>NW_026596147.1:968321-1119874 GCF_907164565.1 Psammomys obesus
ATAGATAGATAGATAGATAGATAGATAGATAGATAGATAGATAGATATGTATATATAGTCACATACACAAACCTAATGAGTCCTTTTGTTGTTGTATACATTTAGGGCTGACCACTTTGGACTGGAGAACCTACCAGGAAGTTGTCTTTAGAGAAAACTGATTATCCCTACCTCAGAAGCCATTGATTGCCTATAGCTTTTCATTTAGAGGTGGAACTTTATGGCATGTTGACAGATATTGTCATTATGCATGGCTTATTCAGACAACCATATTGCTTAGTTTAGTGGGCACAGAGTCCGGGTTGTGTTAAGAAGATACACTCTTCCAGAAAGCACCTTGGCCCTCAGGCTCTTAGAATTTTTTCACTCCTCTTCCATGATGTTCCTTGAGCATTGTGTGTAATAGTTATATAATAGAAGTTTGACCCTAATCTATCAGATCTCATCAGGAGTGGCAGCATTGTCTTCCTCTGTGGACTGGTAAGACTGCTCCCCCCTCAGGTGGAGGTGATCATAGAGCCAGCCCATGAGTTCATGTCAGAGACAGTCCCTGTTTCTATTATTGGGAAGCCCTCTTGGACACTGAGCTGGCATGGCCTACTTCTGTGCAGGGGTTCTAAGTTATCTCCATGCACAATCCTTGTTTGGAGTATCAGTCTCAGAAAAGACCCCTGTGCCCAGATTTTTTGGTTCTGTTGCTCTCCTTGTAGAGCTCCTGTCCCCTCCAGGTTTTTCTATCTCCCCCTTCTTTCATAAGATTCCCTGCGCTCTGCAAAAAGTTTGGCTATGAATCTCAGCATATGTTTTGATACCCTGCTGGGTAGTCTTTCAGAGGCCCTCTGTGGTAGGCTCCTGTCATGTTCCCTGTTTTCTTCCTCTTCTGAAGTCCATCTTGTTTGCCTTTCTGAATGAATTGGATCTGGGAAACCCAAGACCAGTTATTCACTACATTGTGATCAGTTATGGATCTCTGTAGTGGACTGTGTACACTGCTGAAAGAAGCTTCTTTGATGGGAAATAAGAGTTTCCTTTATCTGTGGGTATGAGGACAAGTACTTAGAAAATGGTTCCAAGGTGAATTGATTTAGGGAAATGGCAGCAATGGGTTCTCTTCTGGAGTTAATGACCACTTCAGCCATAACAAGTTGGTTAAGTTTATAGTACCAAATATGAATTCTCTTCTGTTGACCAATTAAGTCCAATTAGAGAGCTATTGGTTAGCTCCTAGATATAAGCACACTATTGCACCATGGGAGATACCTGGCAAGGTCTGTCACTCTTACGGCTAACATCTTTTTAGCTGGGTGGAATTGTTGATTACATTTTTTTCCTAGACAGCATGTATAGCACTTTCTGATACTATGGGAGATAATCTTTACCAAGGCATTTGCAGCTCTCATCAGGAGTGTTCAAAGGCTCCCTGTGTGATAGGTCTTTCCTTAGAACTGAGTTTCTTCACAAAACAAAAAGAGAGAAGTATGCTTGCAGTTCCTAACTCTTCACTAAGTTCTGTGTAACTGGGTTTCCCTGGTTTCCCTCATCTGGCATTTGTTGCCATTCTGACCCACAATCACACAATGGCATAAATGAATCTCAGTACCATGGCATGTTGACTGACAACTGTTAACAAGTGTAATTGTGACAGTAGAAGTAGGGACAATAAAGGGTGTTAAACCCAGAGTCTAGAATTTTTCCTGAAAACAAAGAAACAAGGAATTTCATTTGAAAGTACAATTAAGTAGAGACATTGTTTAAAGCTATGGTAAATAAGGCAAATAAGGTCTGAGAAGACAAGGAAGTGCCCATAACATGTAAAGCCATCTTATTCTATTCATATTCTTTTTTTTTTCTTATTTCCTTCCTTCTCCTATAAGCAAATTTCATTCCATTCTTCTCATCCTCACTTTCAATGGATAGTTTGGTTTTGTGTTTTGTTTTGGTTTTATTCAAATGTTTATTTTCTCTTTAATTTAAAAAATATTAAATATCTTACTTCCAATGTTTATTTCATTTTTGTGGTAGATAAGTACATTACCATGTATTTGATAATAAAATTACAAAATATAATGTGAAGTACAACATTCCAAATGGCTATTGTGGTTTTCGGTTTGGTTTGGTTTCCTTTTTTTATAGTTTATTATTTTGTTTATTTATTTATTTATTACAGTTTATTCACTTTCTATCCAGGCTATGTCCCCCTCCTTTGTCTCATCCCAACCACACCCTTTCTTCCTCTTTTCCCCCTATGCCCCTTTCTGAGTCCACTGATAGGGGAGGTCCTCCTCCCCTTCCCTCTGACCCTAGCCTATCAGGTCTCATCAGGATTGGATGCATTGCCTTCCTCTGTGGCCTGGCAAGGCTGACTCCCCCTCAGGGAGAGGTGATCAAAGAGCCTGCCACTGAGTTCATGCCAGAGACAGCCTCTGCTCTCCTTACTAGGGAACCCACTTGGAAATTAAACAGCCTTTTTTAAGCATTGTAAGGAATATTTCCAAACTCTTATGGAATTGTGTTGTATTCTGGTTGGGGGAGGGGGGAATCATGGGTGAGGTTATACTCACATGAATGTGTGTGTGTGTGTCTGCATGTGTGTGTTAATATACTCTGTGGAATCCACAACTGTGTGTTTTGATTGGTTTTCTGTAGTGGTCCTTATCTGTTACAAAGAAAAGTTTCCTTGATGAGGGGTAAAGACTAATAGCATTAGCATTGAGCAGTTAGCTATGTTTCCAGTATCATACATGGTTTCCTGGCTATTATGAATAAAGCTGCTCTGAAGGTAGTTGAGCAAGCATCCTTGTGGAATGGTGAAGCATCTTTTGGATATATGCCCAGGAGTGATATAGTTTGATCTTGAGTAGAACTATTCTCAATTTTCTGAGAAAGTACCAGATTGATTTCCAAAGTGGTGGTATAAGTTTGCACTCCCATCAGCAATGGAGCAGTGTTCCCTTGCTCCACATCTTCACTAGTATGTGCTGTCACTTGAGTTTTTGACCTTTGCAATTCTGACAGGTGTAAAATGGTATTTTTAATAAATGAAAAAAACTCACAGGACATATTACAGATTAAATTAAATATTAAATGTATAAATGCTACTAAAATCACAAGCAAAAGAAAAATGTTTAAACATAATGAAAAATGTGGAGATGATATTGATAGCTAATTCATGAAAAATGACAAAAATAGCAAGAAATTCAAAGAAAATAAATAATTTTTAGCTTAACGATCAATCTGGGAAGAAAAAAAAGGTCAATAGCTTATTCATGTAGACTCTCAAGAAGGAAAAATTCAACATAATAAGACCTCTTTATAAACATGCCAGTAAGTTTCTACTAACATAAAGAGACAAGGAGAATTATTACCGAAAACAGCTCCTATGGTGGCACATGCCTGTAATCCAAGAACTTGAAAGCTGATACAGCATGACAAGCAACAAGAATGTCTAAATAAATAAATAATGTTTTAATCAAATAGTCCCTGCTCCAGATTATCAGCTCCCTGACAGGAGCAATTTGTTTTCTAAATGAAATTTGACAAGTCCTGTGCCATGTTCCCAATGCTGTCAAGGTTCAAATATCCTTGCCTATATAGTTTATTGTCAATAATGCTGCAAATTTTTGAAATTTGGGCATTGCACTTAACTGGATAATGGGCATGAGTCCTGTTGCTTCTTCATCCTATTGTGACTAACCAAACATTAAAATTAAGACATGTGGTAAAAAGAATAATGTATCTTCAAAGACCATGTTCGCCATTAAAGCCTATGATTATGTTACCTTATTTGGCAATAATAGTCTGCTGATGAAACAAAGAATATCCTAGTAGGACAAACACAATCCCAGGAAACTTAAAAGTAGAAAGCCTTTGCTGGCTACAAGGAGTCAAGAGTGAGGAGGCAGAAGAGATGGCGGAAGAAAGCGTGCATAAAAAGGTCTCAATCCTTCAAAATGATTTGGATCGTTCACTGAACTCTGCTTACATCTGCCGATGAGTGCATGGAAGTGGGGCCATCTAGTGAGTCATGGGAAGCTTATCAGTGCCCTTATCTTCAAAAAGGAATGAATTTCCCTTTCCCAGCAGCTATCCACACCAATAAATCTCCCCAGCTTGTTGAGGGGTGAAGTGTTGCTTCTACAGAGCAACTCTCGCAGCTGTGCCGGAAATGTGGCTAGCTTGGTCTTGTGAAGGTCATGTTCAGGTAAGCACAGCTGCTGTACGATCATGAGTATCCAGAAAAAAACATTTCACGGCACTCCCACCTCTAACTTCTACAGAGCTTCCATCTCTTCTTCACAATGTCCACTGAGCCTCTGTGGGAAGAAGACGATTCATACACATGCCCATGGAAAGGGGGATCATGGAACGACAGTGAATTGGGGGGACAGATTATCATACTTTATTGTATACATGCATGAAACTCTAAAAATGAAAGAAAACATTAATGAAAAGTACATTTTACGATGAGATGTCAATATTTTAGTCATTCAACCATTTGCTAAAGATGACTATTTCGTTAATATATAAGTAAAAAAAAATGTGCTAAGGCAAAAAGGTCTTTGGAAACAGATGTCCATCAGCCAAGAAATACAAGCATCCACTGGAAGCTGAAAATAACTTCCAACTAAAAGAGAGCAAGAAAGACTTGAGTCCTTTCAGCGCTCAAACCTACCTCATCCTGGCTGAGGCTTTGGAACCTTCAGTTTTCAGCAGGGAAAGCAGCCGAACCCAGTGGAAGCTAACCTGGGGAGTATGAGACCATAAATTTTGTTGTTTTAGGCCATTAAATATATGACCATTTGTCATGGCCACAATAGAAAACTAACCCAAGTTGCTAATGCAAATGACTCCCTCTGAGCTATTAGCTTCTTCATGCATTGTTTAGTGAGTCTCAGAAACCAAAATGCATCCCAGAAGGGAAAGGGGAAAATTAGAAAGTTGCTTTAATGGATGTGAAACCCTCCAGAGAAGAATGCCAAGTTCCTGTTTCTTCTGCATGTGTGCCTTTTGAGTTCATTACTGAGCGCAACGCTGAGCACAGCTAATGTTTTACATATCGGCTAATCAAACCTATATGTTAGCACCCAAAAGATAATGATAGCGGTGTGGGTAACCTTACTAGTTTAATGGCAGTGTTTATAATCAAGCAATGCTGTGGCCGCTGCACCAAACACTACAGGCAGGAGTACACATCATTACGGTGCTTTAAAAAACAATTGTATAGTGCACATTACTCACAATCTGATGTTTTATAAATACATTCAGATACATTTGCAATAATCTATATATGGGCAATTGCTCAAATTATTTATGGTATTTTAAACACTTGACAAGCAATGTATTTTAAAAACATAGATTAACTCTTTTTAGAATCATGGGAAGAGTATCACACAATTACTAAGAAGTATATTCCCATTAGTTGCTGAAACAATGCCACCACTGACAACACTTATGACTGTTTATAAGCCTAACATATTTCTGTAGAGACATGTATCTACAAAAATGGATTGTCAGATGGGAAAGTCACCTTCCATCTTCTAGACTGAGCTGCAGATGGGAATAGCTCATGCCAGACAAATAGTCAGATGCTAAAAACACAGTCAAAGTATTCAATCCAAAGTTTAAAAGGTGTCATCACCAACTATCGCCTTCAATGAAATAAACCTCTCTCAAATGAGCCTCCTCTTTCTCACACCATCTTCTTCTCTCTGTCTATTCCTCATTCCCCTTCTACCCGCCCCCCACTCTAACAAGGACTCCATTTTATGGCCACCTTCATTACCCAGAATAATCCCTAAAAGTCATTGAATCTCTGAAGACCTGTCTAGGTAAAGCAGCACCTTATAGGTTTGAAAGGTTAGACATGGTACCTTTGATGGTACCATGGCCACGATTCTTTAGCCTTGTAGAGGATGTTTGTCTCCAGATCTTCAGTTTTCTGCTCTTATGACTTTTACTAGGCCCCAGATAGGCTTCTTACCAAATTTCCAATTCCACTCCAAGCCACTTAATATGAAAATCAAAAACATAGCAAAAGAGTTCCTATTGGGTGGTGTTTACCTAGAGCCTGCCAGCCTGAGGTAGTTCAAATAGATGTTCACTCAAAACAGAAGAGACAATGCTGTCAAACTCAGACCACTTTGCATCACATTGCAGTACAGGAAAATCTAAACTGATGGATCCTTGAGAGATGATCGTTCTGGGATCTTCATGAAACTGAGCATTATAAAGCTAAACTTTATATGAGCAATGACACTTGTGGGTTAGGATAAAAAGACTTCCACTGCTCTGATTCATCTTCAATGAGTGAGAGGAGATAGCAGGTTCTGTGTCAGGTCTTCAAGCCCCATCCACACTGTGCTTCATGGTGGCTTCTTTGTGAAGTCTCCTCTCCTGACTTATGAAGCTTCAGGCTGAGATTTCCCTCAGTGTGTGTGACTATCTCGTTGTTCCTTTGCATTTATTTCACACAGCAGTCGTTTCTCTTCTCTCAGGTCATGTTTTCTCCATGGCTTGGGGCCAAGAAAAAAGACCCAAGCACCCTTTCCCTCTCTAAAGGTTAAAACTCATTCTCTAATTGTGCCTTCTACTTAAAGCACGAGTCTTTTTACACCCTCTCAGTCTGTCTTCATTAATTTATCCCTCTGAGGACTCTCCTACCTGATGTTTATCTAGGAGTTATTTTCTCATTTTTTTATATTTTCCTCAGATCTACAATCTAAACTCTGTAAAAAGACATAGCCTTTGGGAACTAAATCTAGAGAGGCTCTTTTCACCTGCATTTTTTTTTTCTCTTTCCTGCATTACTTCTGACTCAAAAGAAACTGAACAGTCTGTTTGAGTAGAGAAAAGAAAATGCCAAGGAAAAGAAACTTTGCAAATAGTTCAAAAACATTTATGTCCCCACGAGTTACTGTTCGTATGATGATCAACATTTTCTTTTTTTTTTTAGTAATTCTTAAAAGTATATATTTATTCACCCAAGAGAAAATTAAACATCATAGCTAACATTTTTTATGAACATTGACCAATTTTAAACATACGAAGCATAAAAGTATGTAGCTACTAATGGATGGTCAACATTTTCAGTTCTAGTTTTTTTTACATCTATTTATTTGTTTGTTTGTTTTATGTACACTAGAGAGGAACACATTGCCCTAGAAAACATGTAAAAGTCAGCAGACAGCTAACAAAACTCAGTTCTCTCCTTTCACCATGTGGGTTCTGTGGATTCAAATCATGCCATCATATTTGATGGCAGCACCTGTATCCCCTGAGCCACTGGGAAAGGCCACAGTTTATATCAGGAAAAAGACAATACACATGATGGTTAGGTTGGCTGCTGGTGAGCAGCTAACATAAAAGAACAAGAAATGTCTGTCTGTAGAGCAATCATAAAGAAGCATTAAGGTTTACAATGAAATACCCATATCAAGAATAGTTCACAGAGTCAAGATATTCCAGTTAAGGGTGTTATTATATCAAAGAACCCAGAGAAGTTGAAGCCAATTAAAGCCTTGTATAAAACAGAATTTAGATCTCACTGAAAGAGCAAAAGTGCTGACGGATATAAGTGGTTGTTTGATCCTTTTCTTTAATCACTTTAATTTCTGTGTGATGGAGTGGGAAATAAAAAAAATAAGAAGGGAAAGAGGAAAACCATTGCAGCATACCCAACAAGAGATAAAGGGCAGTTGGGTTAGAATGATAACAACAGAGAAATGGACAGAAAGAATGACTTAGAAGTAACAATGAGAATAAACGATAATGACATTAATATATCCGTAAAAGAAAAACCCTTTTTTATTTTGTATTTAGAAAATGTGTTTTCCTAGAACCTCCATTTTTCTATCATTAAACCCTTCATTTCTTTTTTCATGTTTTTTTTTCTTTTTATTATTATCATTTACTACAATATATTCAATTTGTATTCCTGCTGTGGCCCCCTCCCTCATCTCCTCCCAATCCAACCCTCCCTCCCTCTTTTTCCCCTATGATCCTCCCCTTGTCTACTGATAGGGGAGGTCCACCTCCTCTTCCATCTGACCCTAGCCTATCAAGCCTCATCAGAACTGGCTGCATTATCTTCCTCTGTGGCCTGGCAAGGCTGTACCCCCAAGGGGGAGGTGATCAGGGAGCCTGCCACTAAGTTCATGCCATAGAAAGTTCCTGCTTCCCTTACTAGGGATCCTACTTGGAGAGTCTATGGGCTACATCTGAGCAGGAATTTTAGGTCATCTTTATGCATTGTCCTTGGTTGGGGTATCATTCTCTTCGGGGCCCCCAGATCATATCTTTTTTACTCTATTGTTCTCCTTTTGGAGGTCCTGTTCCCTCCAGGTCTTTCAATCTCCTCCATTTACACAATGGAATACCACTCAACTATTAAAAACAAGGAAATCATGAAATTTGCAGGCAAACTGTGGGAACTAGAAATGATCATCTTGAGTGAGGTGACCTAGAAACTGAGACACAGATGGTATAGTCTCATTCCTAAGTGGTTATTAGACATATAACACAGGATAAACATACTAAAATGTATACTCCTAAAGAAACTAAACAACAAGAAAGACCCTAAGGAAGATGTTTAATTCTCATTCAGAAGGACAAACACAATAGACATTGGAAGCAGGAGAAGACAGGTAACAGGACAGGAGCCTACCATAGATGGCCTCTGAAAGACTCTACTGATCGAGGTATCAAAGCAGAGGCCGAGACTCATAGCCAAACTTTGGGCAGAATGCATGGAAACCATTTCTTTAGTCAGGAGGAAAAGATCAGATATGATGGTTGATGGCACAGTATCCAAAAATACAACTAACAGCCTAGAGGAGAGTTAAGGAGGCATTCCTAGTATTCAGAGGGATCAGTCAGCCCTAAATCTGATGTGCCAATCTTCAACTAACTTTCTGAACCACAAAGGTATATTTGTTTCAAAACCTCACCATAAACTCCCAAGAGTGTAATTCTAACACAAAGTCATATTTGACTTATTCATGTCAATATGCTTCATGAATGTGAGTGGATTTGTCAACTGTTATAATTAGAAGATGGTGTGAAATAAGGTGAGTCACTAACAAAGCTTAGCTGCAGCTTTGAAATCCTCAAACTTCAGTTCCTAATTCTTTTCAACTCTTCATCTTCTAAGTTATATTTATATAAGAGCTTAATAAATAATTATCCAAAGCTTGCAACGGCTGTACTGATAACTGTGGTGCTTTGACTTATTCATTACCCCCTCCTGAATGGGATATGGAAATTTTCAGTGGCACTGGAGAGACAAGATCAGAAAAGAAGGAAGTGCTATGATTTTATGTCCTCACTTCTTTCCATCATTATAAGTACCATCAAGATAGTCATCTCCATGCCTAAGAGTGTACGGTAAATGTTTTATAAGCAATTCTCCCCAAATCTAGGAAGCCTTATTGGTAGTATTTGACAATTTCTTTCTGTGAATTCTCTCAAGGCCAATTTCAAGTTCCCAACATGACACCATTGATCATGGAACTGGGACAAGATATGCATGATCACCTGAGGGTAATAGCACTAGTGCCCTTGCACATCACCCGCGGTTTCTTATTTTCAGGCAGCAGGAACACTGAAGACAATAGATATGAGGATGGGAGCCCGAATTATCAGCCACTACATTTCTTGCTATTAACATTTTGCCACAATTCTTACATAAATGCCACTTTCACAGCTTATGCAATAAAACCATTAACCCCTAGATAATGCTGTCATACTGTGACTAGCTATGAAAAGCATGCTTTGTACATAATTAAAGACATTCATAGGAATAGAAACTCAATTTAAGCATTTGACACTGCATAAATTATATAGCATGAAAAATTGGAATCTTTATTAGATTAAGAGGGGCCATTTACTACCATGTAATATATATCTATATATCTATATCTATCTATCTATCTATATATATTAGTGAAAAAAACACAAGGTTATTTTTCCCTTTTATAAATAATTTGCCACACTTAAACCCTTTCCCTAATACTTCTTGCCTAACACCTTGTAGTTCTCCAAGTTTGTTAAAAACAGCAAGTCTAATCCTGAACAAAACTAGAATATTGCACCTTTCCAACAACTCATGTTCAATTACTACTGAGTAGAATGATATATCATCTCCAGCAGGTACTTACTTCCCTTTGCATGACTAAGAGATCAATTTCCTACATCACCCAGAGAAGAGAAATTGCTCCTGAAAACATATTCACTCAACTGTTTACCTTACCTGAAAATGTATGCGCTTTTCCTGCTTTAAAAAGAAAAAGGCAGGCAATCCATTCAGGGGAAGTGATGCCATTAGGCAACATTTTAATAATTTGAATTTTAACATCTAAGTCTACTCAGTGTACATAACCACATCACCTCTGGTTTTATTCCTGCCTCTGGGTCTTTCTGTCAATGTCATAAAGAGAGGCACATGGGTTCAAATTGACTCAAATTAAGTGAAATTAAAAATTTATTTCCTAGATACTCTAATCATATTTTAGAGTGATCATTTGCCAGAGATAATTAGTGGCTGCCATGTTGGACATAGCAGACATCAATCATTTCCATCATTGCAAACATTCTTTTGGGTAGCACTGAGTCGTTTGTCATTTTCCTGAAACTGTTACTGTGTTCAGAAGCTAAGAACATCTCAGTCTTGAGATGCAGAGCTCAATATTTTCAAGTGAGTATGCAACATTTTTGTTTCATGATTTTAACAGGGAGAAACGTAGGAGACATTTATCAAGGCATGTTTAACATACTAATCCCCAAGCATTGTGTGTGTCAGTGGGGGAAAAAAAGGATTCTAGCAACCTGGAATTGACTCCTTCCTTTATTTGACAGTCCTCCTTGACCCTGGTATAACAAAAATCTTTACAAGCCCTGATCTAGCATTATGCAGAAAATTCCCCACTTACTCTTCAACAACTCAGCAGACCAGATGTTTCTCTTCAAAATCTTGCCTCTATGCAGCTGGAAGTCAAAGAGGGTTCGCAGAGCCTTCTCTATTTGAGGATATTAGGAAAGGAGAACTTTGCTTCTTGGACAAGTAAGAGCTAATTTTTGTCCATGAGTTGGAAAGGTCCAGTGCCCCTAGAAAGAAAGAGTCAAGGTTCCTGCTTAAGACCAGTGGCTTCTGGATCCAGTTTTGCTGAACCTCTGTTTGATTAATTTACAACTTGCACAGCAACAACCCTGTTCCTGGGCATGATTAGCTCCTCTCAATACAGCTATCACAGTAGAAGTAAGAGCAGAACCAGTGCTGTAGAAGCTGAAACACGATATTTGTGATTATGTCTACATGTCAGAAACTCACTGTTTACTACAGAAATATTAGATGGAAGATACAGAAATACATGGGAAACTATGCACCTGTTGTTCTAGATAAGTTAAGTTTGATGAGGTAAATTGAAAATGACGTTATACACACAAGCACACACATACATATACATGACTGCTCTACTGACAAAGATGACATGCTGCCTGAAGTAAAAGACTCTTGCTAGAAGGATCTTTGGTTCATCTTTTCCCTACTTAGGGCGTTTGTGCCTGGCCTTTTTCAACTGGTGCTCTTTGTGGTCTGGCTTCAACTCGCCCTGTAAACAAGCTGTGCAGTTTCACAATCAGCCTCTGAGAGTACCTGCTCACACAGTCGTTTCCAAAGAGGATCTTTCCTCCACAGCTCAAGGTGTTTTACTTAAGATACAACCACGAGTACCACCGATTTCTTAAAAGAGAATTGAGTGGAGAGACATTCACAACAGTTCTTAGCTTACTTTGCTTAAACTGGAAGGAAAACACACAAGGTCTGAGTGATATTTTCGGGTCCTATTTCATCTTCCCCTGTTTTAGTTAGAGCGTTGGATATTGTCTAGTTATCTTCAGGTTTATCTTTCATGATTTGAAGTACATGTTCTGTATGATTAAATGACCAAAGCACTTTCCAAATGAATCCTAAAGCATGGGTTTAATTTTTTTTTTTTTTTTTTTAGTCCTAAAGTCGTTGCCGTGACAAAACCATGAACTGCAATTACCGAATACATGTGTAAAAAATGAATTCTACTTTTCCCAAAGTTAGTACCACGTGCCTCAGCATTTCAGTGCTATTCATTTGCCTCGATGTGGTTTGCAGGCTGGTGGTGGCACCTGTTGTCCTAGATAAGCAAAGCAAAAAACAACACAGTCACACGTCATTCTAATTTTTATAGGGGTCAGGAAAAAACTATAAGCAACTTTCATTTCTTCTCTCCTATTTGTTCTGTCATCTGTAAAATCTAGCTGCAGTGAAGAGGCACCTTTTCCCCATTTATCATTTTAAGTTAGGGAATAATTTTATTGTTGTGGATGTGTTTGGCAGTACGCCCATCTCAAAGCAGAAGATAGTAAGCCGACCCATTTTCTCATAAGATGTATGATTCTGCATCCTCAGCCAATATTCCTTAGTCTGCTGAAATACATTAAAGGATGGGAAATGGGCCTAGACTTGCCTGGCTGTTTCACAGGAGTGGATTGAACCATAAGGCACATAGGAGTTATAGCTCTGGGCTCACACATAGAATAGTAAATAACTTCAGAAGTAGACATTTTTTTTTCTATAAAGTAGAATTTTGAAATAAACCAGAGGCTACAAATACAAGCCACTAAATGATCAGGTCAAAATAGAAGCTGTACCTCACTTAGTGGCCAATCCAGGCAAGGAGTAAAACACTTATGTACGCTTAGGAATGTACAATGAAAACAGCACCACGTAAATATAATGCAAGTATTTGCAAGTTTCATGGTAGAAATTCCATTCTATAAATTTCCGCCTTTTACAAAAAAAATAAAAATTAAAACAAATAATTATTATAACAAATCTTTGAATAAACTAAGTTCTATGTGCATGTATGTGTAGCTCTTTAATGCTTTCCTGGAATACAGGAATGCAATGGATTATTTTGAATGGACCTTCACAAAGAGTGTATCATCTGGGATCTCACCTGATAAAACAGTCTTGACAAAAAGATACTACAGTATCACAGAAACAGAAGCTAGGCAGGAAGCCTGGGGTGGGGGGGGGGGTTTAGAGAAAGAGCTGATAAGTAATGACGCTATTCCCAGACCCTTCCACACATCAAATCAGTGTTCACAAAGTGATGGAGACTTCCTAAGGATTCAGTCCCATTCAACTCAACCACCCTTCATTCACTATCATAGCACATCTTCCTTTCTTCATAATTATGTTCAAGATATAACATTGGTTAACTGTGCATTTTCTTCTTTATGGTCTCTCCCATCCTACTAAATGTCAACAACATAACAAAATCTTTGACTGCCTTAATCCCTACTGACCTATCTGATATATGGCAGGCAGTCTGTTAGATCTGAATGAACAAATAAATCAACAGACAGCCACCTACCAGGCAGAGCAGGGTAGAACAGTTTGTTTCAGTTACTTTCTGTATGTGCATACCTTTGTTCAGTAGTATGGTTTCACTATTTGAGCTCAAGTGTATCTACGTCAGCATTGTGTAGGAGCTTTGATTATTGATTGATTTCTTGGGTGGCTAGGAAGCCATTGGGAGATTTTACAGGATCATGATGAACGTCAAGAAAACCAAATCATAATTTTATTGGCATAAGCTAGCCCTTTTCTCGCTTACTAAGAAAGAAATATTGTTTTGACCTTATACACCTCTTCACAGTTCCTGTGTTACAGTGAAGGAATTAATACCAATCAACCAAAAGGAAGAAAACGTTCATTCCTTAGAGTCATGGGTCTGACTCTAAAACAGGTCTCTTCATGGTTCAGCTTCATTCTGCTCTGGTGTGTAGTGAATACACAGTCACCATCTTCACCCTTTGCGTCGTGGCTGTTGTTTGAGTACAGTAAGACGCAGCTACATCATTTAGATCTTTGGTTACTTAATCTTGTGTTAAAACTCGCAGCATCAACATAGTCAGAGAGGAAAACATCTTCAAAGTATTAATGAGGCAGGACCTTGATGCTCATCTTCCACTGCTGAAGCATCGCTCTTCCCTTGTATGCAACGTTTTTACTGTGTTCCATTTCACTGAAAATGAGAAAATTAAAAACCAATGTTCTTAAATGAATGTCTTAAAGAAGTATATTGTGAAAATATATGTTTTACTAACTTTTGTTCTTTGGTTGAGAAGTAAATTAAATGTGATTGTTTTCTTTTATAGTGTATTTAAACTTTTTATTGACTAATTTTGTAATTTGACAATTTCATACATATATATGATGTATTCCAATTACTCTCTTCCCAATACCTTCTCTTCTCTCCCTCCAATGCCTATCAACACCACATTATCCCTAACAGCCCCTTTCCTAGAATCATGACTTCTTGTTTGCTTTTACAACTCCTTCAGTTTAAGCAGGGTCATCTGTGTGAACATTCGATTCGAAGCCTCCAGTGTGTTTAAAATAATGACAGATGAGTGCTCGTGCCTAAAAAGGACATTAAAACCATTTCTTTTAAGGCACAGGGAATGCTATGGAGGAAGGGGCTAGAAAAAGCTTAAGACAGAGGATATGGAAAAGATGGAATGCCATCTTCTAGGCAAGACAAGCATTGTCATCACAAACACAGCCGCTGCAGGTGTGCCTGAAAGGGGACCTTTCAGTGGTTAGGCGTGGAAGGAGAATGGTTTAGAGATGCTACCTCCCACTGTTGAATTATATGTTACCAATAGATTCATGAAGAATGTGAAACTTCCCCATTTTTTAAGTGGATTACTTGGTTTGCTGCTTTTCAGCTTGTTTAGTTCTTTATATATACTGGATATGAGTCCTCTGTCAGATAAAGGGTTGGTGAAGATTCTTTCCCAATCTGTAGGCAGTCACTTTGTTTTGATGATGGTGTCCTTTGCTTTGCAGAAGCTTTTCAGTTTCATGAGGTCCCATTTATTGATTGTTGCTCTTAGAGCCTGTGCTGTTGGTGTTCTGTTCAGGAAGTTGTCTCCTGTGCCAATGAGTTCTAGGCTGTTCCCCACTTTTTTTTCTAGCCGATTTAGTGTGTCTGGTTTTATGTTGAGGTCTTTGATCCACTTGGACTTCAGTTTTGTGCAAGGTGATAAGTATGGATCTATTTTCATTTTTCTACATGTAGACATCCAGTTGGACCAGCAACATTTGTTGAAGATGCTATCTTTTTTCCATTGTATGGTTTTGGCATCTTTGTCAAAGATCAGGTGTCTGTAAGTGTGTGGGTTTATTTCTGGGTCCTCTGTTCGATTCCATTGATTCACCATTCTGTTTCTATGCCAGTACCATGCAGTTTTATAACTGTTGCTCTATGGTACATCTTGAGATCAGGGATGGAGATACCTCCAGAAGATCTTTTATTGTAGAGGATTGTTTTAGCAATTCTGGGTTTCTTGTTATTCCATATGAAGTTGAGAATTTTTCTTTCCAGGTCTGTAAAGAATTGTATTGGCAATTTGAAGGGAATTGCATTGAATCTGTAAATTGCTTTTGGTAGGATGGCCATTTTTACTATGTTAATCCTGCCAAGCCATGAGCATGGGAGATCTTTCCATCTTCTCATATCTTCTTCTAGTTCTTTCTTCAGAGACTTGAAATTTTTTTCATACAAGTCTTTGACTTCCTTGGTTAGGGTTACTCCGAGGTACCTTATATCATTTGTGGCTATTGTGAAGGGTGTTGTTTCCCTAATTTCTTTTTCAGCCCTTTTGTCTTTTGTATACAGGAGGGCTACTGATTTTTTTTGAGTTAATTTTATATCCGGCCACTTTGCTGAAGGTGTTTATCAGCTGTAGGAGTTCCCTGGTAGAGTTTTTGGGGTCACTCATGTATACTATCATATCATCTGCAAATAGTGATAATTTGACTTCTTCCTTTCCCATCTGTATCTCCTTGATCTCCTTCAACTGTCTTATTGCTCTAGCAAGGACTTCCAGAACTATGTTGAAGAGATATGGAGAGAGTGGGCAGCCTTGTCTTGTCCCTGATTTCAGTGGGATTGCTTTAAGTTTCTCTCCATTCAGTTGGATGTTGGCTATAGGCTTGCTGTATATCGCCTTTACTATGTTTAGATATGTGCCTTATATCCCTGATCTCTCCAGTACTTTAAACATGAATGGATGTTGGATTTTGTCAAATGCAAGTAATCCACTTAAAAAATAGGGAACAGAGCTAAACAGAGAATTCTCTGTAGAGGAATATCGAATGGCAGAGAAGCACTTAAAGAAATGCTCAACCTCATTAGCCATTAGGGAAATGCAAATCAAAACAACCCTGAGATTTCACCTTACACCCATGAGAATGGCCAAGATCAAAAACTCAAGTGACAACACATGCTGGAGAGGTTGTGGAGAAAGGGGACCCCTTCTCCACTGCTGGTGGGAATGTAAACTTGTACAACCACTCTGGAAATCAATCTGGCGCTTTCTCAGACAACTAGGAATAGCGCTTCCCCAAGATCCAGCCATACCACTCCTAGGCATATATCCAAAAGAGGCTCAAGTACACAAAAAGGACATTTGCTCAACCATGTTTGTAGCAGCTTTATTTGTAATAGCCAGAAGCTGGAAACAACCCAGATGTTTCTCAACTGAAGAATGGATGCAGAAATTGTGGTACATCTACACAATGGAATATTACTCAGCAATGAATAATAAGGAAATCATGAAATTTGCAGGTAAATGGTTTGACCTGGAAAGGATCATCCTGAGTGAGTTGTCCCAGAAGCAAAAAGACACGCATGGTATATACTCACTCATATAAACATACAACATAGGACAAAACCACTAAAATCTGTGCATCTAAAGAAACTAAGCAAGAGAGAGGACCCTAACTAAAACGTCAATCCCCATCCTGAAAGGCAAAGAGGATGGACATCAGAAGAAAAAGAAAACAGGAAACAACCTAGGAACCTGCTACAGAGGGCTTCTGAAAGCCAGAAGAAGAAAACAGGAAACAAACTAGGAACCTACCACAGAGGGCCTCTGAAAGCCTCTGCCCTGCAGACTATCAAAGCAGATGCTGAGCCTGATGGCCAACTGTTGGGCAGAGTGAATGGAATTTTATATAAGAAGTGGGAAATAGTAACAGCTGGAGGGGACAGGGTCTCCACAAGGAGAGCAACAGAACAAGAAAATTTGAACACAGGGAACTTCCCAGAAAATCATACTCCAACCAAGGACTATTCATGGAGATAACCTAGATCCCCTGCACAGATGTAGCCCATGGCAGTTCAGTGTCCAAGTGGGTTACATAATAATGGGAAGAGGGACTGCCTCTGACATAATCTGATTGGCCTGCTCTTTGATCACCTCCCCCTGAGGTGGGAGCAGCCTTACCAGGCCACAGTAGAGGACATTGCAGCCACTTTTGATGAGAACTGATAGAGTAAGATCAGAAAGGAGAGGAGAACCTCCCCTATCAGTGGACTTGGGGAGTGGCATGCATGCAGAAAGGGGAGGGAGGGTGGGAATGGGAGGGGAGGAGGAAGGGGCTTATGAGGGGATACAAAATGAATAAAGTGTAATTAATAAAAAATTAAATAAATAAATAAATAAATAAATAAATAAATAAATAAATAGAAAAAAAAAGAATGTGAAACTTGGCTTTCAATTGTAAACCAACTGATAATCCCAAACAAGGCTGGTTTTTAAGACAATCAAGCAATACAAAAAGAATGTAAGCCAGTTCTAACTTTAAAATAGGAAGGAAATGCCCTCACCATATTGACTCACATATCTGTCATCTTAATTTATTGCATTTTCTTCCTTCCAAGCAATTTTCCGGGAATACTGAAAAGTTTTGTTCTATTTTATTCAATGTAATCTTATATCTTGAAGCAATAAAACCAGTCATTATAAATATGAGGTTACTTGGAATGTTTTAATAAAAATCTGGCTATGTCTTCTCATTGGTGTCACTTAAAGAGTTACTTGAACTGCTCCTGCTGCGTTTCGACATTGTTAGACCTTTATACAAGCAATCACTTTTGTTCATCAATTCCACATACAACTTGATCCCCATGGCTCAGCATTTGCCTCGATACTTGTGACTAGATTCACTGGTATTATTCCAATAATTAGAGCGTTAATTCTGCATCTTTTTTCTCTCTTCTGACCTTATTGAAACCATGCCTTTAACATGAACTCTGTTTCTTGTAGAGCATGAGTTCTGTAAAAGTAAAACACTCCCTTACATAATTTGACCCCTACATGTTCCCTATAAAAGTGAAAGCCAGGGTTAATATGTAACAATTATATCCTCCTGTTTGCTCAACTCATCCCCAATAGTTAATATGTTTGTGATAATTAGATTTGCATTGAAAGAAGAAATTTAGGAAAGGCTTTAGGCTAACAATGAATGGAGTCCCATTATTGGACATTAGCTGTAACAAGTCTGAGCTAGATCCTTAGAAATTAATAATAATAATAAAAAACCTGAACACTTTCAACTTTGTTTCCATTATATCTAAATGGATATCTGTGTCCTTTGAAATTTAATCACCTAGAAATTTTGCTGCCTGTGCACTAGAGCCTCTTGGATGAAATTATTATTCCCATGATATTTGTTTTTCCCCTACCAGCTGCTCCTTGAGCTAAATAGAACTGCTTTATACCTTACATCTTCAAGAGATGATTCAGACATTGGCTGAGGAACTACAAATACAGCAATCTTCCAAGTTTGTCAAGTTGAAAAACTGGCCCTGTATGTGAAACCAAACACCTTTTTTTCAGCCTCATCACTCCAGAAAGAAAGGGGAATGATAGCTTCATACAAAGTAGGTAGACAGGGCCTCAGTCTGGGTTCTGATATATAGGCTAGAACTGTAAAGGGAGGAATTTAGTTTTGGCAGGAAAAAGTTCCCCAATGTGAAATTTATTTGACACTAACATGAAATATATATAAAAAAATAACAATACTGTATCCATAAGACTTTAGTTTTTAAAATGTTGCATTGAATTCTCTGGAGGCCATCACAGAGTAAATAAATATAAAGAGGAACTCTATAATTCTAAAATTGTAATGAGAAGTTGTCTAAAACTGGGATTATCAAAGACTGGTACAAGCCTTAAAAATGTATATAGTTCTAGAAATTTAAACACAATTTATATACCTGAATCCAAAATTTTGTAAAATTAAACTTAGTACTCAAAAACACAAGCTTACGTTACATGGATAGATGATAGATAGATAGATAGATAGATAGATAGATAGATAGATAGATAGATAATAGATAGACAGATAGGAAATCAACAGTATCACAGGAATCTTGGTTCCACATAACCATTCCCAAAACAAAGTGCTTGCCCTTTGCTGCCCATGTTCTCTAGAGACTGAGGTACAACCTGAATATTACAGTGAAACCACCTACACACATTTTAATTTTTTTAATTTTTTATTAATTACACTTTATTCATTTTGTATCCCCCCATAAGCCCCTCCCTCCTCCCCTCCCGATCCCACCCTCCCTCCCCTTTCTGCATGCATGCCACTCCCCAAGTCCACTGATAGGGGAGGTTCTCCTCTTCTTTCTGATCTTAGTCTATCAGTTCTCATCAAAAGTGGCTGCATTGTCCTCTACTGTGGCCTGGTAAGGCTGCTCCCCCCTCAAGAGAAAGTGATCAACGAGCAGGCCAATCAGATTATGTCAGAGGCAGTCCCTCTTCCCATTACTATGTAACCCACTTGGACACTGAACTGCCATGGGCTACACCTGTGCAGGGGTTCCATGTCCTCTCCACGAATAGTCCTTGGTTGGAGTATGATTTTCTGGGAAGTTCCCTGTGTTCAAATTTTCTTGTTCTGTTGTTCTCCTTGTGGAGTTCCCGTCCCCTCCAGCTCTTACTATTTCCCACTTCTTACATAAAATTCCATTCACTCTGCCCATCAGTTGGCCATCAGGCTCAGCATCTGCTTTGACAGTCTATACTGCAGAAGCTTTCAGAGGCCCTCTGTGGCAGGTTTCAAGGTTGTTTCCTGTTTTCTTCTGGCTTTCAGAGGCCCTCTGTAGCAGGTTCCGAGGTTGTTTCCTATTTTCTTTTTCTTCTGATGTCCATCCTCTTTGCCTTGAGTATTAGAGTTAGAACTGTAGAAGTTTAGAGGAAGAATGTTGACTCAGTTGTATAAATTTTGTGTATTTTTTTCTATCACCTCAACTGCTTTTCTCTTTTTTCATATACAATACATGCATGAACTTTCACAAAGCAAGATGTGATCATAGTTTATAAAAAGAACAACAATTCAGATCACCTGGATATATGACAGGTTTTGGAATATTATTCATCAATTACACATCCTACACTGTAAAACAAGGACTCTCATTTAAAATACAAGAAACAGGGAAATCTCTTTCTTTAGTATTTCAAATAAAGTGTTTTATTAACACCACCACCATGGAAGAGGCTTCCTGTGTTTGTAAGGTGAAAAGTACCAAGGAGAGAAAAACAGGTCAGTAGAGCCAAAATTTGCTCATCCAGTCTGGCTGATCGCGCTCCACACTATTGTTTTCTGTCAAGAAGAAACAGTGGAGAACAAGTGTCAGTTCTCTCTAGTCTCATGACAGCCCCAAAGAGGGCTATTATCTATGATTACCATGGCACTTCAAATGACACTTGGAAACAGCTGCTGGGCGTCTATTGGGGCAATATGTAAATGTTCTTTCTTTGAATTGAGATGTTTGGTTGTATTTTTTCTATGGTACCTTTAAAGGCCAGTGGTTGTTTTGTAGCAGACTCTACAGGCAGAGAACATGCAATAAAAATCATTTTCTCCTCTAGAGCTTTCATGGTTCTGAAAATGACTTCCCATCAGTTAAAAAAAAAAAAAAAGTTTTCTCTCTTCAGTACACTCCTCAAGTGCAGCTGAGTTAATGAGTGTTCCTTGCTTGCAGCTATCCTTCCAAAGGCAGCCACCAAAACAGGGGAAAGCATTCATCAGTGAAACTGTAAGTAAGGAAAGTCGATCTGTTGAAACCTTGGTGATGGGTTCAGGATGACTGAAGTTGAACAGACACAGCCAAGGCTGGAGGCCATGATGATGAGGGTTATTAGAAGTATCGTTAGAGATAATGTTTCTTTGATCATGTGTTTGGCCTTAAGCTCTCAGACTCCTGCCATTAAAATTTCTACAAAGGCTTATGCAATTGTTCATTTGATGAAATTTTTTCTTTTAAAATTCACCATTTTGTGCAGCACGCTTCTGAGCTACTTTATATGGTAATTCTGCAAAGTATGCTCTAAAAAGTAAAAAAGATGTAAATTAGGAAGCCGTACCACAAACTCTGGCTCATCGTAAGCCACAGTTTGCATATGATCCAAAGCCCATTGTAAAACAGTTAAATGAGTGTGAAAATTTCTTCAATAAGACAGATTGTATAGCAAGACAACTTCCATGTAAAAGGGAAGTGATCTTCCCTAAAGGCTACTGTGACAATTTTAAGAAGTTAACTCACCAGGAGGCTCCATTGTCCTGAACAGCCATAACTTACAGGAATACTGCAGGAAACAAGTATTTAACCTGAGGCTAAGACCAGGGACTCAAGCCTTGTCAACCAGTATCTGAACTTCTGCAACTCTAATAAATTAATTTTTACCACAATGCATTCTTTAATTCCAACTCCACATCTTTTTTATCTTTCCTGAACCTTTTCAACTTCACCATGCCTTTATTTTGTTGTGATTTAGCTATATTTTATCATCCACTACTTTTTTCACACTCAGTTTCCCCAGCTATCTGGAGCTCTGGTTCTCCCCTCCTCCCTGTCTGTAGTGCAGGTGTTGAAAACAGCCTGATACCAGAATTAGACAGCACCTACTTAAAGCAGAATCCTCCCTTCACCCTGGATTAAGTACATTTTACCCAATTCAGAAATGTACTGTCGACGATTTTCTTGATAGATTCCATCTACTAAAATTAAGTCAAGATCAGGTAGAAAGAGTGAATAGCCCTATATTCCCCAAGGAAATTGAAGCAGTTATCAACAATCTCCCCTCCAAAAAAAGCCCTGGGCCAGATGGTTTCAACCTACCAGAACTTCAAAGAAGTGCTAACACCAATCCTCCTCAAACTATTCCACAAAATAGAAACAGAAGGAACATTACCAAACTCATTCTATGAAGCCACAGTCACCTTGATACCTAAACCACACAAAGACCCAACAAAAAAAAGAGAACTTCAGACCTATCTCTCTTATGAACATTGATGCAAAAATACTCAATAAAATACTTGCAAACCGAATCCAAGAACACATCAAAGATATCATCCACCACGACCAAGTAGGCTTCATCCCAGGCATGCAAGGATGGTTCAACATACGGAAATCCATCAATGTAATCTACCACATAAACAAACTGAAGGAGAAAAACCACATGATCATCTCCTTAGATGCCAAAAAAGCATTTGACAAAATCTAACAACCATTCATGTTTAAAGTCTTGGAGAGATCAGGGATACAAGGCATGTACCTAAACATAGTAAAGGAAATACACAGCAAGCCTATAGCCAATATCAAACTCAATGTACAGAAACTCAAACCAATCCCAGTGAAATCAGGGACAAGGCAAGGCTGCCCACTCTCTCCATATCTCTTCAACATAGTACTTGAAGTCCTAGCCAGAGCAATAAGACAACTAAAGGAGATCAAGGGGATACAAATCGGAAAGGAAGGGGTCAAAGTTTCACTATTTGCAGATGATATGATATTATACCTGACTGACCCCAAAAATTCTACCAGGGAACTCCTTCAGCTGATAAACATCTTCAGCAAAGTAGCTGGAAAAAAATTAACTCAAAAAAAAAAAAAAAAATCCCGTATACCAAATAAAAAAAAGGGCCAAGAAAGAAATTAGGGAAACAACACCCCTCACAATAGCCACTAATAACATAAAATACCTTGGTGTGACTCTAACCAAGCAAGTGAATGACTCTTTCAGAAAAACTTCAAGTCTCTGAAAAAAGAAATTGAAGAAGATATCAGAAGATGGAAAGATCTCCCGTGCTCATGGATCAGTAGGATTAACATAGTGAAAATGGCTATCCTGCCAAAAGCAATCTACAGATTCAACACAATTTCCATTAAAATACCAACACAATTCTTTATATACCTTAAGAGAAAAATTCTTAACTTCATATGGAGAAACAAAAAACCTGGAATTTCCAAAACAATCCTGTACAACAAACAATCATCTGGAGGTATCTCCATCCCTGACCTCAAGCTGTACTACAGAACAATAGTAATAAAAATTGCATGGTATTGGCATAGAAACAGAAAGGAGGATCAATGGAACCGAACAGAAGATGCGGAAATAAACTCACACACTTATGAATACTCAATTTTTGACACAGAAGCCAAAACCATTCAATGGAAAAAAGACAGCATCTTCAACAAATGGTGCTGATCCAACTGGATGTCTACATGCAGAAAAATGAAAATAGATCCATATTTGTCACCCTGCACAAAAGTAAAGTCCAAGTGGATCAAAGGCCTCAACATAAAACCAGGCACACTAAATCTGTTAGAAGAAAAAGTGGGGAAGAGCCTTCAACTCATTGGCATGGGTGACAACTTCCTGAACAGAAAACCAACAGCACAGGCTCTAAGAGCAACAATCAATAAATGGGACCTCATGAAACTGAAAAGCTTCTGTAAAGCAAAAAACACTATTGTCAAAACAAAACAACAGCCTACAGATTGGGAAAGGATCTTCACCAACCCTATATCTGACAGAGGGCTGATATCCAGCATATATAAAGAACTAAAACAGTTAAAAGCAACAAATCAAGCAAACCAAATAAAAAATGGGGTATGGAGCTAAACAGAGAATTCTCAGTAGAGGAATACAGAATGGCAGAGAAACAAAGAAATTCTCAACGTTCTTAGCCATCAGAAAGATGCAAATCAAAGCAACCCTGAGATTTCACCTTACACCCATCAAAATCAGAATGGCTAAGATTAAAACTCAAGTGACAACACAGGCTGGAGAGGATGTGGAGAAAGGGGAGCCTTCCTCCACTGCTGGTGGAAATGCAAACTTGTACAATCACTTTGGAGATCAATCTGGCACTTTCTCAACCAATTAAGAAGAGTGCTTCCTCAAGATCCAGCTATACCACTCCTAGGCATATATCCAAAGATGCTCAAGTACACAACAAGGACTTTTGCTCAACCATGTGTGTAGCAGCTTTATTCATAATAGCCAGAACCTGGAAACAACCCAGATGTCCCTCAGTTGAAGAATGAATACAGAAATTGTGGTACTTTTACACAATGGAATACTACTCAACAATTAAAAATGAGAAAATCATGAAATTTGCAGGCAAATGGTGGGACCAAAAAATGATCATCCTGAGTGTGGTATTCCAAAAGCAGAAAGACTCGCATGGTATATACTCACTTATATAGACCTATAAGATAGGATAAACATACTAAAATCTATACAACTAAAGAAGATAAACAAGAGGACCCAGGGTACTATGATTAATCCTCACTTAGAAAGACGAATGGGATGGACATTGGATGTAGGAGAAAACAAGGAACAGGACAGAAGCCTACCACAGAGGGCCTCTGAAAGATTCTACCTAGCTGTGTATCAAAGCGGATACTAAGACTCATAACCAAACCTTCTGCCGAGTTCAGGGAATCATAAGAAAGAAGGAGGAATTAATATGACCTGGAGAGGACAGGAGTTCCACAAGGACTAAATTTTCTGGGCACAGGGGTCTTTTATGAGACTGTTTCTCCAACCAAGGACCATGTATGGATATAACCTAGAACCTCTGCTCGGATATAGCCCATGGTAGCTCAGTATCCAAGTGGGTACGCTATTAAGGGGAACAGGGACTATTTCTGACAGGAACTCAATGGCATAAATGGTGGGCTCTTTGACCTCCGCACCCTCCCAAGGGAGGAGCATCCCTGCCAGGCCACAGAAGAGGACTTTGCAGCCAGTCCTGAAGATACCTGATAAAACAGGGTCAGATGAAAGGGGAAGAGGACCTCCCCTATCAGTGAACTTGGAAAGGGGCAGGGAAGATGTGAGGGAGGGAGGGTGGGATTGGGAGGAAATGAGGGAGCAAGATACAGCTGGGATACAAAGTTAATAAACTGTAACTAATATTAAAAAAATAAAAAATTAATAAAAAAAGAAATGTACTGTCTCCTCTGCGCTGAAAAATATGCTTTATTTTCATTTTCATTGTTCTTCATATTTTCTCTTTGGATGATAGCTAAGAAAAGAACATTTGTTAACCTTCCTGAACTGTAACAATATTTTTTTTGCCTTTAGTGTTGGTGGGTAATTAACATCTAATAGGAAAAAATGAAATATATGGTAACCAATAACCTTTCATTTTTCGTGGTGTGTTGACGCGAAAGTAACATGCACTCAAAAGAGATTGTGTTTTGAATTGTCAAGCTTACTCTTTCCCAAGATCCCCTCTCCTGATGGTGTGCGGGTGCATAGTTGAAACTCCAGTCACCCTTATGATGATGGGAGTAAACGACCCATATTCTAGAACCCACTGTACAGCTAAGCTGTGGCAGTCGATCGCTGAAATGTATTAAATCCATTTTACTTATGTTATGTTCAATTTAGGATGATTTGTCAGTATGTGACCCTGTTGTAAGCAGAGGAACACATCTGTGTCTTTTGGTTTTCAAAATAGCCCAAGTTGACTTTGCTGTGTGAGTTCACGTTAAAGATGCTACAGCTGCCATCTCATATTTTACTCTAGTTCTCAGTGGCTTGTGTTTTCTTTTGCAAATTCAGTTAAACCTTATATTATTTCAGTGACAAGCTAAAGGACCATAATTTCTCTCCAGGAACTGGATGCCAGCAGCTAAGCTGGCACCGTCAAGCAGAGACAAGTAGCAGAGTTCCTGCTGACACAAGACAGAAGCCAAGGAGGGTGATTGACACTAAGAAGATTGTAGTTGATTTTTGGATCTAGCAGGCAAATGAGTATTGCAGATAAGCACACTGTCAACTTTATCCTTATGATATTGACTTTATCCTGATGCTGACTTTAATTCTAAATTTGGAAAGCTGAACTTAGACACACAAAGCCTTTTGTCTTTTGAAATGTCTTTTGAGGCAGAGGCAGGTGGATCTCAGTGAGCTTGAGGCCAGCCTGGTCTACAAAGCAAGTCCAGGACAGACGAGGCTCCACCAAGAAACCCTGCCTCAAAAAAACTGAAAACAGAAAGTAATGTTTCTTGAAATGACATTATTTTAAAGGGGTAAAACAATAATTTGTCTAGTGACAGACTTTTATTTGGACATTCACTGTAGGACAGACACATAAGTATTTTATTTACATCTTATAAATTTAATCCTTATAAAAAATGGCAAGGTCACTGTAGCCCTATATTACAGATATGGAAATTTAGGCTATGTGAAGTTAGGTCCACTTGGAATTATGACCTAAATTTTTCTTTCCCATTTCCACAGCCTGTACTTCATTCATATAACTTTTATTAATTAATGGTCAGGACTTTTACTGATAATCATTTTTTAATAAAACCAAGTATGTATAAGTATTAAAATCAATTTTAAACAAAGTGAAGTTCAAAAATCACGTGTAGACTAATTGCATTAGACCTGAAATTTAAAAAAATAAATAAATAAATGGAAAATAAAGCTCATAGAGTGTTCTACTAGACAAAGCCATCTCTTAGGAAAGTTTAGGAAACTTTCATGCCTTCTCGGCAGACTTTTCCACCAGTCTTTTTGACCTGTCTGTCCTGGACTAGCTTTGTAGAGCTAGCTGACCTCGAACTCTGAGATCCGCTTGCCTCTGTCTCCCAAATGCTGGGATTAAAAGCATGAGCCACCGCACTTCATTCCCACCAGTCTTCTTTGGAACACCTTTACCCTTTTTTTCCTTGGACTTTTGTTAAGCACAGGCGATGTTGATCGGAAAATTTAGTTTTAGGAAATGTAACACATTGACTAAGAAAATAATGTTTGTCCACTATAAACTATTCCTATCTCTTTTAATTAACAAAGATCTCTGGGTTGTAGTGGGGACTTCCTACCCCTTGTTTAAGGGAGATGTATGTTCTCGTCTCTTGACTAAATTTTTGTGTTGAGACAACACGGTTACTGAATGCAGTGATTATGTTCAGTTCTTACACTCAGAGTGCAACATCTGACGTCTTCCTCCATGTATCTCCCGACTTTGATACCACATCACCACCTCTGTGTTTCTCATTCCTCAGCTTTCCTCTACATCCTCTGCAGGCCTCTCTGAAGTTCCTCAGGCTTTGCTGCCAGTATCTTCCCTCCTCTTTCTCTATGTAGCAGGCAATGTCATCCGCTGTAACTCTGAAATATCAATCTTCAGTTCAGAATCTTGTATTGTTTAGAGCTATATATCAAATTGTCAATCAGTTCTCTTAAACATCAACATATCCACTTAATAATTTTTATTTACAACACCTAGTTACCTTTCTTCATTCCAGAAATCTGTTTGTCTTCAGAGGTTTTGTATCCTTGTAACCTGTTCTTCTTTATTCCCATTTCCATTAAACTACCATCTCCTTATCTTCTACAGACTGCACCTCTTAAAAATACAGATTCTCTCTATCCTCCGCACTATCTCTGATAATGCCCAATGCCATCTATTCTCTAGACTGCTATAAGCAACTGGAGTCATGGTCCTCATCATTGTTGGTCCCCTTCATATTACCATACATAAAATTATGTAATTTATCATATGCCAAACACTATGAATGAAAGCAGAGCTTTAATGTTTAGAGAAGAACATTTAGCACATATCAGATAAAACTCAATAAAACAAAACCTATGTTCAGACTGTGAGTAGAAAGATGTCTTCCTAAAGTACCTTTCTCTTGGTGTCATATCTGTGCTTAAAATGTATCCATTGCCTTCTTAAGTAGGAGCTTCATAGTCAGACTCTTTCATGCCTGACTTTCATGCCTTGCCTTTCACTCCCTCTGTCCTTGCACACAACACTTTTAATTTCTCCAAATTTGCATGTTCCATATTTTATCTACAGTGGGCTTGAATGCTTGGTTATATTTTACAAGAAGGCTCTTTCACTATTCCTTTGCTTCTAAAATTCTACAAAGCCTTCTTATCTCGTTAGATGCTAGAATAATAGAAAAATCTCTCACAAAACTGACAGCCCATGGCCTGCCTTTCTATAAACTACCTCACCCCGAATACTCCTTATCCATGCAATAAGCCCTAGGTGTGTTTAGGGCTTTGTCCTTATTGATCAGGAAGTCATGCCAATGTCAGAAACCTTTTTGTGTATAAGATAATTAAGATCAGAGAAATAATTTGGGATATGATAGAGAGGAGAATTGTCTTGCTCTTCAATTAAAGTTCTGTTTTCTGTTTATTTGGTATGCATTTGGAGAGATAAACATTCTAGAATTTCTCCCAAACTGCCTTTAGGTGCCAATAATGCGTTAATCCAGTCCTCCACCATACTGCTGGTTAAAAATCTCTGTCAGTGAATGATAGGAGGATTCAGTCTCTATTCATGTAAATCTTAGGTTATAAGATATATTTATTCACCCTTAGAAATACATGAAAACAAAACTCTTATCATTCTTCCCAGAAATAAAGAGGTCTTCAATTTTTCTAGATGTCAGTTAACCATCTCTTGATACCGGTTGGAAGATAATTTTTCAAAAGGGTTTCAAAGACAGAAATTTTAACAGATGGCTGCTGTCACAACACCAGGCTGAGCTTAACACAAAGCTTGACACTTAGTAAGCACTCAGTAACACTGAGAAAATGGATGCTGGAAAGCTCGGGTGGGAGAATCATGCAATTCCTGAGATGTGAGTTGCCCGGTAGGATGTAGGAGCACTCACAAGATGAGTCACCCCCTCAAAGGAGGTATCCCAAAGACACTTTAGAAGACAGTAAAGACAACATCAGTACTTTGGCAAATATATCGTTCTTCTGTTAAATCTAAGTGGAATTTTGAAGGTACAAGCATTTCCAAGAGCTTCATATAAAATTGTCAATATAATTCAGAGGTAAGATTTAAGAAGAGATATTTCTACAGCATAAATTCATCTAGAGCATAAATTAATCAAGATAGTTATAAATGTTTTCTGTTTCATTGTTTTGGTTTTGTATGTTGTTTTTTTTTTTTTTTTTACAATTTATTCATTATATATCCCCCGATTGAAGATCCTCCCTCAACTGTTCCTAGTCCCACTCTCCCTCCCACTTCCCTCCTATCCTCTTCTCTTAGTCCACTGAAAGGGGGAGTTCTCCTCCTTTGCCATCAGCCCATAGCTTATCAAGTCTCGTCAAGACTTCCTGTATCTTCTTCCTCTGTGGCCTGGCAAGGCCGCATCCCAGGGGCAAGTGATCAAAGAGCAGGCAACTGAGTTCATGACAGAGGCAGCCCCTGCTTTCCTTACTCAGGGTCCCACATGGAGACTGAGCTGCCTATTGGCTACATCTGAGCAGGGGGTCTAGATCCTCTCCATGCATGGTCCTTGGCTGGTGCATCAGTCTCTGCAAGACCCCCTCGGCTCAGATTTCCCATGAGGTTTATGTCTTGGACGATTTTTTTTTTAGACCAAGTCATGCCATAAGTGCAGCAGTTATCATCTGTTTGCTAGGGAAAAAATATTTTTTTATTCAGTTCATCTCTCAATAACAATATTAAATACTTCATAATATCCAAACAACTTGGTGCCCCCGTTTCCTGGCATAGGGACTATAGCACAGTCTGGCCTGATGAGACTAGGAAGAGGCATAAGCTAAAAGCATGTTGTAAATGTCACAGACAAACACAAGCAGGTGTCACTTGAATTCTGATGCTGTCTTAGCGTTCAGCTGATTGTTTTCCAGAATGGAAGAAATGAAGGTCACCATTCCTACTCTTTTATTATTCTTGAAGACAGAGAGATGGCAAACATGAGAAGCTGAAATGATCAATGAATTTGATTCCACTCCTTCTGATAAATATGAAAATTGTTCTAAAACACTAGGCAAGACATTAGAGCTGTACTAAATAAGTGCAGAACTGTTTTTCATTATTTAAGAGCTCCAGACATATGGTAGGTTTTTAAGCAGATAATCCAGTGAGTACCACCATGAAAAGCCAGTTATAAAACATGCCCCCCCCCGCCAAATAATAAAGGGCTTGCCGTATGCAGGCATTACCAACCCAACTCCCAGCTCACTATTACTCTACTTTCTATCTCCCTAATTTAGCTTCCCAGGACTTACCTTTTGCATGGACTCACAAAATTGTAATTTTCTTGTGTCTAACTTCTACTTAGTGTCTGTTGGTGGCCAGTCACCCATGTTGTGCTGTACATCGGTACTGTTTCCTTTGTTGTGTAATAACATTGGGCTATGTGAATATATTGCTTTTTTCTTTCTTTGAATGTTGGCCAACATTTCGGGTCTGTACCTCCTTCTTTGGCTAATATGATTAATAAGATTAATAAGTCTTTGTACGGATGTGCAATTTCGTTCCTCACAAGCAGATAAAGGAACATTAAATCACTATGATTGCTATGATATGTTCATGTTTAACCTTTTATGCATTATGAAATTTTTCCCAAAGTGGTCACAGGGTCATCCTGGTTAACACGAAATTTCTGAAGTAAATTACCAATGATTTCTGGGGTTTGAATAAGCCTAGCTATCCTAAACAAAGTAGACCTTAAAAGTTATCAACCTTAACCACTTAATAGGCTTTCATCATTTTACATTAATGTATCTTACATGTTACTAAAGTAACACATCATTTGACAAGCAAAGTTGAACTATATATTTACTAAAAATAAATGCTTATTAATGAATAAACACAAAAATACTTAGATAAAAACTGGTTATTTAAAAAAAATGAGTTTGTGCTACAACCCACAGAACCAAAGAAGCTAAGTAACAAGGAGGAATCAATGCTGAACTTGTGAATCTCACTGAGAAGGAGAAATAGAATAGGCATCGTGGGTGGACCAGGGAAGGGGACTGGACAGGCATGGGAGTAGGCATGAGAACAGGAGGGATCAGGTGGAGGGAGTGAGAGACCAAAAGATTAAAAATCAGCAGCTATTAATATTTAAGGCCTGAACTAGTTGGGTGGAGAAGTCCAGGAATGCCCTGAGGGGAAGGACCACCTTACTGCATTCTTTCCCCACCCACTAGAGATCCAGTTGCTGGGAAACTGGCCCATCCCCCTAGGGAGGGACATCAGATCATTAATGGTCTGGGGACCTTCCTATAGCCAATCAATTCAAAATGTAGCATTTTGACCAATAGATGCTTGCCAGGCAGAAATCACCACTGCCTTGGGCATGCTGGGAGGGACCAGAATCTTTAAATCACCCAACTAACCTGAGCATGAGGCGCTCAGCTCTCACCACTTCGGCGGTGGGGGTGTGGGCCCAAGCTGCAACTTCTAATGATTTATAATAAAAAGAATCTCATGTATTTACAGCGGAGTCTGTTTATTACTGTTCTTTTGGGGTTCCTGAACTGGGCAGAACAGGAGGACAGAGGAAGATAGTACTGAAAGAGACAACTGGAACAGGGATGAGCACCTCTGGGACTAGCTAGAACTAGACTCCTAGCAATCATGGATAAGAAGCCTGAACTGGCCATCTCTTATAACCGGGAAAGACTTTCAATGGAGGGATCGGGACACCAACCCAGCCACAAAACCTTTGACTTACAATTTGTCCTTTGCTGGGGCAAATATGGAGCAGAAATTGAGGGAATGGTCAACAAATAACTGGTCTAATTTGAGTCCCATCCCGTGAGAGGGAGCCCACCTCTGACACTGCTAATGATGTTCTGCTATACTTTCAGACAGAAGCCTCCCAAAACCATCATCAGAGAAGCTTCACACAGCAACTGATGCAAACATGCAGAGACCAAAAATTGGGCTGAGTCTGGGAAATTCTGTGGAAGAGGGATACAAGGATTCTAGGAGCCAGAAGAGTCAAGGACACCACACACACACACACACACACACACACACACACACACACAAATCAACTAACCTGCGTCCGTAGGGCCCCACAGAGAATGAAACCGCCAACTAGGAAGCATAATATGTGGAACTAACGTAGGCCCTCAACACATAGGCTATGACTATGTAGCTTGGTTTTCATGTGTGATTCCTGGGAACAGGACCTGTTTCTGACTCTGCTGCCTGCCTTTGAATCTCTTGTCCCTACCTGCCTTGCATAGCCTCAAAAGGGGAAGATACACCTAGCCTTACTGCAACTTGATATGCCCTGGCTGTTTGGTATCTGTGGGAGTCCTCCCCTTTTCTGAAAAGAAAGGGAGGAGGAGTTGAGGGGAGGAGGGAAGAACTGAGAGGAGAGGTGGGAGGGAAAACTGCAGTTTGGATGTAAATTCAATTCAAATCAATCAATTAATGAATGAATGAAAATAAATGCATGAGTTTGGAAATATTCTGGAAAATATTGAAGCATTCATATGCCGCTTGTGAAGAGGGGAAGATTAACAAGCGGTGTGACTATGTGATAAAGAGAGATCCTTCAGTGAGTCACCTCTATAAAGATGCAAAACAGAGTTTCCACAACCCTGTGACATGTCTGAGAAAAATAATGTTTCCTGTGAGAGTATTGCTGGAACCCAGTACAAATAAAGAGGAAAAAAAATGAAATGAAAAAGTTCACAAAAGAACAGATATCTCTCCTCCTTAGGTGAATTCTGCGTTGTCAACCTCAAAGGAACCAACACCTACCCATCACCTTAAGCAGAGCTCTTCAGACCAGGACTGAAACATTTTACTGGAAGAATCTTTCTATTTTTAAATGAATCTTCATTTAATGGAAGTGCAAGGCAGCTCTCTAGTGGACAATTTGAGAATTTAGGTCTTTGAGTCTAATGTGGGATTTACACAATAAAATTGTGTTCACACTTATGTGGAATGCTAAATTTTTTAAGTTAATAATTAGTTGTTATTTACTAATGATGTCCAGTAAAACCAAGAAAGAATTATCAGACCTAGAATCGTGACAGAGAAAGAAAGAGTAAACATAAATACATTTTGAAAGAAATGCAGGAAAGGGAAGGGAGGCAAACTTTTAGAGATGTGGAGAAAGCTCAGCTAGATGATTTAAAAACATGTAGGTAACATAAATTCTCAGCGCTATAAAAATTGCTGCAGCAACTTTACTCGGCTGAAAGAAATTAGTGACGAGGTATTTTCCACTAAGAGCCATGTAGAGAGGTGGCTTCTCTGAAGCCATAAGAAGACTAAAAGTGATTGTGTTCTAAACTACATCATTTTCAACAGGCAGTTATACAGTACTTAAACTCATATAAAACAGCTTGCAGATTGTACAGATTTTATTGTGAGCTTATTAAAAATTCTAGAGAGTGACAGATTTGAGACTTAAAAGTGTACTGTAAAGGAATTGTTATTAGGATCCAGAACCCTTGACAGAAGTTAAACGAAAAATAATGCTAGAGGATTCAGCACATTCTAGACACTGATGGGGACATGGTCTAAACAATCTTCTTTGGCCCTCTAAATAATCCTGTGCTGTGTCTCTCTTAGATTTGAAAATGAGGCCTTTGTTACAGAAATGGAAAAGCTTAACTGTGAGACAGGAACCCAGACCCCCAAGTCCATTTTCTTAACTGCTGAACACAAACAGAAAGTCATTACAATATGAAATAAGTGCACATTAAGAGGAAATGTACACTCTCTTCTACTTTACATCTCTTATTTGTTAATTTTCAAGAAATTCTGAATGTAATGGTAGAATGAGAACTGGAGTGACAATTAGAGTTCTTGAGTTCTGTCTAATGCTCTCTGCCTACAGCCTTTGGAGGCACCTGCTTCTTTGCCCAGACTCCTAGTATTAAAGTTATCAGTGTTGTACTGAAATTGTGTGGGATATGGTGGTGTTATAGTCTGAAGCATGTGTGTTCTGTATGCACACCACAAGACATGTACATTTAAACATAAAATGTGAGCTCCAATCACACTTGAGTGAGCTGGAGATCATTTGGAACTGTATCTCAGAGACTTCTATTTCACTTACCACATAAAAAGAGGACTGGGAACAAGTGTTCCTACACTGTTGCTCAATTTTCTTCCCATTCAAACAATGAATATTCTTCCACAATTAATGAAAATAGTGGTTGTTTCTGATATCACAAATGGAATCTCTATGAACATTCACATGCAAGCTCTTTGACAAACCCTTGTCCCCATTTCTCTATCCTTCTTAAGAGTAAGATAGTGACATCATAAAATAAGCTCTCACACGTCATTTTATACATATATATAATGATTAAAGATCATTTTGTCTGAGTTCAAGGCCAGCCCGGTCTACAAAGCAAGTCCATAACTATTAGGCTACACAGAGAAACCCTGTCTCAGCAGAAAAAAAAAAAAAAAAAGATTGTATTTCCCATTATCTGATCTAGAAAACTGGTCAGAGAGGCTCTCTCCTCAAGTTATCCTAGCTAGTACCAACTAAAACATAAGGAATTTGAGAGAAAGTTGGGGAGGACATGAGAGGAATTGGAGAGAAGGGGGGGGTACAAACTATGCAAATGCAGTTCTTGTATCTGAAATTCATTAATTTTTTTTAAAATTTAAAAAAGAAAATGCCAAAATGTTTTCCAAGGTTAATTTACCATTTTACATCTCTAAACGTGGATAAGAGTTCATCCTTCTTTTTTTTTTAATTCTTTATTAATTACACTTTATTCACTTTGTATCCCCCCTGTGGTTCCCTCCCTTCTCCCGTCCCAATCCCTCCCTTCCTCCACCCTCTGCATGCATGCCCCTCCCCATGTCCACTGATAGGGGAGGACTACTTTTCCTTCCTTCTGATCCTAGTCAATTAGGTCTCATCAGGACTGGCTGCATTGTTTTCTGTGGCCTGGTAATGCTGCTTCCCCCTCAGGGGGAGGTAATTAAAGAGCAGGCCAATCAGTTCATGTCAGAGATAGTCACTGTTTCTATTACAATGGAACCCACTGGGATACTAAACTGCCATGGGCTACATCTGTGCAGGGGTCTTAGGTTATCTCCATGCATGGTCCTTGGTTGGAGTATCAGTCTCAGGAAAGATCCCTGTGCTCAAATTTTTTGGTTCTGTTGCTCTCCTTGCGGAGCTCCTGTCCTCTCCAGATCTTACTGTTTCCCACTTCTTTCCTAAGATTCCCTGCACTCTGCCCAAAGGTTGCCCATAAGTCTCAGCATGGGATCGGACCTTAAGATTTACACAGAGAGTAACTATCAGTGTGTGCTTTATTACAGTTTGATTGTACATAAAAGTAACCTTATACAGGTCTCACGGTCATATTTAGGAATATATATGTATATACGTATATACATGAAATAACAATTATTAAAAAGAGACAATAAATTTGAAGGAGAGCAGGGAGTGTTATATGGGAGGGTTGAAGAGAAGAAAGAAAAAAAGAGAAATGTTCTGGTTATATTTTAATCCCCAAAATAAAAAAATTAAAATGGTAAATCATATATTTTATTTATATATTTTAGATAGATAGATAGATAGATAGATAGACAGAGATTTTCTTTTTTTTTAAATCTTTTATTTTTTTTATTAATTACACTTTATTCATTTTGTATCCCCCCATGAGCCCCTCCCTCCTCCCCTGCCGATCCCACCCTCCCTCCCCTTTCTGCATGCATGCCACTCCCCAAGTCCACTGATAGGGGAGGTCCTCCTCTCCTTCTTTCTGATCTTAGTCTATCAGTTCTCATCAAAAGTGGCTGCATTGTCCTCTACTGTGGCCTGGTAAGGCTGCTCCCCCCTCAGGGGGAAGTGATCAACGAGCAGGCCAATCAGATTATGTCAGAGGCAGTCCCTCTTCCCATTACTATGGAACCCACTTGGACACTGAACTGCCATGGGCTACACCTGTGCAGGGGTTCCAGGTCATCTCCACAAATAGTCCTTGGTTGGAGTATGAGTCTCTGGGAAGTTCCCTGTGTTCAAATTATCTTGTTCTGTTGCTCTGCTTGTGGAGTTCCCGTTCCCTCCAGCTCTTACTATTTCCCACTTCTTACATAAAATTCCATTCACTCTGCCCATCAGTTGGCCATCAGGCTCAGCATCTGTTTTGACAGTCTATACTGCAGAAGCTTTCAGAGGCCCTCTGTGGCAGGTTTCAAGGTTGTTTCCTGTTTTCTTCTGGCTTTCAGAGGCCCTCTGTAGCGGGTTCCGAGGTTGTTTCCTATTTTCGTTTTCTTCTGATGTACATCCTCTTTGCCTTTCAGAATGGGGATTGAACATTTTAGTTAGGGTCCTCTCTTTTGCTTAGTTTGTTTAGATGTACAGCTTTTAGTGGGTTTATTCTATATTGGATGTTTATATGAGTGAGTATATACCGTGAGTGTCTTTTTGCTTCTGGGTCAACTCACTCAGGATGATCCTTTCCAGGTCCCACCATTTACCTGCAAATTTCATGATTTCCTTATTTTTCATTGCTGAGTAATACTCCATTGTATAAATGTACCACAGTTTCTGCATCCATTCTTCAGTTGAGGGGCATCTGGGTTGTTTCCAGCTTCTGGCTATTACAAATAAAGCTGCTACAAACATGGTTGAACAAATGTCCTTGTTGTGTACTTGCGCCTCTTTTGGGTATATGCCTAGGAGTGGTATGGCTGGATCTTGAGGAAGCGCTATTCCTAGTTGTCTGAGAAAGCGCCAGATTGATTTCCAGAGTGGTTGTACAAGTTTACATTCCCACCAGCAGTGGAGGAGAGTTCCCCTTTCTCCACAACTTCTCCAGCATGTGTTGTCCCTTGAAATTTTCATCTTGGCCATTCTGATGGGTGTAAGGTGAAATCTCAGGGTTGTTTTGATTTGCATTTCCCTAATGGCTAATGAGGTTGAGCATTTCTTTAAGTGCTTCTCTGCCATTCAATATTCCTCTGCAGAGAATTCTCTCTTTAGATCTGTTCCCCATTTTTTAAGTGGATTACTTGGTTTGTTGCTTTTCAGCTTGTTTAGTTCTTTATATATATTGGATATGAGTCCTCTGTCAGATAGAGGGTTGGTGATGATTCTTTCCCAATCTGTAGGCAGTCGCTTTGTTTTGATGACGGTGTCCTTTGCTTTACAGAAGCTTTTCAATTTCATGAGGTCCCATTTATTGATTGTTGCTCTTAGAGCCTGTGGTGTTGGTGTTCTGTTCAGGAAGTTTTCTCCTGTACCAATGAGTTCTAGGGTATTCCCCAGTTTTTTTTCTAGCCGATTTAATGTGTCTGGTTTTATGTTGAGGTCTTTGATCCACTTGGACTTCAGTTTTGTGCAGGGTGATAAGTATGGATCTATTTTCATTTTTCTACATGTAGACATCCAGTTGGACCAGCACCATTTGTTAAACATGCTATCTTTTTTCCATTGTATGGTTTTGGCATCTTTGTCAAAAATCAGGTGTCCGTAAGTGTGTGGGTTTATTTCTGGGTCTTCTGTTCGATTCCATTGATCCACCATTCTGTTTCTATGCCAGTACCATGCAGTTTTTATAACTGTTGCTCTATAGTACAGCTTGAGATCAGGGATGGAGATACCTCCAGAAGATCTTTTATTGTAGAGGATTGTTTTAGCAATTCTCGGTTTCTTGTTATTCCATACGAAGTTGAGAATTTTTCTTTCCAGGTCTGTAAAGAATTGTGTTGGCAATTTGATGGGAATTGCATTAAATCTGTAGATTGCTTTTGGTAAGATGGCCATTTTTACTATGTTAATCCTGCCAAGCCATGAGCATGGGAGATCTTTCCATCTTCTCATATCTTCCTCTAATTCTTTCTTCAGAGACTTGAAATTTTTTTCATACAAGTCTTTGACTTGCTTGGTTAGGGTTATGCCAAGGTACTTTATGTCATTTGTGGCTATTGTGAATGGTGTTGTTTCTCTAATTTCTTTCTCAGCCCTTTTGTCTTTTGTATACAGGAGTGCTACTGATTTTTTTGAGTTAATTTTATATCCGGCCACTTTGCTGAAGGTGTTTATCAGCTGTAGGAGTTCCCTGGTAGAGTTTTTGGGGTCACTCATATATACTATCATATCATCTGCAAATAGTGATAATTTGACTTCTTCTTTTCCCATCTGTATCCCCTTGATCTCCTTCGACTGTCTTATTGCTCTAGCAAGGACTTCCAGCACTATGTTGAAGAGATATGGAGAGAGTGGGCAGCCTTGTCTTGTCCCTGATTTCAGAGGGATTGCTTTAAGTTTCTCTCCGTTCAGTTTGATGTTGGCTATAGGCTTGCTGTATATCGCCTTTACTATGTTTAGATATGTGCCTTGTATCCCTGATCTCTCCAGTACTTTAAACATGAATGGATGTTGGATTTTGTCAAATGCTTTTTCAGCATCTAGGGAGATTATCATGTGGTTTTTTTCTTTCAGTTTGTTAATATGGTGGATCACATTGATGAATTTCCGTATATTGAACCACCCCTGCATACCTGGGATGAAGCCTACTTGGTCATAGTGGATAATATCTTTGATGTGTTCTTGGATCCGGTTTGCAAGTTTTTTGTTAAGTATTTTTGCATCAATGTTCATAAGGGAGATTGGCCTGAAATTCTCTTTCTTTGTTGAGTCTTTGTGAGGTTTAGGTACCAAGGTGATTGTGGCTTCATAGAATGAATTTGGCAATGTTCCTTCTGTTTCTATTTTGTGGAATAGTTTGAAGAGAATTGGAGTTAGCTCTTCTTTGAAGGTCTGGTGGGATTCTGCGCTGAAGCCATCTGGTCCTGGGCTTTTTTTGGATGGGAGACTTTTGATGACTGCTTCTATTTCTTTGGGGGATATAGGACTATTTAGTTGATTTACCTGGTCCTGATTCAGCTTTGGTGAGTCAAATCGATCAAGAAAATTGTCCATTTCATTTAGATTTTCAAATTTTGTGGCATATAGACTTTTGAAGTAAGTCCTAATGATTGTTTGGATTTCCTCAGTGTCTGTAGTTATGTCCCCCCTTTCATTTCTGATTTTGTTGATTTTGGTGGTGTCTATCTGCCTTTTAGTTAGCTTGGCTAAGGGTTTGTCTATCTTGTTGATTTTCTCAAAGAACCAGCTCTTGGTTTCATTGATTCTTTGAATTGTTTTATTTGTTTCTAATTGATTGATTTCCGCCCTGAGTTTGATTATTTCCAGCCGTCTACTCCTTTTTGGTGTGTCTGCTTCTTCTTTTTCTAGGGTTTTTAAGTGGGCCATTAAGTTGCTTGAATGAGCTGCCTCGAATTTCTTCTTGAAGGCACTTAGTGCTATGAACTTTCCTCTTAGCACTGCTTTCATTGTGTCCCACAAGTTAGGGTATGTTGTGTCTTCATTTTCATTGAGTTCTAGAAAGGCTTTAATTTCTTTCTTTATTTCTTCCCTGACCCAGCTGTCATTTAATAACAAGTTGTTCAGTTTCCATGAGTGTGTAGGCTTTTTGCTATTTCTGTTGTTGTTGAAGTCCAGCTTTATTCCATGGTGATCAGACAGGCTACAAGGGATTATTTCAGTCTTCTTGTATCTGTTGAGGCTTGCTTTGTGACCAACTATATGGTCTATTTTGGAGAAGGTTCCATGAGGTGCTGAGAAGAAGGTAAATTCTTTTGTGTTTGGGTGTAAAGTTCTGTAGATGTCTGTGAGGTCCATTTGATTCATGACCTCTGTCAGAGATATTGTTTCTTTGTTTAATTTCTGTTTTGTTGACCTGTCCTTTGTTGAGAGTGGGGTGTTGAAGTCTCCCACTATTATTGTGTGGGGATCTATATGTGGTTTAAATTTTATCAATGTTTCTTTTACAAATGTGGGTGCTCTTGTATTTGGGGCATAGATGTTCAGGATTGTGATGTCTTCCTGGTGGAATTTTCCCTTGATGAGTATGAAGTGTCCTTCCTCATCTCTTTTTATTAATTTTGGTTGAAAGTCTATTTTATCAGATATTAGAATGGCTACTCCTGCTTGTTTCTTGGGTCCATTTGCTTGGAAAGTCATCTTCCAACCTTTTACCCTCAGGTAATGTCTATCTTTGTGTCTTAGGTGTGTTTCTTGTATGCAACAGATTGCTGGGTTTTGTTTACGTATCCATTCTGTTAATCTGTGTCTTTTTACTGGAGAGTTGAGTCCATTGATGTTGAGAGAGATTAATGACCAGTGGCTGTTCGATCCTTTGATTTTGATGTTGGCTGTGTTCATAAGTTTGTGTGCTTGGTTGCTTTTTGTTTTGCTGTAGTAAGGTTAATTATTTCCTGTGTTTTCTTGACAGAAGCTAATTTTCTTGGGTTGTATTTTCCCTTCCAGTGTCTTCTGTAATGCTGGATTTGTGTGTAGGTATTGTTGAAATTTGTTTTTGTCATTGAATATCTTGTTTTCTCCGTCTATGAGGACTGAGAGTTTTGCAGGGTATAGTAGCCTGGGTTGACATCTGTGTTCTCTTAGGGTCTGCATGATATCTGTCCAGGCCCTTCTGGCTTTCATAGTTTCTGTTGAAAAGTCAGGTGTGATTCTAATGGGTTTGCCATTATATGTTACTTGGCCTTTTTCCCTTGCAGCTTTTAGTATTTTTTCTTTGTTCTGTATACTTCCTGTTTTGATTATTATGTGGCGGGAGGATTTTCTTTTCTGGTCAAATTTGTTGGGTGTTCTGTAGGCCTCATGTATCCTTATTGGCTTCTCCTTTAACTTGGGGAAATTTTCTTCAATGATTTTGTTGAAAATATTTTCTGGGCCTTGGAGAAGGGAGTCTTCTTTTTCCTCTATTCCTATTATTCTTAGGTTTTGTCTTTTCATATTGTCTTGGATTTCTTGGACGGTCTGTGTCAGGAATTTTTTGGATTTAACATTTTCTTTGACAGATACATCGATTTCTTCCATTGTATCTTCTACACCTGAGATTCTTTCTTCCATTTCTTGTATTCTGTTGGTTATGCTTACCTCTGTAGTTCCTGTTTTCTTCCCTAAATTCTTCCTCTCCATTATTTCCTCCATTTGTGTTTTCTTTAATTTTTCTAGTTCTATCTTCAGGTCTTGAGTTGTTTTGTTTACTTCCTTCACCTGTCTGCTTGTATTTTCCTCTTTTTCTTTTAGTTCCTTCAACTCTGTCTCTTTGATTTCTTTCAGTGATTTAATTATTTCTTCTCTGAAGGCCACAAGCTGTTTGGCTGCATCTTCCCGTATTTCTTCACGGATGGCCCTAATTTGCTTGTCTTTATCTTCCTCCATTTCTTTACGGATAGCCATGATCTGTTTGGTTTTATCTTCCTCTAATTCTTTACGTATTTTATCTGTTTCCTCTATTATTCTCTTCATCAACATAGATGTAAGGTCATCTTCTTGATTTTCTATTATGCTGCATTGTTCAGGGCTGTTCGCCCCTGGATGGCTGGGTTCTGGAGATGCCATATTGCTCTGTCTTTTGTTGGTTGAGCCTTTACGCTGACCTCTACCCATTGGGCTGATTTAGGTTTTGGCTGTTAGTTTCTGTGCTTCCTGGAGTCCTGAGGTAGGGAGTATCCCCTTGGCTGGAAGATGATTTTTCCTGAAGGAGTCCTTCTCTGCTTTTTGGTTATGGTCACTGTATGGCCAGTATTTCTCCGGAGATGCCACTGCTCACCTCAGGTTTATAGCCCTGAGTAGTAGCTGTGGTCTATGTTAGGCAGGGGGGGATCTCCTCTTACCCATAAAATTTCTCAAGACAGCTGCCCCACTGCTGGGTTTCTTGTTATAAATTTAGTGTGCTGCTGCTCACTAAATTTCCATGTACAGTCCTCTTGAAGAAACTGCTGATTCCCTAGCTATGGGGTTTTCTCCCAACAGGGAAACTCAGTCTGTTATCCTGGGGTGCACAGTTCTGTCTGAGAAAGTGGGAGGTGCACTCAGCAAGTCTCTGGGCCAAAGGCTGATTGCTCTGCTCTGGACCTGGAGAATGTGCACCTAGGTTGAGTTGGCGCCTGGGGGCACTGTTCTGGTCTGGAGGCTGGGTGCCTCACTCTGGACCAGAAGCTGTGTGTCTCTGTCTGGGATGGCGGCTGTAGGCACCACTCTGGTCCAGACCCTGTGGGTGCAGCCCCCCTGAAGGATCAGGGATTCCTACAGTTTTGGCAGTCCAGCCAGGGACAACTGGCCAATCCCTGGCACAGTATCTGAGGGCTGCTGTAATGGCTCTTCGGCTCCTGCAGGTCTGAGGATGCAGCTGTGTGTCCCAGTGCCCCAGGGGAACACAACAATGGCGGCAGAGCACAGCGCTTCTGCCTGCACTAGAGTCTGCGTGAGTCCAGGAAGTGTTTTGGTGCTGGGTGTCCTAAGCGTTAGAGCTGCTGACCCCCTCCGCTGGGGGTTTCCTCCTGCCAGAGACACGCAGTCTGGTGCCCTGTTGCCCTGGTGCCCACAGTTCTATCTGAGGCGGCGAATCACGCGCGCAGGCAGGGCTCTGTGCAGGCAGGCGCCTTTGTCCCTCCCGGCTCTGGGTCCGGGCTGGCTCCTGGGGCACCCGCGGAACCCGAGTCTTTTCCAGGGGATGTCTGGGTAACCTGGGGTCGGTCCCAATTGTTTCCTGCACCGTGGGGTTATCTCTCGACTGGGAAATCCAGTCTATGGTGTTGTGGGCCCACAGTTCAGTCTGGGACCGTGACCAGATCGCGCTGGCGGGTAGCTCTGGGCTGGCGACCAAGCGCCTGGCGGAACGGGGATCTCTTCCGCGGTTTTGCCGGGTGAGTTAAAGCTGATCGAATCCCCCACCGTGGGGTATCCTCTCACCTGAGAAACACAACCACTTGTGTTTTATGGCCGCGAGTTCTGATTGCTGGTCACTGTGCCAATCCTGCTGTGCTGCTCCTCAGAATGAGAGTCCTCCCGGCGCTGCCATCTTGCCCCACCTCGAGATTTTCTAAATGCTTATGTATCACAGGTTGATCCCTAAAGCAGCAGTATTCAGAGGTGGTACCTTTGGAAGTAGATTGAAGCATGAGAAATCTGACCTGATCAAAGGACTTACCCGTTTATTAAATAGACTCACAACTTAATGGGTGTCTTAGTTTCATTTCTGTTGCTGTGCTAAAATACCCTGACAAAAACAACTTAGAGGAGAAAGGATTTATTTCAGTTTACAATTCCAGGTCACAGGAAAAGTCAAGATAACAGGAACTTGAAGCAGCTAGACGTTCACATCCACAGGGAAGAGCAGAGAGAAGTGTTTACATGCTCAGCTTGATTTCTTCACTTTAGTGTTCAGGTACAGACTCTGCGATGGTATGTCTCATATTCACTGTAGGTTTTCCCACTATACTTAACCTAATTAAGAAAAATTTCTCACAAGCATGCACACAGGCCAACCTGATGTAGACAACCCTTTACAAAGACTCGGGTGGTCCCAGGCTCTGCCCAATTGACCTTAAAACCATTGAGAGTGTTGTTGTTGTTGTTGTTTGTTTTTTGTTTGTTTGTTTTCCTGATGACAGCTTGATTTACAGAAGCTTTTCAGTTTCATGAGGTCCCATTTATTAATTGTTGATCTTAGAGCTTGTGCTGTTGGTTTTCTGCTCAGGAAGTTGTCTTCTGTGCCAATGAGTTCAAGGCTCTTCCCTACTTTTTCTTCTAACAGATTTAGTGTGTCCGGTTTTATGTTGAGGTCTTTGATCCACTTGGACTTTAGTTTTGTGCAGGGTGATAAATATGGATCTATTTGCATTTTTCTACATAGAGACATCCAGTTAGACCAGCACCATTTGTTGAAGATGCTATCTTTTTTTCTTTTTTCCATTGTATGATTTTGTCTTCTTTGTCAAAAATCAAGTATCTGTAGGTGTGTGGGTTTATTTCTGGGTCTTCTATTCGATGCCATTGATCCACCATTCTGTTTCTATGCCAGTACCATGAAGTTTTTTATTACTGTTGCTCTGTAGTACAACTTAAGATCAGGGCTGGAGATACTTCCAGAAGTTCTTTTATTGTACAGTATTTTTTTTTTAGCAAGTCTGTGTTTTTGTTTTTCTATAGGAAATTGAGATTTTTTTCTTTCAAGGTCTGTAAACAATTGTGTTGGTATTTTGATGGGAATTGTGTTGAATCTGTAGATTCAATAGCAGGATGGCCATTTTCACTATGTTAAACCTACCAATCCATGAGCACGGGAGATCTTTCCATCTTCTGATATCTTCTTCTATTTCTTTCTTCAGAGACTTGAAGTTTTTTTCAAACAGGTCTTTCACTTGCTTGGTTAGAGTCACACCAAGGTACTTTATGTTATTAGTGGCTACTGTGAAGGGTGTTGTTTCCCTAATTTCTTTCTCGGTCCTTTTGTCTTTCGTTATTGATTTTATCTTCAATTGGTTATTTTCTACCTTCTCTTACTCTTTGGTGTGCTCATGCCATACCTAAAAGGGACACTGGGGCAATGATGTCTCCGTGCTTATGAGAGTGGCCAACCAATGACTGGTCTAGCCTGAGGCCCACACCATGAGAAGGAGTCCATGCCCAGCAATGACTAGATAACCAGGATCTGTAAGCTGGATGGCTCAGAGACCCAGGGATTGGTAACTAGCCCAATCTCCATCTGAGAGGCTTCTTTCTGCAGTTAATGGGAGCAGAGATGAGACCCACAGCCAAACACTGGGCAGCCCTCGGGGAACTCTGCAGAGGACACCAGAAGAACACAGCTCACAGAAACAAGTAAGTAGCGCTCATAGGGGCTCACATAGACTGAAGCAGCAGTCACAGAGTCTGCATGGGTTTGTATCAGGCCCTCTGCATGCATGCTGTGGTTCTTTAGCTTGGAGTTTTTGCTGGACTTCTAACAATGGCAGTGGGGATGTCTCTGACTCTCTGGCCTGCTCATGGACCTTTTTTTTCCCTCCCATTGGGTTGCCTCATTCAGCCTTACTAGGAGGGTATCAGCCTAGTCTTAGTGTATCTTGTCAGGCCAAACTGGTTGATACCACTGAGAGGTGTGCCATTTTTGAATAAAAACAGAAGAGCAGTAGATCTGGGGGAGAGGGGATATAGAGGGACAGCTGAGACAGGGGAGAGAGGGGAAGTTTCCCTTGGGATGTATTATATGAAAGAATAAATAAAAAAAAATTAAAAATAAGTATCAGGAGTGTTGTACATCTCTGAGAAATACTTTCTGTGATCTTGATTGTGTTAATTTCAAGTTGCAGAGAACTGATAACCACAACCTGTATAAACACAATATTTCCCCATATTTAGGCTGTCTTTAAATTATCTCAGGATCATTTGGGAGTCTCCCAGGCTTAGCCATTACACATCAGTAGTAACCGAATTCCTAATTATTCCAGTGTCATTTTAATGTACCTTATAGTTTCCATTTCTGGTTGCTTATTGTCCCATATGTAGAAATAAACTTGAATTCTGTAATCTCTGATCTGAAAATACAGTTTGCTGCTCTGTTTCTCATATGCACATATGCATGCCTTTACTTGGTTTTCTTGCCTTTGGCTCTGGTCAGAATATTTAGCACAATAGTGAACAGATACAATGAGTACAGACACACTTGCTGACTTTCTGGCTTCAGAGGAAAACAATCAGCCTTTCACTACAGTTTGGTGTTAACAGTGGGTTCTTCAAAGACAAACTTTGTTACATTATGAAAATGTCCTAATTGTCTTAGAAAGCGCCAGATAGATTTCCAGAGTGGTTGTATCAGTTTACATTCCCACCAGCAGTGGAGGAGGGTTCCCCTTTCTCCACAACCTCTCCAGCATGTGTTGTCCCTTGAGTTTTTCATCTTGGCCATTCTGATGGGTGTAAGGTGATATCTAAGGGTCGTTTTGATTTGCATTTCCCTGATGGCTAATGAGGATGAGCATTTCTTTAAGTGTTTCTCTGCCATTCAATATTCCTCTGTCGAGAATTCTCTGTTTAGCTCTGTTCCCCATTTTTTAATTGGATTACTTGGTTTGCTGCTTTTCAGCTTCTTTAGTTCTTTGTATATACTCAGTATTAGTCCTCTGTCCGATAAAGGGTTAGTGAAGATTCTTTCCCAATCTGTAGGCAGGCGTTTTGTTTTGATGACAGTGTCCTTTGCTTTACAGAAGCTTTTCAGTTTCATGAGGTCCCATTTATTGATTGTTGCTCTTAGAGCCTGTGCTGTTGGTGTTCTGTTCAGGAAGTTGTTTCCTGTGCCAATGAGTTCTAAGCTGTTCCCCACTTTTTCTTCTAACAGATTTAGAGTATCTGGTTTTATGTTGAGGTCTTTGATCCACTTGGACTTTAGTTTTGTGCAGGGTGATAAATATAAATCTATTTTCATTTTTCTGCATGTGGACATCCAGTTGGACCAGCACCATTTGTTGAAGATGCTGTCTTTTTTCCATTGAATGGTTTTGGCTGCTTTGTCAAAAATCGAGTATTCATAGGTGTGTGGGTTTATTTCTGGGTCTTCTATGCGGTTCCATTGATCCTCCTTTCTGTTTTTATGCCAATACCATGCAGTTTTTATTACTATTGCTCTGTAGTACAACTTGAGATTGGGGATAGAGATATCTCCAGATGATCTGTTGTTGTACAGGATTGTTTTGGAGATTCTGGGTTTTTTGTTTCTCCATATGAAGCTGAGAATCTTTTTTTCAAGGTCTGTAAAGAATTGAGTTGGTATTTTGATGGGAATTGCATTGAATCTGTAGATTGCTTTTGGCAGGATGGCCATTTTCACTATGTTAATCCTACCAATCCATGAGCACGGGAGATCTTTCCATCTTCTGAGATCTTCTTCAATTTCTTTCTTCAGAGACTTGAAGTTTTTCTCAAACAGGTCTTTCACTTGCTTGGTTAGTGTCACCCCAAGATACTTTATATTCTAAGACAATTAGGAATAGTGCTTCCTCAAGACCCAGCTATACCACTGCTAAGTATATACCCAAAGTTTGCTCAAGTACACAAAAGGGATATTTGCTCAGCCATGTTTATAGCAGCATTATTTGTAATAGCCAGAACCTGGAAACAACCCAGATGTCCATCAATGGAGGAATAGGTACAGAAATTGTGGTATTTTTACACAATGGAATACTACTCAGCAATCAAAAAGGAGGAAATCATGAAATTTGCAGGCAAATGGTGGGATCTAGAAAAGATCATCCTGAGTGAAATATCCCAGAAGAAGAAAGACAAACACGGTATATACTCACTTATATAGACCTATAAGATATGATAAACATAATGAAATCTACACACCTAAAAAAGATAATCAAGAGAGCAGACATGGGGTAAGATTATCAATCTTCGTTTAGAAAGACAGATGGGATGCACATTGAACATATGACAGGAGTCTACTGAGCGCATTTGAAAGACTCTAACTAGCAGTGTTTTCAAAGCAAAGACTCATGACCAAACCTTTGGCAGAGTACAGAGAATCATGAGAAAGAAGGGGAGTTAGTCTGATGAGGAAAGGATAGGAGCTCCACAAGGACCAAATATATCTGGGCACAGGGTCTTTTCTGAGACTGACATGCAACCAAGGACCATGTATGAATATAACCTAGAACCTCTACTCAGATGTAGCCTGTGGTAGCTCAGTAACCAATTGGTTTCCCATAGTGAGGGGAACAAGGACTATTTCTAACAGGAACTCAATGACTGGCTCTTTGGCCTCCCCACCCCCCAAGGGAGGAGCAGTCCTGTTAGGCCACAGAGGAGAGCTTTGCAGCCAGTCCTGAAGATACCTGATAAAACAGGATCAGATGAATGGGGAGGAGGTCCCCCCTATTAGTGGACTTGGCAAGGGGCACGGTGGAGACGTGGGAGGGAGGGAGGGAGGGACTGGGAGGGAATGAGGGATCGGGACACGGCTGGGATACAGAGTTAATAAAATGTAACTGATAAGAAAAAAATAAAATTCAAAAAAAAAAAAAAAAGAAAATGTCTTTTCCTTCCAGAGGCTTTTGGATTTGCTGCTGCTGGCAGTGATGATGGTTGTGGTGGTGGAGCTGGTGATGGTGGGAAGGTGGTGGTATAGTGATGGTGGAACTCATGGTGATGGTGGGGGTGGTGATGCTGGCAGTGGAGGTGGTGGTGGTGGAAGTGGAAGAGGTGGTGATGGTGGATGTGGTGGTCATGGTGGCGGTGATAGCAGCGGTAGTGGTGGTGATGGTAATGGTGATAGTGATGGTAGAGGTAGTGATGGTTGAGGTGTCCCTGCTCTTACTGGTAATATTGGTGGTGGTGGTTGATTGTTTGGTTGCTTATATTGTGTTTGTTTTGTTTTGTTTTGTTTTGTTTTGTTTTGTTTTGAGATATGGTCTCAGGTAGTCCAAAGCTGGTCTTGAACTCACTAAGTAGCTTAGGCTGAACTTCAGATCCTTCTGCCTCCACATCCTAAGTGCTGGTCTTAGAGACTTGGGTCACCATTGCTTGTCTTCTAATGAGTGTTTCTAAGAAATATACATCAAAATTTCTACACCTTACTTATATATGAAATCAAAACCTTAATCCATAAAAAAATTTCTATACCCATTGAGACTTTTATTTGTTACTTATTAATATGAAAAAGTATGAAGAATAATTATCAAATGTAAAACCAACCTTGATCATTGGATAAATCTCCATTTGATCAGAATTCTGTATTTTTATATTTTTTTCAATTCAATTCATTACACTTCTTAGAAAATTTCTGCATCTGCATTTATTTACACTGTCAAATCATAGTTTTCTTAAAATTTATTTTACTTGGTTTGGTATTCAAGAGACGCTTGAACTCAGAAAATGATTTATGACTAATTTTTGAGAGGTTGTATAAAGTTATTATCTTTCTGTATGGTTAACATATTTTATTTCATACCAGATCTTTGAGAAAATAATGTAAGATAGGTCATTCTAATCATTGTTTTTTAGTATAATTATTTTTTTCACTGGTGTATCACAATGAAAGTCATTGAGTCAAAATTAGAATTCTGATGTCTGATAGCATAGGCCAAATAGTAACTGATTTCTATTAGAGCCAACAGGAAATGCCTTTTGCTAAACAAGTAGTAGATACTCTATAATTCATTTTAAGCTCTGCTAGTTTTATGTTCACTTGACACAAGATAGAGTCATTTTGGCTGTCATTTGCAAGCCTATAGGCCATTTTCGTTTTTTAATATCGTTTTTTATTTATTACAATTTATTCACTTTGTATCCCAGCTGTAGCCCCATCCTCACCCCCTCCAAATCCTGCTCTCCCTCCCTCATTTCCTCCCATGTGCCTTTCCAAATCCACTGACAGTTAATGATTGATGTGGGAGGGCCCAGCCTATGGTGGGTGGTGCCACTTCCATGCTTGTTGTCTTGGGTGAAATAAGAGAGCAGCCTGAGCAAGCGACAGGGAACAAGCCAGTAAGCAACACTCCTCTATGTCCTCCACATCAACTCCTGCCTTCACATTCCTGCCCTCTCTGAGTTCCTGTCTTGACTTCTTTCAAGTTATTGCAAGTATTAAAAAAATAAAATAAACCCCTTTCTTCTCAAGTTCCTTTTGGTCATGGTGTTTCCTCACAGCAATAAAAACCTTAACTAAGACAGCCTTTTTGCCCATATGCTGACAGCATGGCTGACAGAGTATTTTGGTAAGGCTGTATTTACTCTTTGGAGAAATGACACTGAAATAGCATATTCAAATAAAAAAGTATTGGTTTTGTTTTGTTTTGTTTTATTGTTATTTTTGTTTTCAAAAAACCTAAACACAAGTCACAAATTTTTCAAAATGCATGCTCAGAATTGCATAAGACATAAACAACTGGTAGTACACAGCTAAAGAGACTGAAACACATGAAGGCTGAGGAACCATGCCATTTCTACACCCACACACCATGATATGAGTCTTCTAAAAGAAGCTTTGTAAGGACATGAATCAAGCTAAAATTCAGTGTCCTGTTGTGTGAGAAGTACAAACTACAGTTTAGCCCAAGTATGAGAGGAAGAACGGAGGAGGAAGGGGAGGATGAGGAAATCTCTCCTCAAGTTTCCAGGCAACAGCAGGAAAGGGGCAGAGTTCTTCCCATAATTCAGACTGGCAATGATGGATGACCCAAGAGAAAATTGGATGTTCTAGAAGTTCGCCAGCCTGTGGTCCTGTGAGCAGCTCACCTTCATAAAGGAGAGAGCTGGCGTGTAGACACCTCATCAATCAGGAGCCACCAGGAGAAGATTCTGGGAAGGAAACATGGAATATGCCACTCATGTCTGAGAACTGTGCCACAAGCCTCCAAGGAACCTATAAATGTGTGTCCCAAGAAAGGAATCCTGTTAGATATACTCCAGTCAAAAATGCTGGTGCCATGTCAACTAGCATGTCAACTGTATATATTTTTGACTTACACATCTACAGATGTGTTGAAGGGCTTACAACAACCTGTGGCCTGCAACATTCCCATTGTCTACAATAAAGTTAGAGACAGGCTAGCAACAGAAAGGAGTCGTTATCCAAATATGTAACCCACCAACCCAACTTCCTTAGAGACCAGCACTGTGGTGTATTCTCATCCACCATAGGAGGTCCGATTCTGTTAGCCTCTTTTCATTTCTGATTCATTATTTCATGTTTCCTATATTTCTCTAAAAAAACTAAGAGTACTAATTACATGCATGGGTTTTTTTTATTTCTGTTCTTAAGACTATATACTCATTTGGCATACTTCACAGCACATATTTTTCATAAAAGGGCATTTGTTCCACATTCTCAATAGTTCTAACAATCTCTCATGGTTCTGTCTATTTCTTCTCATTATTTTCACAATACATTATATGTGGATTGCTCTTTATTTCTGTGTGGACTCTCTTTGAGTGCCTGCCCAAGTTATCTGAGACCTAATTATATCTTTCATTCAGAGAACCAGTCTGAAGAATGGATATTTTCAATGTTGCCTTCACTCCTTCTTTTTTTTTACCTAGGGATGATAATGTAGGCTAAAGAACACATAAATAATGCCAGGTTTGTAAGAGCAAATTCAAAGGCATTTTAATTTTGATTTTGAAAAAAAATGAATTCATTTGTTTGTCCAATTTTAACTCACCCCTTACTTCAGAAAGATCTGCTGAAATTTTGCTCTCTAAAAAAAATACATCGCCGTTATTAGCCTTTATTCTTCCTTCTTTAAAACCTTACTATTAAGTCCATTATTTCAAATGAGAAATGTTCACACCAACCATTAATCTGTTCCATGCTCTGTAAATGGGAAAATTAAACATCATGAGAAGTGAAATTAGTATGTCTTGTTAGAAGTCATCTAACAAAATGGAAAAACTCAAAACCTGAAACATTCCACATCCTGGGCATTTCAGATAAGGGGTATTCACCCTGTATCTGTTCAATCTATTTAAATGTCCTTCATAATCACATCCCAAGAAATGTTCCTGCTACAGTCACTCCACAAAAGTATATCAGTGGAACAATAACAGTTTGTGTACTCCCCACAATACATTCTATTTTATGTCTTTAATGATTTGTTGCTTCTAACCAGAACATCTATCCATTCATCCTTCTCTTGCCTCTGACCAGACATTCCATCTATTCATCTTCCTCTTGCCTCTGACCAGAACATCTGTCCATTCATTCTTCTCCTGCTTCTGATAAGAACATCTGTCCATTCATCCTTCTGCTTCTGATAAAAACATCTGTACATTCATCCTTCTCCTCCTGACAAGAACAATTGTCCATTCATTCTTCTCCTGTTTCACTTTCTTAAAATGCCATTCAACATTCAAAGTCTGAATAAAATGTACATTTCTTGTACATTTCTTTTTGTCTTTTTGTGCCAGACAATTATTATTCTACCTTTGTGTTTATTACATTTTTTTTTTACTTTTGCCTCATGACTCTCACTTTTATTCTCTCTGTTCTGCAATACAAAGACCTTGAATGATAAACTTGGTACCAGAATCATCCTTGTGTTCTCAAAGTCAATGCTTAAAGTCTGCTATGGTCTCAATATTTGTGTCACCTTTAGGCTTACTTGGGGATGGTACAGATGATACGGGAGCAGCGGTGGGAGATACGTTTGTGTTCATGACTGTGGGGATAGCTGTAGGAATGGTGCTCGAGGTGGCTGTGGAATGTTTGGTGGTGAAGATGGTGGTAGCAGGTAGGACCTTTGAGGTGTGATTAGATGATAAGAGAAGAATCCTCAATGGGGGGGGGGGCTTTAATTTCTTTATTAAGAAGGAAAGCAATACCTTAGGAAGCTGACTTTTGACCACGTGAAAAATATACCAAGAAGACTTCACTTGTGAAAACTTAAAGCCTATGCCAGGCCCTGAATCTGCGAATGTTATGACCTTACTCAGTCTGTACACCTTAATAAAAAAAAAAGCCTATTGTTTATAATCAACTCAAAGTAATTTTGTTAAGACAGTATTACAAAGGAAAAAAATTGTTTCAGTCAGAGTTTTCATGCTGTGATAAAACACCATGACCAAAGGCAACTTGGAAAAAAAGTTCAGCTTAAAGTTCCATATCACAGTCATCACTGAGAGAAGACATAGCGGGAATTCAAACAAGGCAAGAACCTAGAGGCAGGAGCTGATGCAGAGGTCATAGAGGAGTACTGCTTACTGGCTTGCTCCCTGTGGCTTGCTCAGTTCGTTTTCTTATAGACCTCAGGACCATTAGTCCAAGGGTGGCATTGCCCACAATGGATTAGACCCTCTCACATCAATCATCAATCAAGAAAATGCAGGACAGGTTTTTCTACAAGCCAATCTGGTTGAGGCATTTTCTCAATTGAGGTTCCCACTTCCAAAATATTAGTTGTTTACATTAAGTTGATATAAAGAGAGCATCACAGTACTTCTTAAACAATGTCTTTGTAGTCTGGAAAACATAGGCCTTTTTATCTGGTTTAGCATTACTGTGAAAATCAGTGTGGAGTTTCCTCGAAAGAGGACACACAGAACTATTCTCTGCATATCTTCCTAAAAGAATCTGAGTTAGCATACTATAGAGATGCTTGCTCAGCCACCTTTATAATTTGATGGTCAGGTTGTAGCCAAGATACCCACCAATAATGGATGAGGAAAGCAGCATATATGTACACCATGGGGATTCTACCATAAAAAGAAAAAAATTATGTCATTTTCAGGAAAATGGGTGAAATTGCAGATCATAATGTTAAAAAAAATAATAACCAGATACACAAAGACAAATATTGAACATTTTGCTTTGCTTGCACAATCCATCATTTTGTGTGTGTGTGTGTGTGTGTGTGTGTGTGTGTGTGTGTGTGTGTGAATGTAGAAGGGTACATTGTAGAAGGTGAATGTAGAAATGGGAGGAACATTCAGAAGGACAAACACGATGGACATTGGAAGCAGGAGAAGAGAGGGAATAGGACAGGAGCCTACCACAAAAGGCCTCTGAAAGACTCTCCTGATCGAGGCATTGAAGTAGAGGCTGAGACTCACAGCCAAACTTTGGGCAGAGGCTAGGGAATTTTATGAAAGAAGGGGGAGATAAAAAGACCTGGAGGGGTCAGGAGCCCCAAAAGGAGACCAACAAAGCCAAAAAAATGGGGGCCCTGAAGAGAATGATACCCCAATCAAAAACAATGCATGGAGAGGACCTAAAACCCCTGCTCAGATGTAGCCCATAGACTCAGTATCCAAGCGGGGTGCGTAGTAAGGGGAGCAGGGACTTTCTCTGGAATGAACTCAGTGACAGGCTCTCTGATCACCTCCAGCTGGGGAGAGCAGCCTTACTAGGCCACCAAGGAAGACAGTGCAGACAGTCCTGATGAGACCTGATAGGCTAGGGTCAAATAGAAGGGGAGGAGGACCTCCCCTATCAGTGGGCTAGAGAGAGGGAGGGTGGGATTGGGAGGAGATAAGGGAGGAGGCCACACCCTGGATCCAAATTGAATAAATTGTAATAAATGATTTTTTAAAAAAAGAATGTGGAGGATTAAAAAAGAAAAGGAGGAAGAAGGGAACAAGAGAGTATAATAGCAAAATTGACAAAAATTTTGATTTTTGCTTTCATAAAGTATGTATATGAAATGTCTCTAAGAACCCCATTATTTCATACAATTAATTTTTAAGGTCAACATTGGTAGAACTCATTTATTTTATTAAAAAATTGTAAAATCATTGAGATAAATATAATATTTTCTTTGTCAAAGTTTTGTCCTTAGTTTCACTTAACACGAGCAATGTTCCCAACATCTAAGGACCCTAAAATAGCTTGAGAAGCATTCCACTGAATATGTATGCCACATTTGCTTTGCTCGAGTGATTCCAGACATTCACTCATCAAAATGGTGCTAAAATTAATAGCGGGGTGAAAAACACCTAACCAACCACAAAATAAAAACGTAAAATAAGGATAATTAAAGTGTACGTGTGAGTTAATTTGCCTTGAAACTTGTGAGGTCTCTTTTAGGAAGACTCTGGCTAGCAGCTTTCTCCTTCATATATATCTGGGCTTACAGAGGGAAGGTAAAAATACCCCTCTTCTCTCTTCTTAACACATCACTCATGATCTTTGTTTTATTCCTCCAAGTTTCAAAGCAGTGTCATACCGAAGTAACCACAGCCATGGACAGCTGATTCAGTAAATGGTGAGGTGGATGCACTGACTCTGGGGAACTTTCCCAAGCTTTTCCACTTGTCATTTGCCAAAGGCAGAAACACATACATCGCTTCTGACCTGTCATTAGGTTTTAACCTCTCATATTGAAATATGTATAGATGCCAGTCAAAACAACAACAACCATAAGAACAACAATAATAATAATATCTCAAAATATTCAGAAGTGATAGCAGCATTCAAACATAAATTATCGCCACCTACCCTAGAATAACTTTGCTTTTGAAAAATGCAGATTTCGGATATTTATATTTTTTCCTTGGTTCAACCCAGCTGTAAGTGCACTGCTTTACGGAGTAGGCTTGTTGTGTAAATTTCTTTATTAGAGAACAACAACGTACGTTTATTCGCATCATTGGTATTATCATAAATCATTCATATTACCTTTTCACCATCATAGCAAAATGAGTAATTGGAACATAGCTCAAGGGCCAAGAAAACCTAGAATATTTACTACCTGACTCATAAAAAAAAAATTCCCCTTGATAATTAAGTATTACTGTTAACGAAGCAAGTTATATGTTAATTTTGAGGCAAATGTAAAGTTTCCGTGAAATCCAGTGCACACGGTTTCATGTTTTCTAAACTCCCTCTAACAGTCCTAAGTTTAGCAAGCCTGGGGGATTCTGTCTGGTAATATTCTCCTTCATCAGCAGAGGGCGAGCCCGATCCAACAAATCTGTACACACACAAATGGCCCTGTAAGTTCCTCAGCCTGGCGAAATTCGTGGGCTGTTATTATGAGTGAGTTTCCTTTAATAGCGGTGGTAAATAATTAGAACGGCAGAAAATCCCCGTCCTGTGACCATCTAACGAGTACTTTCACGTTCGTCAGAGAGGAAATGGTTCGCCTACTCTTCCCTCCCTTCTCTCCGCCTTGGTTTACCAGGCCCCTGACTACTTGAATTAGCAGGAGCGGTCTGGCTGTAGAAACGGGTTTTTCCACCAGGATGACGCAGCGCACCGAGAGATAGTGGCTGCCTTTTCTTCATCTCTTTACCCTGCTGCTCCTCTGCAGACCAATGCCATTATCGCGGAGAGAGCCATTGTCTATTGTAAGGAAACACAAAAGACGATCATTAGAAGTTCAGATTTCTTTGGTGGCTCTCTGGTTTTGCCGATCAACACAAGGGCTGTCTGAAAAGTGAGACATTTCCAAGGAAAATGTCCTGCAGGACTAAAGAATGCTGAGCCCCTAAAGAGAGCTTGGAAAAAAAAGAAAAAACACCTACCAGCACGCTAGACAAAGGCTGCAGGTTGGGGCCTCTGCTTTGAAAGGACTGATTAATGTGAGGTCTTGTTACCTGCGCTATCACTGTTTTGTCATGAGTGAAAGGTTTCGCATTCTTAATTTGTCTTGGGGATGGGAAAGGGGAAGGCAAACTTGCCTGACGGGGTCTCAGGATGACGGAGATCCATTTGCTCTCTGAAAAATAACAGACACAAGAGATGCAGGTCCTTGTACAAATCCACACCAGAGGTGGTTCCTGAAAAAGCAGCCATGGGGCGCGCATCCCTGAGGCACTTAGCTTAAAGAATAAAGTATAGGCTCTGCCAGTTGCTCAAAATAAAAGCTATCCATTACACTAGAGTTTAAAAAAAAAAAGATTCAAAGAACTCAATAGGAGAAAAAGAACGTTTTAAGGAGAAGTGGGAAAAGTAAAGAGTATGTGTAGAAAGATTTAAAAAGAGATGTTTATACCCCGTTATTGTCTATTTCAGTATTCAATAGGGTATGCTAAAGTACATCTGAAGTCTTTTAGATTGATGTACTCACAATTTAATATTTAATTCCAAGCCACTTTTTAATATCAACTATAAATTAAAAATTTTGTAGTTATACATAAAATTTTATAGTTATAAAAGGTTATAGTTATATATAAAATTATTTATATAATTTTATAATAATTATATAAGCTATAAATATATATATGGAAATACACACACAAATGCACCCACACACACAAACACACCATATATATTTGGAGAATTTTTACATGAGAAACAGAATATGGGTCTACTAACTTATGGCTGTGAGTGTGGAGGAAGAGCAAGGAGAGAAAACAGAGCATGAGACATCTATGCTGGTAAACTTGTTCATGTATACAATCTGGTAAACGCTACTATTTACAGAGCAGCGTAATTTTCACTGTATTGGTAAAGAAATTTGTATTAGGAAATGGGAGCTGGACATGTGATCTGCTTTAGGAAGACAGTAAATTATGCTTCGTACTTTATGATGATTGATAAATTGAGAAGTTTGTTTGCATCTGATCAAAGTTCACTCACTTAGGAAATAGTTGGGTTGCTTTTATTTCTTGTTTTTGGGGTGTTTGTTTGTTTGTTCAGCTTTAAGCACGTTCTTATGTGAAAAACTAGTCAAGAAAATACAAAATTTGCATTAACTGGAAAACACCTGCAGGTAAGTAGGCAGGTGAAATGTGATAAGTGGATGGCTTATCACAATAATAATAGTAGTCATCATTACAAATAATAATTAGCAGCATCACAGTGCAAGGGTGGTTTGACATAATCGGATTTATCTTGTCGACCTTCTATTAGAATTTCAGTCTTACAGCTAATAAATATTGTCATAGTGTTATCCTCTGTGTGAACAGAATAAGACACCTCAACCTCAACCTCAACACTACAAAGCATCCAGAACAACCCCTGAACTCTAAGTACCTTCCATTTTTTTTCCTTTCTTTCTTTCTTTTTTCTTTTCATCTCTTTAAAGATTTTTAAAGCTTTGAGGTGAATAAGAATAAAACTGGACCTCAGAAATTACTGGAGAAATGAAACCTTTTTGACATAACTCCTGAGAACAGAGCAACGCGGTCATTTTCTCCTCCTTCAGAACACCAGCTTTGTTTTACCTTAGAACCCTAACTGATGGATATGATGATGGATAGATGGCACAGCAAGCTTAGAACCATGACTGACAGAAATGATGATGGATTGATAGACCATCTAGAGGCCAGTCTGTTGCCCTCCAGAATCTTATAGGCAAATATTTGTGTTTGTATTTCACTATTTGGTCATAGGCGAAGTGGTTTTGCTAGAATGTCCCATTATTATCTGGCTGTGGTGGAACAAACATGTCATTCAAACAGTCAGGACACAGAGGCAGAAGAATGGAAAGTTCAAAGGCAGCCTGGACTACAAAAGGAGACCGTGACTTGGAAGTAGCTCGGAGATAAAACATCTCCATAGAATGCACCAGTCCCTAAGTTTGCTTCCCAGCTCGCTATTAGGATACACTTCTATGTTAACCAAGTTCCCATTTAACTTGACTGCCTATGGTCCTCCATTTAAAAAATAAGAGTGATAGAACCTACCTCAGAAGTGTCTTGTAAAGATGAAATAAATGCATTTAAAACACTTCACAGAGTAACTAACACACAACACACCCAAGAACCAATACTGTCTGCACTACTCTTCCCCCTGGCAACTTATAGTAACTGGACTAAGCTTTTTGTTTGTCAAGAAGATAAACTGTTTCCTACACTGTGTTCTGAAGTCCAGCAAAGAGCAATCTCCCCTTTTCAATTGCCTTTAAAATAGGCTCCCTTTGCCTTGAAACTTCAGTTTATAACTACCTTAACTGAGAGGTCTGCTAATTTTTCATTAACAGTTCTAACTATATAAGGCTGTTGATCTTTAGTTCCATAGCAGCATTCCATTTTACTATCCCATCTCTACTCAAGGTCTTTCCCTAAAATGAGACCACTTTGTTTTTCTTTAAGACATGGAACATCAAACAGTAGAAAGTGCTTAAATACTTTAAAACAAAGAGATCATCTTGGATTATCAGTGTCTATCCTAAATCCCATGACAGCTAACCTCATAAGAAAAGGAAAAGAAAGATTTGAGACACCAAAGAGGAAAAGACACAGACAGAAAAGGAAAAAAAGCAATGTAATCATACAGGCAGAAAGGGGTAGGGTGTGGACACATGCCAAGGAAGGCTGGCAGCCACCAACAGCTAGAAGAGACAAGAAATTGGTTCTTCTTAAGCACCAGAAGGAATTCAGTCTTGCTCATTGATAGCGTTTCTGAATCCAAGGACAATAAAGAAGAAACTTCTGATGCTAAGCTTTTGGGATTTGCTTTTTACCACTTTCAAACTGACTTTAATCAAAGTGCCATTTGCCTTTCATTCGTCAGACCCATACTGAGAGGATGAAACCCACACCTATACATGAAGAGGTGTCTACAGCTCAAGGTGCCTAACAGACCTATTCATGTCATCATTACTGGGTGAGCTTCCTGAGCTGCCTCTGTACCAGTGACTACAACTTTTGGTTTCTGGACAATGTCTCCATTTCACCTCATTTCTTTGTTTTATTCTGTTGTCTTGTAAGAACTAAATTTACAGTCCTTCATCTGATGCCAACTATGGCAAGAAGTGTTCTCTCACAGTGAAAAAGATCTGAGGAAAAACAACTTAAAAGGAGAGAAAATCCACTTTGGATCATGATTTTAAAAATGTCAGCCTATGGTTGGCTGATGCCACTGATTTGTACAAAAGGCAAAAGCACAGACTATTTCAACATCACACTATCATGTGGTGGTCATATGTGCCAAGAGAAGCTGCTTATTTCAGAGAGGCCAAGAAATGATGACAAAGAAAGGAGGCAAGAGATAGAATAAACCCTTCAAAGGCAAGCTCCAAGTGACCTACCTAGTCCCTAGTCCCCACAATTGCCCATAGCCCAATAAACTATGAATCCTTAGATGGACACATTACTAATCAGAGTCAACTCCTACATGCTTATCTTTGGAACACTACTGTACTGGAGACAAAGCCTTCAATAAAAAGTTGAGGACATCTGCACCAAGTTGCAATAGTTTCCTGGGGAAACATTTGTTATTCAGTTCCTGCCTACTGATAGATTGGGTCTTGAAAGGTATTCTTCTTCTGCAACAAGTCAAAGCTTAATCCAATATATATATATATATGTATATATATGTAAATATATATGTATATGTATATAGACATATATATGCAAATTCAACAAGTAATGTGAAGACAATTAATATTAAATTAAGAACATTAAATTAAATTGATATTAAATTAAGAACATTAGCCTAGATTGCAATAGCTAACTTCTAGTTATTAAGTCTAGTGATGAAAGCAATTGCCCCGAAGATAGATAGCACTGTATTTCAATTTTAATAAAGGATACACTGGACACAATGCTTTCTTCGGATATTTTTCTGAAAACCATCCCATCTAAAAACTATATGAGCTGTGGCTTTTCTAAACGACATCGGAGATGCGCCCTTCTAAAAGCCCTCTTAACCAGCTCAAGCCAAGGGGAGGGAGGTAGAGCACATAGGAAGGGCTGGCTTTGATTCTTCCATTTTCTTATGGAAACTGTCCACTTTTCCAATTCAGCTCAACAATTACCTCTACCTCCTCCTTCTCCTCTACCTCCTCCTCTTCCTCCTACTCCTTTTCTTACTCCTTTTCTTCTTCCTCCTTTTCCTCCTTTTCCTTGTCTTCCTCCTCTTCCCACAGAGATCAGATTTCTTATTCTTTTAGATTAAAAGTCTTTATTTGATAGGATCTAGACTTGGCTGAAGATTCTTCTCCAACTAACCAGCAGTAAAAGTTCCAAATGAGTCTGTTCTCATGACATTCAATTTTAAATCACCTTTGAAAACCTCCTAAATGTCACTGAAAATTCATTTCATTCATAGAGAACTTAGCAAAAACCAAGGAGACCTCTGTTACAAGGTACCTTTTCCTACAGCACAGACTCATTTCACAGTCACCCACACCAACTAGCAATTTTACCAAGGTTTCTTCTTAAGATTCTTTAAATTTTATGAGTGGAAATGCTAGCCAAAATCAATTTTTGTTTCCAGTTTTATTTGTGATTTTCCCTACACATACAGTGTAGGGCATACACATACACATACACAAACAGTCCACAGTTTCTCTGAAACCGCAGCCCTTACAGTGTAAGACTGAATCAAACACAGACTTTCCAAAGGTACTTCCTACTCTTAATGCACTCTCTGCACAGCACACACTCTTACAAACCATGAGTGGTCAAGGAGGTGACTGAAATCCTCAATGAAACTCTCTTTTCCTGTAAACCTAATACAATTCTAGTAATTGGGCCCCACTGAAATAATGCCAAGGAGGAGTCATGAACCTTTCTGGAGCTCCAGATGCGTTAACAAAGTAGGAAAATGACAATTGCCTCCCTCAAAGAGCTTTCTTCCACTTCAGGAACAGTGGATTCCTCCTCTGTGTCAACCACTGTTTTTATGTCATATATATGACAGATATTTATACTGACAGAAACAACATACGACTATGAGCCACCCCAGCCCCATTTAAGAAAAAAAGAAAACCGAGACACACATTCTGGTGACCTAGCCAGTTGCAAACATTTCTCAGTGACTATGACAGATGTCCATTGCTTACCTTGGTGCATCACAGAGTCGTGAATAAACCCATCACCACTGAACTGGAATGGGATTTTTGTCAATTAGCTTATTTTTACAACCAAGCCAATTGAAATTACTTATTTCTTTCCAGATTTAAAAACAGAAAAGTCATATAATACTTATACCTTCACATAAGAACAAATGATTTTTAACTCTATAACGTTGCATATGTTATGTTGTTACTCAACTGGTGTTTTTCACTTTAGCCACTGCCCTCTATTGAGATGTATTCACTGCCATGACAGGGACTTAGCACTATAGAATAATGCCTTGTGCATCAGAAATGTTCGTTCAGCATTCAGCCATATGCTTCTTCTTAGCATGATGGGGAAATAGACTATTGCTTAGAGATGGTTGTGCACTGATTTTCAATGAGATTGTGTCCTAAAAGAAACTGAATGAAAGAGTCGAGATAAGGAAACCGAGAAAGAACTATTTTCAGCAAATGGTCCTGAGACAAAAGGATATCCATATGATATGCAGTCATGTGAATTTGAACCTTGTACCATCCACAAAGGTGAAGTAATTTACATTATGAAACTAAATCTAAAAACTTAAAACTCTAAAAGGCTTGAGAGAAAACATAGAGATAAATGTCTGTGATGTCCATGTGCAACAGCTTTACAACAACAAAGTAATAAAAATCTTTAATAAATAGGCATGAAAAATGAAAACCTTTGTACTTTAAAACGCCTCGAGTTAAGTAGAAAATGTTTCAGAATTATGTCTCAAAAATACTTCCGTATCTAAAATACATAAAAAAGATCTTTACAGCTCAATAACTAAAAAAGTAACTTAATTAAAAGGTGGGCAAAATATCTGAGTACTGTTAATATTTGTTATTTTAAATACTATTAATCTTCTTGTTGTACAAGGCAAGTATAACATCAGAAATATCTAATAAACTTCTGACACAAGATTGTCCATGAAATGTTATGAAATTTGGCATAAATGTTATAAAATTTGGTATAAAGACCTATACCAAATTTCCCTTCTTGCAACACCTTCCTACTGTAAAGCTTATATACAATGATCAAGGTTCACTCTTTGGTCAAGTTGTTTGTTTGTCAGCTTCCATTTCTCATCTCCATTTTTGGCAAGCTATTTGTACTGGTACAATTAGGCAGAAAAGGGATCTCAGAGAGCTGCAATGTGAATCTCCCTCCAATTTTTTTGGTGGCCAACGGCACTGAGATTATTACTGTTACTGAATCTCCTTCAGATACCCCTCAGGAACATATTTCTTTCATTTCTGTCCTCCACATAAACAGAATGCATGGTTTTGAAGTCACCTTCTGAGTTCTTTGCTTTCAGCTACCTTACATCTTACACTGATGTGCTCTTCTCTCCTTCACAGCTAAGTACAGAATCATGTAAGGCAGACTGAGTTTCCTGTAATACTTCAACTGGGGCTGGGTTCAACAATGTTGTGAATCAGGTTGACCTGAAGCAACAGAATCCACTAACAGGGTAATAGAAAAGGAGATAAAAGTCTTCATGGAGAATCAAATAGCTATTATCTTACCTTTCTGTAGTGTTCTTTTAAGGTGCACTTAGTTCATTTTGTTTCCGTTGATAATAACAGCCCTATTTTTAAAGAGTAATTTGTTTCTATTCAAATGGAATCTTAGTCATGCGTTGCCCACAGATAGCATGAATGGAGACTCTGCTTACTGTGTCCGAATGTCATTTTCCCCTAAAAGTCTGTGCCTTGTGCATCAGGTGCCTCCTTTCTAAAATGTCCCCTCTGTACACTTTGATTTGACTCTCTTCCTCTCTCTGGGTTGTTAAGATAAGAATGACAAACCACATAGTTAGGGTCCTCTATCTGAGCGTAGTTCTCTGACAAGAAACAGCACTGTGAGCCACTCTATTAACACAAACTGATGATAAAGAGGGTCAAGTAGCCCACTACAACTGTCAGTATGAGAGTTTCATGAAACACGAAAATTGGAAAGCCAGCTATTTAGCTGGAGTCCCAGGGGTTGTCTTTGTTTTTCTAACTTCCAATGTGTTCTCTTCTTTCTGGTCATGCCAAGAGCATTTTCTCTCTATACAGCTTGGCAGCTCATTAAAGCAAATAATGCTTTAGTGGCCAAAGCAACAAAGTTGAATAATTGATACCTTGAGTCTTTCTCAAAGTCACTTGAAAAATGACCACTGTAAGATCGATTTACTTTCCCTAGTTTCATATGATTCCCTGCACTCTGCTGAAAGTTTGGTTATGAGTCTCAGCATCTGCTTTGATACACTGCTAGGGAGAGTCTTTCAGAGGCCCTCTATGGTAGGCTCCTGTCCTGTTACTTGTTTTTTCCTGCTTCCAATGTCCATCCCATTTGTCTTTCTAAGTGAGGATTGATCATCTTACCCCGGGTCCTCTCTCTTGTTTATCTTCTTTAGGTGTACAGATTTTAGTATGTTTATCCTATCTTATAGATCTAGTATCCACTTATAAGTGAGTATATACCATGTGTATCTTTCTGCTTCTGGGATACCTCAGTCAGGATGATCGTTTCTAGGTCCCACCATTTGCCTGCCAATTTCATGATTTCCTCGTTTTTAATTGCTGAGTAGTATTCCATTGTGTAAAAGTACCACAATTTCTGTATCCATTCCTCCGTTGATGAACATCTGGGTTGTTTCCAGGTTCTGGCCATTACAAATAAAGCTGCTGCAAATATGGTTGAGCAAATGTTCTTGTTATGTACCTTGGGCAGAGTGCAGGGAATCATATGAAAGAAGGGGAAGTTAGTATGACCTGGAGAGGACAGGAGCTCCACAAGGACCAAATATATCTGGGCACAGGGGTCTTTTCTGAGACTGTTTCTCCAACCAAGGACCATGCGTGCATATAACGTAGAACCCCTGCACATACGTAGCCCATGGTAGCTCAGAGTCCAAATGGGTACCCTAGTAAGGGGAACAGGAACTCCCGAGGGAGGAGTAACCTTGCCAGGCCACAAAGGAGGAGATTGCAGCCAGTCCTGAAGAGACCTGATAAACTAGGGTCAGATGGAAGGGGAGGAGGACCTCCCCTATCAGTGGACTTAGAGAGGGGCAGGAAGGAGATGATGGAGGGAGGATGGGGTTGGGAGAGAATGAAGGAGAGGACTACAGCTGGGATACAAAGTAAATAAACTGTAACTAATATTAAAAATAATAATTTAATTTTAAAAAGTTTGATTTACTTCTGGTAAGTGGTTTGTGTTAAAGGGCAGGTAACAGAACAGACTAGGTATGAAGTAACTAGTAGCTGGCTGAGGAGACCAGCTGCTCCTAGCATTATATCTTCAGCAGTATAGTTAGGGCCAACTTTTCCTCTACTACTACTGAATGAACACATAAAACACACTCGTACAATTTGTTTTGTAGGTAAAGATGACCATCTGGATAATCAAAACTGAGTGTAATGCTAGAAACCTTGGAGCTATGTCTGAAAATGTCGAGCCCTACACTGACATCTTCTCAAATCTAACAGTAGAGGTGGAAAATACACCACTCTGCTAACAACATGCATGGAAGAATGTGGTTGGGAGAGGTAGGTCCACGTCTAATTTCTTATCTGAAAAATTTACAAGCACTATCATTTGCTGAATAGTTGATGAATGCTGAATGGTTATTTCCTCTTTGATTGCCTCCATTTTCCCAAATACAAACTTAGAGTACTAACTACCTCTAAATTAAATGGCATGTTAGAAAAAGAAAGGCAAGTGTGATACATAGCACTGGATGAATAGTATCTTTAAATTGTCCTCATATAAAGAAACCAAGTATGGTTGTACATGTCTGTAGCCCCAGCTGCAGGAGAGGCTGGGCCTGGAGGCTCAGGAATGTGAGTTTAAGACCACCTGAGAAACATGGTAAACCTGTCTCCGAAAGCCTCAATAAAGCAGAGAGCGAAATTATAAGACCATACAAAGATATTTGTGTAGCTCTAAAGAACTAAAGATTATTATGATGAATGTGCACAGACCTTCAGGGTGAATAGAGAGAGCAGTGCGATTCTCTGAGAAATCCCTTGGAACTAGATAAGGTTAAATAGAGAAAATGAGCAAGATGAATAAAGTGTTCCAGTGAGTAAGAACAGAAATTTGTTAAACTATCAGATCTCAACAGAATGAAGCCAGAAAGAAAAGTTTAATCTGATTAAGTGATAATTACAGAAGAATATAATCAATCCTAAAAAAAAAAAAAAAAAAAAAAAAAAAAAAAAAAAAAAAAAAAAAAAACAGAAAATCATTTTCTGGCATTAACTGCTCCATTGATTTGGTACACAAATTGAACATAAAATTTTTAACAGTGGCTTCCAGAATTGTTTTATGGTTCTAAAGTATTTGTGTCGCAAACTCTTTTGATGGCCCCTACTGCCTGGGCTTATTATTAAAACTTATACAAAACTTATACAAAAACTTCATTGTTTTGAAGACCTAACTTCAGATGGTTTTCCTACAGTGTCTCAATTAATCACAGCCTTTAGCATACAATTACTCAAGAGAACTTCTCTTTGCCCATGCTCACGTTTCAGTCGTCCAGTTCTGTTGATATAAATCAGTAAGTACATGGAGTAGCTTGGCTTCTTCCTATATAGAGATATTTAACTTCTTCTGTCTTAGTATTTCTATTGCTGGGACTAGACACCATGACCACAACTCTTTTTTTAATTTATATATTTTTAATTAATTACAGTGTATTTACTTTGTATCCCAGATGTAGTGCCTTCCCTCATCCCCTTCCATTCCCGCCTTCCCTTGCTCATCTCCTCCCATGCTCCTCCCCAAGTCCACTCATAGGGACTCCTCTCCTTCCCTCTGAGCCTATCTTATCAGGTTTCATCAGGACTGGCTGCATTGTCTTCCTATGTGGCCTGGTTAGGTTGCTCCCTATCAGGGGAGATGATCAAAGAGCCAGCCACTAAGTTCATGTCAGAAACAGTCCCTTTTCTCATTACTAGGGAACCCACTTGGACACTGAGCTGCCATGGGCTACATCTGTACAGGGGTTCTAGGTTATCTCTATGCATGGTCCTTGGTTGTAGTATGAGTCTCAGAATACACCCCTGTGTCCAGACTTTTGGTTCTGTTGCTCTCCTTGTGGAGCTCCTGTCCCCTCCAGGTCTTTCTATCTCCCCCTTCTTTCCTAAGATTCCCTGCACTCTGCCCAAAATTTGGCTATGAGTCTCAGCATCTGCTTTGATACCTTGCTGGGTAGAGTCTTTCAGAGGCCCTCTGTGGTAGGCTCCTGTCCTGTTCCCTGTTTTCTCCCTCTTCTGACCACAAGTCTTATAGAGGAAAATATTTAATTGGGGCTTGATTACAGTTTCAGAGGTTCCGTCCATTATTGTCATAGTGCAAGCACACTGGCACTCAGGCAGACATGGTGCTGGACAGATAGCTGAGAGTTCTACATTCACATCATCAGGCAGCAGTTCACACTGGACAGTAACACACTGGTCAGGCATGAGCATCTGAGACCTCAAAGCCCGCCCCCTACGACACAATTCCTGCAACTGGTCACAGTTCCCAATACTGCCATTCCCTATGGGCCCATGTGGACTATTTATTCAAACCACCACAACTTCTAATTAAAATGAGATGTCATCTAGCAAAACTTATTCAGCTTCCATTTTGGAGTGTGGCACATACTTGTACTTCCAGCACAAGGGTTGGAGGCCAGCCAAAGAAACAAAATGAACCCGTGCTCATGATTTCAGCTTTTGAGCGTAATTTATAGGTGAAAGAAAAGATAGATGAATGCACTTTTATATTCCGTAATTAAAGACATTTCATATTTTATATTGAACAAAGGAATCTACATGTACATGTTATTAGCATGCACACACTAACAATTGTTTGCTGCTACATATCTGTCCAGATGCTGCCCAACGGTTCAGTTATACTGAGGATAAAACAAAGATGACAGATGATAGGTAGATAGATAGATAGATAGATAGATAGATAGATAGATAGATAGATAGATGGTATGATATTGCTACAGAAAGCATATCTATATGGAAATGTATTGCACTGGGAATGACGGTGTCGCCTGTAATCTCAGTGCTCAGGGAGGCAGAGGTCGATGTATTTCTGTGAGTTCAAGGGCAGCCTTGTCTACAAAGCAAGTCCAGGACAGCCAAAGCTACCCAGAAAAACACTGTTTGTTTGGTATTCTTGATAAAGCTGTATCAGCCTTCTTTATCTTTTCAAATGCAGAAAAGTTGCATTAATTCTTCGTATTTTTGTTGCTATTTCATTAATTTCAGCTCTGATTTTGATTTTCCTTTTAATTAGTGTTTGAAAGTTTAGTTTGTATTAATTTAATATATTTCAAATATTTTTAATGTAGACACTTGTTGCTATAAACTTTTCTGTTAAGACCACCCTCGAGAGGGGCGGGGCAAGATGGCAGCGCCAGGAGGACTCTCATTCTGAGGAGCAGCACAGCAGGATTGGCACAGTGACCAGCAATCAGAACTCGCGGCCATAAAACACAAGTGGTTGTGTTTCTCAGGTGAGAGGATACCCCACGGTGGGGGATTCGATCAGCTTTAACTCACCCGGCAAAACCGCGGAAGAGATCCCCGTTCCGCCAGGCGCTTGGTCGCCAGCCCAGAGCTACCCGCCAGCGCGATCTGGTCACGGTCCCAGACTGAACTGTGGGCCCACAACACCATAGACTGGATTTCCCAGTCGAGAGATAACCCCACGGAGCAGGAAACAATTGGGACCGACCCCAGGTTACCCAGACATCCCCTGGAAAAGACTCGGGTTCCGCGGGTGCCCCAGGAGCCAGCCCGGACCCAGAGCCGGGAGGGACAAAGGCGCCTGCCTGCACAGAGCCCTGCCTGCGCGCGTGATTCGCCGCCTCAGATAGAACTGTGGGCACCAGGGCAACAGGGCACCAGACTGCGTGTCTCTGGCAGGAGGAAACCCCCAGCGGAGGGGGTCAGCAGCTCTAACGCTTAGGACACCCAGCACCAAGACACTTCCTGGACTCACGCAGACTCTAGTGCAGGCAGAAGCGCTGTGCTCTGCCGCCATTGTTGCGTTCCCCTGGGGCACTGGGACACACAGCTGCATCCTCGGACCTGCAGGAGCCGAAGAGCCATTACAGCAGCCCTCAGATACTGTGCCAGGGATTGGCCAGTTGTCCCTGGCTGGACTGCCAAAACTGTAGGAATCCCTGATCCTTCAGGGGGGCTGCACCCACAGCGTCTGGACCAGAGTGGTGCCTACAGCCGCCATCCCAGACAGAGACACACAGCTTCTGGTCCAGAGTGAGGCACCCAGCCTCCAGACCAGAACAGTGCCCCCAGGCGCCAACTCAACCTAGGTGCACATTCTCCAGGTCCAGAGCAGAGCAATCAGCCTTTGGCCCAGAGACTTGCTGAGTGCACCTCCCACTTTCTCAGACAGAACTGTGCACCCCAGGATAACAGACTGAGTTTCCCTGTTGGGAGAAAACCCCATAGCCAGGGAATCAGCAGTTTCTTCAAGAGGACTGTACATGGAAATTTAGTGAGCAGCAGCACACTAAATTTATAACAAGAAACCCAGCAGTGGGGCAGCTGTCTTGAGAAATTTTATGGGTAAGAGGAGATCCCCCCCTGCCTAACATAGACCACAGCTACTACTCAGGGCTATAAACCTGAGGTGAGCAGTGGCATCTCCGGAGAAACACTGGCCATACAGTGACCATAACCAAAAAGCAGAGAAGGACTCCTTCAGTCTTCCGGCCAAGGAGATACTCCCTACCTCAGGACTCCAGGAAGCACAGAAACTAACAGCCAAAACCTAAATCAGCCCAATGGGTAGAGGTCAGCGTAAAGGCTCAACCAACAAAAGACAGAGCAATATGGCATCTCCAGAACCCAGCCATCCAGGGGCGAACAGCCCTGAACAATGCAGCATAATAGAAAATCAAGAAGATGACCTTACATCTATGTTGATGAAGAGAATAATAGAGGAAACAGATAAAATACGTAAAGAATTAGAGGAAGATAAAACCAAACAGATCATGGCTATCCGTAAAGAAATGGAGGAAGATAAAGACAAGCAAATTAGGGCCATCCGTGAAGAAATACGGGAAGATGCAGCCAAACAGCTTGTGGCCTTCAGAGAAGAAATAATTAAATCACTGAAAGAAATCAAAGAGACAGAGTTGAAGGAACTAAAAGAAAAAGAGGAAAATACAAGCAGACAGGTGAAGGAAGTAAACAAAACAACTCAAGACCTGAAGATAGAACTAGAAAAATTAAAGAAAACACAAATGGAGGAAATAATGGAGAGGAAGAATTTAGGGAAGAAAACAGGAACTACAGAGGTAAGCATAACCAACAGAATACAAGAAATGGAAGAAAGAATCTCAGGTGTAGAAGATACAATGGAAGAAATCGAAGTATCTGTCAAAGAAAATGTTAAATCCAAAAAATTCCTGACACAGACCGTCCAAGAAATCCAAGACAATATGAAAAGACAAAACCTAAGAATAATAGGAATAGAGGAAAAAGAAGACTCCCTTCTCCAAGGCCCAGAAAATATTTTCAACAAAATCATTGAAGAAAATTTCCCCAAGTTAAAGGAGAAGCCAATAAGGATACATGAGGCCTACAGAACACCCAACAAATTTGACCAGAAAAGAAAATCCTCCCGCCACATAATAATCAAAACAGGAAGTATACAGAACAAAGAAAAAATACTAAAAGCTGCAAGGGAAAAAGGCCAAGTAACATATAATGGCAAACCCATTAGAATCACACCTGACTTTTCAACAGAAACTATGAAAGCCAGAAGGGCCTGGACAGATATCATGCAGACCCTAAGAGAACACAGATGTCAACCCAGGCTACTATACCCTGCAAAACTCTCAGTCCTCATAGACGGAGAAAACAAGATATTCAATGACAAAAACAAATTTCAACAATACCTACACACAAATCCAGCATTACAGAAGACACTGGAAGGGAAAATACAACCCAAGAAAATTAGCTTCTGTCAAGAAAACACAGGAAATAATTAACCTTACTACAGCAAAACAAAAAGCAACCAAGCACACAAACTTATGAACACAGCCAACATCAAAATCAAAGGATCGAACAGCCACTGGTCATTAATCTCTCTCAACATCAATGGACTCAACTCTCCAGTAAAAAGACACAGATTAACAGAATGGATACGTAAACAAAACCCAGCAATCTGTTGCATACAAGAAACACACCTAAGACACAAAGATAGACATTACCTGAGGGTAAAAGGTTGGAAGATGACTTTCCAAGCAAATGGACCCAAGAAACAAGCAGGAGTAGCCATTCTAATATCTGATAAAATAGACTTTCAACCAAAATTAATAAAAAGAGATGGGGAAGGAAACTTCATACTCATCAAGGGAAAATTCCACCAGGAAGACATCACAATCCTGAACATCTATGCCCCAAATACAAGAGCACCCACATTTGTAAAAGAAACATTGATAAAATTTAAACCACATATAGATCCCCACACAATAATAGTGGGAGACTTCAACACCCCACTCTCAACAAAGGACAGGTCAACAAAACAGAAATTAAACAAAGAAACAATATCTCTGACAGAGGTCATGAATCAAATGGACCTCACAGACATCTACAGAACTTTACACCCAAACACAAAAGAATTTACCTTCTTCTCAGCACCTCATGGAACCTTCTCCAAAATAGACCATATAGTTGGTCACAAAGCAAGCCTCAACAGATACAAGAAGACTGAAATAATCCCTTGTAGCCTGTCTGATCACCATGGAATAAAGCTGGACTTCAACAACAACAGAAATAGCAAAAAGCCTACACACTCATGGAAACTGAACAACTTGTTACTAAATGACAGCTGGGTCAGGGAAGAAATAAAGAAAGAAATTAAAGCCTTTCTAGAACTCAATGAAAATGAAGACACAACATACCCTAACTTGTGGGACACAATGAAAGCAGTGCTAAGAGGAAAGTTCATAGCACTAAGTGCCTTTAAGAAGAAATTCGAGGCAGCTCATTCAAGCAACTTAATGGCCCACTTAAAAACCCTAGAAAAAGAAGAAGCAGACACACCAAAAAGGAGTAGACGGCTGGAAATAATCAAACTCAGGGCTGAAATCAATCAATTAGAAACAAATAAAACAATTCAAAGAATCAATGAAACCAAGAGCTGGTTCTTTGAGAAAATCAACAAGATAGACAAACCCTTAGCCAAGCTAACTAAAAGGCAGAGAGACACCACCCAAATCAACAAAATCAGAAATGAAAGGGGGGACATAACTACAGACACTGAGGAAATCCAAACAATCATTAGGACTTACTTCAAAAGTCTATATGCCACAAAATTTGAAAATCTAAATGAAATGGACAATTTTCTTGATCGATTTGACTCACCAAAGCTGAATCAGGACCAGGTAAATCAACTAAATAGTCCTATATCCCCCAAAGAAATAGAAGCAGTCATCAAAAGTCTCCCATCCAAAAAAAGCCCAGGACCAGATGGCTTCAGCGCAGAATCCTACCAGACCTTCAAAGAAGAGCTAACTCCAATTCTCTTCAAACTATTCCACAAAATAGAAACAGAAGGAACATTACCAAATTCATTCTATGAAGCCACAATCACCTTGGTACCTAAACCTCACAAAGACTCAACAAAGAAAGAGAATTTCAGGCCAATCTCCCTTATGAACATTGATGCAAAAATACTTAACAAAATACTTGCAAACCGGATCCAAGAACACATCAAAGATATTATCCACTATGACCAAGTAGGCTTCATCCCAGGTATGCAGGGGTGGTTCAATATACGGAAATCCATCAATGTGATCCACCATATTAACAAACTGAAAGAAAAAAACCACATGATAATCTCCCTAGATGCTGAAAAAGCATTTGACAAAATCCAACATCCATTCATGTTTAAAGTACTGGAGAGATCAGGGATACAAGGCACATATCTAAACATAGTAAAGGCGATATACAGCAAGCCTATAACCAACATCAAACTGAACGGAGAGAAACTTAAAGCAATCCCTCTGAAATCAGGGACAAGACAAGGCTGCCCACTGTCTCCATATCTCTTCAACATAGTGCTGGAAGTCCTTGCTAGAGCAATAAGACAGTCGAAGGAGATCAAGGGGATACAGATGGGAAAAGAAGAAGTCAAATTATCACTATTTGCAGATGATATGATAGTATATATGAGTGACCCCAAAAGCTCTACCAGGGAACTCCTACAGCTGATAAACACCTTCAGCAAAGTGGCCGGATATAAAATTAACTCAAAAAAATCAGTAGCACTCCTGTATACAAAAGACAAAAGGGCTGAGAAAGAAATTAGAGAAACAACACCATTCACAATAGCCACAAATGACATAAAGTACCTTGGCATAACCCTAACCAAGCAAGTCAAAGACTTGTATGAAAAAAATTTCAAGTCTCTGAAGAAAGAATTAGAGGAAGATATGAGAAGATGGAAAGATCTCCCATGCTCATGGCTTGGCAGGATTAACATAGTAAAAATGGCCATCTTACCAAAAGCAATCTACAGATTTAATGCAATTCCCATCAAATTGCCAACACAATTCTTTACAGACCTGGAAAGAAAAATTCTCAACTTCGTATGGAATAACAAGAAACCGAGAATTGCTAAAACAATCCTCTACAATAAAAGATCTTCTGGAGGTATCTCCATCCCTGATCTCAAGCTGTACTATAGAGCAACAGTTATAAAAACTGCATGGTACTGGCATAGAAACAGAATGGTGGATCAATGGAATCGAACAGAAGACCCAGAAATAAACCCACACACTTACGGACACCTGATTTTTGACAAAGATGCCAAAACCATACAATGGAAAAAAGATAGCATCTTTAACAAATGGTGCTGGTCCAACTGGATGTCTACATGTAGAAAAATGAAAATAGATCCATACTTATCACCCTGCACAAAACTGAAGTCCAAGTGGATCAAAGACCTCAACATAAAACCAGACACATTAAATCGGCTAGAAAAAAAACTGGGGAATACCCTAGAACTCATTGGTACAGGAGAAAACTTCCTAAACAGAACACCAACAGCACAGGCTCTAAGAGCAACAATCAATAAATGGGACCTTATGAAATTGAAAAGCTTCTGTACAGCAAAGGACACCGTCATCAAAACAAAGCGACTGCCTACAGATTGGGAAAGAATCATCACCAACCCTCTATCTGACAGAGGACTCATATCCAATATATATAAAGAACTAAACAAGCTGAAAAGCAACAAACCAAGTAATCCACTTAAAAAATGGGGAACAGAGCTAAAGAGAGAATTCTCTGCAGAGGAATATCGAATGGCAGAGAAGCACTTAAAGAAATGCTCAACCTCATTAGCCATTAGGGAAATGCAAATCAAAACAACCCTGAGATTTCACCTTACACCCATCAGAATGGCCAAGATGAAAATCTCAAGGGACAACACATGCTGGAGAGGTTGTGGAGAAAGGGGAACCCTTCTCCACTGCTGGTGGAAATGTAAACTGGTACAACCACTCTGGAAATCAATCTGGCGCTTTCTCAGACAACTAGGAATAGCGCTTCCTCAAGATCCAGCCATACCACTCCTAGGCATATACCCAAAAGAGGCGCAAGTACACAACAAGGACATTTGTTCAACCATGTTTGTAGCAGCTTTATTTGTAATAGCCAGAAGCTGGAAACAACCCAGATGCCCCTCAACTGAAGAATGGATGCAGAAACTGTGGTACATTTATACAATGGAGTATTACTCAGCAATGAAAAATAAGGAAATCATGAAATTTGCAGGTAAATGGTGGGACCTGGAAAGGATCATCCTGAGTGAGTTGACCCAGAAGCAAAAAGACACTCACGGTATATACTCACTCATATAAACATCCAATATAGAATAAACCCACTAAAAGCTGTACATCTAAACAAACTAAGCAAAAGAGAGGACCCTAACTAAAATGTTCAATCCCCATTCTGAAAGGCAAAGAGGATGTACATCAGAAGAAAACGAAAATAGGAAACAACCTCGGAACCCGCTACAGAGGGCCTCTGAAAGCCAGAAGAAAACAGGAAACAACCTTGAAACCTGCCACAGAGGGCCTCTGAAAGCTTCTGCAGTATAGACTGTCAAAGCAGATGCTGAGCCTGATGGCCAACTGATGGGCAGAGTGAATGGAATTTTATGTAAGAAGTGGGAAATAGTAAGAGCTGGAGGGAACGGGAACTCCACAAGCAGAGCAACAGAACAAGATAATTTGAACACAGGGAACTTCCCAGAGACTCATACTCCAACCAAGGACTATTTGTGGAGATGACCTGGAACCCCTGCACAGGTGTAGCCCATGGCAGTTCAGTGTCCAAGTGGGTTCCATAGTAATGGGAAGAGGGACTGCCTCTGACATAATCTGATTGGCCTGCTCGTTGATCACTTCCCCCTGAGGGGGGAGCAGCCTTACCAGGCCACAGTAGAGGACAATGCAGCCACTTTTGATGAGGACTGATAGACTAAGATCAGAAAGAAGGAGAGGAGGACCTCCCCTATCAGTGGACTTGGGGAGTGGCATGCATGCAGAAAGGGGAGGGAGGGTGGGATCGGCAGGGGAGGAGGGAGAGGCTCATGGGGGGATACAAAATGAATAAAGTGTAATTAATAAAAAAAATAAAAGATTTAAAAAAATACATGCAAACTAAAAAAAAAAAAAAAAAAAAGACCACCCTCAATGTAATTCACAGCTTTCCTTTGTTGTGTTATTATTTTTGTCCAACTCCAGGAATTTTTATATCTTTTTTGATTTCTTTCATGACTCTATTTTCATTCAATAAGGTGTTATTTAGTCTCCATAAGTTTATGTACTTTCTGTTTTATACATCCATTTGCTGGAATATCTTTTTTCCACTAAAATATTTTATTATAATTATTAGTTACATTTTATTAACTCTATATCCCAGCTGTATCCCCCTCCCTCATTCCTTCCCAATCCCATCCTCCCTCCCTCATCTCGTCCCTGCCCCTTTTCAACTCCACCAATTGGGAAGGACCTCCTCCCCTTCCATCTGACCCTGTTTTATCAGGTATCTTCAGGACAGGCTGCAAAGTCCTCCTCTGTGGCCTAGCTGGACTGTTCCTCCCTTGGGGGGTAGGGAGGTCAAAGAACCTGCCATTGAGTTCCTGTCAGAAATAGTCCCTGTTCCCCTTATTATGGGAAACCAATTGGTTACTGAGCTACCACGGGCTACATCTGAGCAGAGGTTCCAGGTTATATCCATACATGGTCCTTGGTGGCCAGTGTCAGTCTCAGTAACAGGACAGGAGCCTACCACAGAGGACCCCTGAAAGACTCTACCTAGCAGTGTATCAAAGAAGATACTAAGACTCATAACCAAACCTTCGGCAGAGTGCAGGGAATCATATGAAAGTATGAAAGAAGGGGGAGTTTGTATGACGTGGAAAGGATAGGAGCTCCACAAGGACCAAATATATTTGGGCACAGGGGTCTTTTCTGAGACTGACACTCCACCAAGGATCATGTATGGATATAACCTAGGCATATATCCAAATATTCTCAAGTACACAATAAGGACATTTGCTCAACTATGTTTGTAGTAGCCTTATTTGTAATAGCCAGAAGCTGGAAACAGCCCAGATGCTCCTCAGTGGAGGAATGGATGCACAAATTGTGGTATATCTACACAATGGAATATTACTCAGCAATAAAAAACAAGGAAATCATGAAATTTGCAGGTAAATGGTGGGATCTGGAAAGGATCATCCTGAGTGAGCTGTCCCAGAAGCAGAAAGACACACATGGTATATACTCACTCATATAGACATATAATATAGGATAAACCTACTAAAATCTGTACACCTAAAGAAACTAATCAAGAGGGAGGACTCTTGCTAAAATGCTCAATTTCTATCCAGAAAGGCAAAGAGGCTGGACATCAGAAGAAGGAGAAAAGAGGGAACAAGTCAGGAGCCTGACACAGAGGACCTCTGAAAGGCTCTGTCCTGTAGACTATCAATGCAGATGCTGAGACTTATGGGCAACCTTTGGGCAGAGTGCAGGGAATCTTATGAAAGAAACGGGAAACAGTAAGATCTGGAGAGGACAGGAACTCCACAAGGAGAGCAACAGAACCAAAAAATATGAGCAGAGAAGTCTTTCCTGAGACTGATACTCCAACCAAGTACTATGCATGAACATAACTTTAGACCCCTGCACAGATGTAGCCCATGGCAGTTCAGTATCCAAGTGGGTTCCATTGTAATAGGAACAGGGACTGTCTCTGACATGAACTGATTGGCCTGCTCTTTAATTACCTCCCCCTGAGGGGGAAGCAACATTACCAGGCCACAGAAGAAGACACTGCAGCCACTCCTGATGAGACCTAATTGACTAAGATCAGAAGGAAGGAAAAGAAAACCTCCCGTCAGTGGACTTGAGGAGGGGCATGCATGCAGAGGGTGGAGGAAGAGAGGGTTTGGGACGGGAGGAGGGAGAGAACCACAGGGGGGATACAAAGTGAATAAAGTGTAATTAATAATTAAAAAAAATTAAAAACTGGTATCTATCTTATATTTTAGTTTTCATGTACCTCTAAGCTTTCGGGATTCTGTATTTTATATTTCCAACACTTGAAAATATTTTCTTTTTTTTTTTTTTTTATTTTGAGAATTCTTTTTTTTTTATTTAATTTTTTTATTTTTATTTTATTTTTCTTTTTAGTTACATTTTGTTAACTCTGTGTCCCAGCTGTATCCCGCTCCCTCATTCCCTCCCCAACCCCACACTCCCTCCCTGGTCTCCTCCCTGCCCCTTTCCAAGTCCCCTGATAGGGGAGGACCTCCTCCCCTTTCATCTGACCCTGTTTTATCAGGTATCTTCAGGGCTGGCTGCAAAGTCCTCCTCTGTGGCCTAACAGACTGCTCCTCCCCTGGGGTGGGGGTCAAACAGCCTGCCCTTGAGATCCTATTAGAAATAGTCCGTGTTCCCCTTACTTTGGAAAACTACTTGGTTACTGAGCTACCACAGGCCACATCCGAGCAGAAGTTCTAGGTTATATCCATAGATGGTCCTTGGTTGAGTGTCAGTCTCAGAAAAGACCCTGTGCCCAGATATATTTGGTCCTTGTGGAGCTCCTATCCTTTCCATATCATACTAACAGGCGAAGGTGATTAATCCTCATTTAGAAAGACAAATGGGATGTGCATTGAACTTATGACAGGAGTCTATCACAAAAGGCATCTGAAAGACTCTACCTAGCAGTGTTTCAAAGCAGACACTAAGACTCATAACCAAACCCTCGGCAGAGTGCAGGGAATCATATGAAAATATTTTCAGTTTGAAGTTCCCATGGTAGCGTTCACTCCTCTCCCACACTCTAAAAAGCTCTTATCTTCTCTCTAGGAGTGTATCTGCCCCGTCTTTAGCCCATATTGATGGAAGTGAGCAGTGAGGAAAAGCATTAAAAGAAGCAAGTCTTCTATATTCCATTTAGACACTGTCACTAACACAATCACTTAGCTTTTGAAAAGATCATGTCTTTATTGCCATTGGTTTCTCCATCATTTCTCTAAGTTTGGTCTATTAGTTTAATCCCTAACACTTGTTTGAATCATTAAAGACTGTATTTGGCTCTTAATTGATCTTTGCTTAAATCTATCTTTCTGATAGATTTCTCAACCTGCTTCTCATCTACTTGTATTTCATTCTTAATGTGTCTAGTGGGTAGGTCTGAGTGATCTTTTTTTTTCTGCAGTATTTTCTCTGGATCTGGAATTAGATTTGGAACACTGACTCCACTTATCTGCACTGGCTCCAACATATGTTTGATTTGTAGATTTCCCCCTCATTTAACTCTCTACAAATGTGACTAAAATACACCCTTTGAGACACTTGTCTTAGAAGTAGTATTTTTATTCCTTATTTAAATCCTTATTTCACTCATTTATTTCTTTTTCTATTTGTGGAGCATACTCTTGTGTTGTTTGAAACATAGTTATAATCATTCTTTTAAATTCTCTGTCTGGGGGTTCCTAAAGGTTGATCTCATTGGAGTTTTTGAAGATGTTATCTTGGATTTTCATGTTGCTTCAGCTTAATGCTGCTTTCCATCTAGAATTAGCAGGTTCAGTTGGATTGTGAGACTGGAACTGATGGTCTGGGAATTGCTTACCTGGCTTATTTGACAGTTCTAGGAGCTAGTGGAAGTGGAGAAGTGTGGACCATGTATCAGTGTCTGGTGACCAGTTACAAGTTGGTACCAAGAGCTTGGCTAATGCAGGAAATTTGAAGATGCAGAACATTTACACTGAATAATCAGGATCTGGGGAGCCTTTATATGATGATGTTGTAGCTGGGCCCCAGGGAAAGTTTGGGACAAATGATCATGGTCTAGACCAGTGGCTCGCTACCTTCCTAATGCTGTGACCCTTTAGTGCAGTTCCTCATGTTGTGGGAGCCCCAGCCATAAAACTGCTTTATAACTGCAATTTTGCTACTGTTAAAATTATAATGTAAATATCTGATATGCAGAGTATCTGATGTGCAACCCCCCCCCCCCAATGCAGTTGTGAATGCTTCTTTATCAGTGGGCAGACAGTGCAAGTTTGAGCTGAATGGCAATTACCTGGAGAAACCTCATGGATAGGCACCAGAAAGTCGGCATGCCAAGTGGTCTGAGCCTGGAAATACCTTATGTGTTGGCTTGGGTACCTGGGTGGAGAAAGAAGGACCTAGAGTGATATATTTATGCTTGAATTTTCTTTTATTTCCTAGTCTATCAAACCCAATTTATAAGCTTTCAAGAATGGGATTTTTTTTTCCTTTTTTTTTTTTTTAAATTTTATCTATTGCTTCCTAGCTGGGTTGCCCTGTCTCTCCCAGGTAGGAGAGGATGTGCTTAGTAACACTGAATTACCAGGGCTGGTGTTGTACCAATTGGTGGCCTCCCCTGCTCTAGGAGGAAGGACAGGGGAAAATGGGAGGAGGGGAATGTGGGGATGGGACAGGGAGGAGACAAAGGACAGGACTTCAATCTGGATGAAAAATGATTAAATATATAAGTGGAGAAAAAAGGGAAAATATCTATCTATCTATTTATTTATTTATTGCAATTTATTCATTTTGTATCCCCACTGCAGCCCCCTCCCTTGTCTTCTCCCAGTCCAACACACCCCTGTTTTTTCTCCTTATATTCTTTCCCTAGTCCCCTGAGAGGGGAGAACCTCCTCCCCTTCTATCTGACCCTAGCCTCTCAGGTCTCATCAAGGCTGGCTGCATCATCTTCCTCTGTGGCCTGACAAGGCTGCATGCCTCAGGGGGAGGTGAACAAAGAGTCAGCCACTAAGTTCATGTCAGAGACAGACCCTGTACCCCTTCCTAGGGAGCCCACTTGGAGACTAAGCTGCCAGTGAGCTGCTAGGTCCTCTCCATGTATGGTCCCTAATTGGAGTATGGGTCTCTGCCGGCCCCCATGGGCCCAGGTATATTGGCTCTGTTGTTCTCCTTGTGGTGTTCCAGGTCTTTCTATCTTCCTCTGCTCCCAGCACTCTGCCCAAAGTTTGGCTATGAGTCTCAGTATCTCCTTTAATACACTGATGGGTAGAGTCTTTCAGAGGTCTCCTGTGGATGGCTCCTGTCCTGTTCCTTGTCTTCTCCTACTTCCAATGTCTGTCCTGTTTGCCCTTCTGAATGAGGATTAACCATCTTCCCTAGGGTCTTCCTTATTGTTTTGCTTCTTTAGAACTATAGATTTTAAAATGTTTATCCTATGTTATGTGGCTTATGGTGGGAAATAGAAAAGATCATCCTGAGTGAGGTAACCCAGAAGCAGAAAGACACATATGGTATATACCCACTTATAAGGATAGTGTTTTTTTTTAAGTTTTGACAGAAATTCTTTTTTTAATTTTAATTTTTATTTTGCTTCACAATTTATTCATTATATATCCCAATTGAAACCCCCTTCCTCAACTCCCTCCTGTTCTACCCTTCATACCTCTTCCCCCATCTCCTTATCCTAGTACACTGAAAGGGGGAGTTCTCCACCATTGCCACCTGCAGATGGCTTGTTAAGTCTCATCAGGAATATGTAGTGGACAGGAGCCCCAAAAGGAGGCCAACAAAGCCAAGGAATCTGAGTCCATGGGGTCCTATAAAGACTGATGCACCAACAGAGGACCATGCATGAAGAGGACCTATAACCCCTGCTCAGATGTGGCCAATTGGCAGCTCAGTCTCCATGTGGATCTCAGAGTGAGGGGAGCAGGGGCTGCCTCTGTCATGAACCGCTCTTTGATCTGATGATACGGTCTTGCCAGGCCATGGAGGAAGAGGATTCACAGAAATTCTTTAATTTATATCACTATCAGGGACAGTTCTAGCCTCCATATTTTTAGTGCCTCATTTCTCATTACCAATGCACACATCCTAAATGATTCATCATAAATCACAAGTTAACTCACAACTCTCTTACATACAAATTAACATAAGATATCACTTGACTCTTTAAGGGAGGTGGACTAAATGGAAAAAGAGGAATGACATCCAAAAACCTGAGTCCAAATCCTCACCATTTGCAATGTCTTTGGTATATTTTGGAAGACAAAACAAAAAGCTAATAATGCGGAATAGTCAGAAATCTTTCTGGTTTTGGACATATAGCCATAAAAAGACAAAGCTATTGTAGGTCTCCTATTTCAGTTGACAAAAGGAAAGAAGAGAGAAAATAAACAAATTAACCATTAATAGAATATGATGTATGTGATATATCAACTGTATTGAGCTGAGAATAACTAAGAGTGTCATAGTTACATGGGATCACAATTTAAAGAAGTCCACCTAAAAAGAAAGCATGAGGAATGAGAAGATGGCCTAGCATCAGAGAGGAGCTAACACAGGTGATGTGCAAGTTGCTGTTGAGTTAATAAAGACTTTATTCTGAGGGAAGTATAGAAACAGAAGTGCCTGCTATGGTGTGGCATGATTATCATTCCATTTTTACAATAATCAGCTCTATTAAAATAAATTAGGGTGGGTAAAGAACAAAAGCAGAAAAACAAAGACCATGGCCATCACAATCATGTGACTGAAAAAAAAATGGTGGCTTAGAATAAAACGGCAGCAGTAGGGGGGAAAAAAAGTAGCCATATGACTCTGCTAGGTTTAGAAGTAGATCCAAAGGTTTTCCCTGAGGATTTGTATGGCGTATGAAAGACAAGTGAGGTATGAACACTAATACCAGGAGAGATGAGACTACCAACCACAGGAGGGGGGGAAAGACTGCAGATGAAGCTCTTTGGAGGGAGAGGCCAGGAATCACACACTGGGCTTGTTAATTGAAGATACCTAAGAGAATAGAGTGAAAATGGGTTTCCTTCCTAAGTGATACAATGGAGACCATTGCCACAGTGGGCACCTGGCATATGTCAGCTCATCTGACATGATTCCTGTTACATTTTAATAACTAATACTTCCTTGCTGCAACTGAACTTGCCAACTGTTAAACTTCAAGAGATGGTAAACAATTTAACCAATCCTTCTCTCTCTTCAAACTATTTTTATTTTCTATAAGACTTCACTCTTCAGAGTTGAAGAAACAATACTAGGGCACCTTGTCTCATAGTCCATATTGCCAAACAACAAGTGGCTAACTACTAAAATATAGCCGTGGAGCAAATGGACAAAAGTACCTAGATAACCACTAAAAAGAACAAATTCTAAAATTTACCACACTATACCCAAGAACTTAACAGGAAATCAAAATCAGAATCAAGCCAGCTTTGAAGCTTTCATCATTTTAATCTCAAAAGATTGTTTTTCCAACTTTAAGTAGCTTATGTGACTTATCTTCACAGGTCAGACCAAAAAGTCAGCAGTTGTTGGGAAAAAGGCCTGGCCATTGTGTTCAGTGACATTTTATATTGGCAGGAAGTAGCCATTTATGCAATTATTTTCTGTAATCCCTGCATTCCTATTAGTATAAGCTAGAGAAAGAGGAAAAATCATTTGATGATCATGTTCCATAGTGTGAAATTGGAAAATAAAAAGCCATCACACTGCTGATACCTTCTTTCCACTAGAATGTAATGCCTCTGGAGTGCCTACGATAAAGGCACAATGAGAATATTTTCCTGTGGTGAACGGGGAGCTTCAGGTGGGGATACTTTCTCATTAGTTTCCTATATTACTCACAAGAATTCAATTTCTTCATGTAATAGTATCTCTTCCTAAAACCAACACAAGAACACAGCCACTGCTAAGATTTTCATTTCGAGATAGTTAGAACTGGAATGAGGCCCTTGAGTTTAAAATTGAAGAGCCTGTTTTATTAATAATTTTAGTCTCTCTTCTCAATGGAACTTTATCTGCCAATAACTTTTCCTTTGAAAAGGAAGGCATAAAGAAAACACAAAAGAGACAGGAAGGAGAAAAGGAGAAGAAATAAAAAGAAAGGAGGAAAAAAGAGGAAGGAGAGGAAAGGAGGAAGGAGTGGCGGGAGGGAGGGAAGAAAGAAGAAAGGGCATGTTATTCCTTTCATGTATGTATTTGGGTAATTTATTTGCTTGGAGTTTTTCTAAAAAGCAAAGGTAAGAAGAAGTAGACTTGTCTGGTTAAATACAAATTTTAGATCCCAAATCGATATTATTTATACTTAAATATTATTTGTCATGTCCCATCTAAAATGCTTAAGGTTCATGGTCCTCTATATACAACCATTTTACACAGGCAAAAGACTCGGGGTAGATCTCAGATGTTAGCCATAGGTACCGTCTAGGAGAGAACTAGGCAGCAGCAGCCCAGTTCTTTCATGGAAATGCACATAAACGCCCAAGAGACAAGTGAGGAGGAAGAGTCCGGAACGTTCCGTTCCCATTGTATGTAATAACGTGTCACAAACACATCCAAAAAAATATTTTTTAAAGCTAGATGTTCTTGTTTGAAGTTCAAATGCCACCAGCTCAGACATTTGAACACTTACTCCCCGGCTGGTGGTGCTATGCAGGGAAGTCGTGCAAAGATACAGCCTTGCTGGAGAAAGTGCGGCACTAGAGGCAGGCTTTAAGGGTTCTTAGCCTAACCCTGCTTAGAGTTCACTCTCTCTGCTTCATGTTTGTGTTTGAGATATGGTCTCTCAGCTTTGTCCTCCTGCAACCACACCTCGCACTGACTGCCATGCCTCTCCAGCATGATGGGCACTTGTCCCTCTGGAACTGTAAGCCAAAATAAACTCTTCCTCCTACAAGTTTTTGTTATGGTATTTCATTACAGAAAATTAAATAAGACACTAAGTTACCATCTATTAAGAGTGATTCCCTATATGGTTCCTAATCCTCTGATTTCTTCATATCTCCTTAACATAAGAATATTTTTCACTTTTCAATAGGTTAAATAATTTAAATATTGTTTTCCCTAGAAGAATATTGAAAACCAATGAACATCTAGTAACTGAAAAGGAATTAATATTTATCAACTAATCAGACATACTTTGAAGAACATTTAAACAAAAGTTTATAGAGATGAATAATTCAAACTTCAAGATAACAATACATACTTTGATGAAGGGATAGATGTCTCAGTGGTTAAGAGCACTGGCTGCTTTTCCAGAGGACGTTGGTTCAATTCTCAGTATTCCTATGGAAATTTACAACTGTCTATAAGTCTAGGTTCAGAGGATCTGACACCCTCACACAGATAGAGAAGTAAATAAAACATGGTAACTAAAGTAAAATTAAATTAATTTTTTAAAAAGTAAATGAATAAAATATTTAAAAATGCTTTCAGCAGCAGCAATTTATCTTGCATCACAAACATGAAATATTTTCTTAATAGTCCCAAGAGTAGTAATAAGCATTAAAACAAGATTCAAGAAGAGAACAGCATATAATTTTCTGAAGTTTTGTCACTGCTTTTTAGCCAGTAATCTGAAAAAAAAAAAAATCCTGTTGTGATCAGGGCACTTATAGTTGGCAAGTTTTAGAATAGATCAGAACAGCAAAAAAGTGGTACCATTAAAAAATAGCAATAATAATAAGGTTAAATTTTACAACCAGTGTGTAAATAAAGGAAGACAATTTAATTGAAAAGTTTAAGTGTAAGTCAGAGAAAACCAGTAGGGGCAGACCATGGGGAAGACTATACTAGCAATCAGAATGACTCTGGCAAAGGCAGTAATTCATAAACAGTTCCTCAACTAGAACTAAAATAGAGACCTGAAGAATGCAACTTTCTTTTCCTTACTTTTGACTGATTCAGTGTACATTATTTTGGCTTAATAAGAATTTAATGAAACAGAACATTCTTAAAGTATACATTGATTTTTAGGTAGTGAAGAGTTAGTCTTTTGAGTCCTTACTAGATGGATCAGGATGAATATATATTTACTGACTCAACCTAAATAGATAAAAATCTATGTACATATAAACATACAGACACAGATACATATTTATACTAGAATATTTACATATAAAATCCATATGTATCAGTTTTATAGATACATTATTGTTAGTAGACAATTGAAAAATAATAGACAGATAATAGATGATACCTAGATGTATTTATAAAAGCTCACATAATCACCTACAAATTACTAGAAAATCCCGTTTTAGGTAGTACTGCTTAGTCTATGTGTCAATTATTCTACTTCATGCAACCTGCATAACACACTTACTAATAAGGTTACATCTGTACAAAAAGTAGTTCTGTTGTATAATGTGATAAAATTATTGTTTGGCGACTTGAATAATTCAAGTATCTATTAGCAATATGATCAAGCTCCTGGAAACAATAGTTTTGTCTTGTTTACATTTATTCTCAGCACCTAAGCCAGTATAATAAACACTATAGGACAGTGTTTCTCAACCTATGTATTATGATCCCTTTTGGGGTTGAACCAACCTTTCGCAGGGGTCACATATCATCCTGAATTTCATTTATTTGCATTATAATTCACAACAGCAGCAAAGTTACAATTGTGAGGTAGCATCAAAAATAATCTTATGGTTGGGAGTCACACAACATGAAGAACTGTAACAATGGGTTACAGCATTAGGAAGGTTGAGAACCACTGCTAACCACCAGAGACCAAGAGACAACTACAGGAAGATGGAATTTTAAGCATTTTGAAGCATCTTGTGGAAAAGGTAATGTGCTGGTTAAAAATATCCCTGATGAAAGTAATCATGTTCAATAGATACAGGCACAACAACGTTGGAATGCTGATCACCAACCTTATATACTCTTTGGAGATTCTGAGCTATAGCATCAAGCCACATCTTACAGTCAGTCAGTCACATGATCATTTGATCATAATGGTACACAGCCAATACTGTATCCTGCTTTTCCAAGTAATCATGTTTGGTTATTGCATTTAACACAGTTTCAACTTACATTAGCTTTGGGTTGTTTTTTTTGTTTGTTTGTTTTGTTTTGTTTTGTTTTGTTTTTTTCAGATTTAAGCCAGTAATTTTTAGCAAAATGATACAAAACTGTCTTAACCAAGTAGAAGAGACTGGTAGCTGCGGTGGAGTCGTCAGGGAGCGCAGGTCCGCCACCACTGGTGGGAGCTGAGAGGCTCTTCACAGGGAGTTGGGTTCTCTCTGCAATGGTCTCCCAGCCTCTGCTCTTCGTCCCAGCCCCATGATAACTGAGCTCACATGGGGCCACGGTGGCAGCCCCTGGCGATGGCAGCTCCTGGAGCCTGTCCATTTAGTTTGTGTTTTGATTCCCCATGAGCATCGCTGGGTGAGTGGCCTGGAGAGCTCCCATTTAGACCTGGGGGCGTGTCACTAGTAAAGCCATTGGTAACAGAGGAGATCAGCCATGCATTGTCTGCCCTTCACAGCAAAAAGGAGAGTTCTCATCGGTGCACGACAGACTGAAGACCACTGGAAGCCACCCGACCGGGAATCCAGTGCTGCCTTCCGATGGAGATGAGCAGCTACTTGCCGTGGTGTTCGAAAGGAATGCTATTCTGTGAGGTGGACATGCGAGAGGTATCTTGTCGGCCCGTGAGGTCAGACGAGGAGACGTTGACAGGCGTCCCACGGTGCAGCCGCATACTCACTTTCCTTTCTCGTTCCATGCCAGAGACGGGCCGAGGAGAGGTGTTGGCCGTGTGTGAGGTAGGGGTAAGGGGCGTTGGAGGAGCCACTTCCTGGGTTCCCCGCAGGCGGCCGGAAGCTGTAGAAGGGAGGCCACGCGTGGCTGGATTCCGGGAGTGTCTTAATCGTTCCTCTCGGTCCTGGCGTTCCCGCTCAGCATCATCTGCAGCTCGGCTGGCACCAAATTTGAGCATGTTCCAGTCGAACACATAGTCGTAGGAGAAGCCCTGGCGATGGAACAGATTTCTGAAGAGCTGTCTCAGGTAGGAGTAGTCAGGTTTGTCATCAAAACGTAAGGAACGGCAGAAATTCAGGTATGTGGCAAATTCAGAAGGATAGCCCTTGCACAGCACTTCAATGGGAGTGGACATCTTCTTCTCACTGATCCTCTCATACTTCTGCCTCTTGGTGGCGGCCTTCAGCCCCTGCCAGGGGAGAGAGCCCAGGTTGAAGTACATCAGCACGTACCCCAGAGACTCCAAGTCATCCCTTCGAGATTGTTCAATGCCAAGGTGCGTGTTGATGGAGGCAGAGCGTGCCGTCCCTGTGAGGTTCTTGTTCTCTCGGTAGGGGATATGCTGGTGGGTGCGGGCATCCCGATACTTCTTGGCCAGCCCGAAGTCAATGATGTAAACCAGGTTGCCTTTCTTTCCCAGCCCCATGAGGAAGTTATCTGGCTTCACATCTCGGTGGATAAAATTCTTCGAATGAATGTACTCAATACGACTTATCATTTGGTCAGCAAGCAACAGAACAGTTTTGAGACTAAACTTCCTTGAACAGAAGTTGAAGAGGTCTTCCAAGCTGGGTCCCAGTAGCTCCATCACCATGACATTGTAGTCCCCCTCAGCCCCACACCATCTGATGGTTGGGATGCCCACTCCTCCCTGCATCATTTTGTAGATCTTGCTCTCAATGTGGAGCTGAGGATGTTTGGTTTTAACACATTCTAGCTTGATGGCAACTTCTTCACCTGCAGCAATGTCCGTGCCGAGATAGATGTCTCCGAAGGAGCCGCTGCCGATCTTGCGGCCCAGCCGGTACCTGTTCCCGACCCTCCGCTCCATGGCAGCGGGTGCGGCTCGCTACTGTCCGCCCGGCCGCTTCCTGGGTCTGCGCTCCGGCTTGTTTTGTTTTTGAGACAAACATTTTGAAATGAAGGAGCATGTGTGCTTACTGAAACAAGAGCCCATATATGAAATTTATTTCACTAAGTTAGCAATATTAAGGCTATCAATGAAACTGCTTTTCAGTATTTACTTGTTTGTTTGTTTTTGTTTGTTTCTTTGTTTAGCGTGTGTGTATGTAACTGGGGACTGAATCCAAGGTCTCATATATGCTAATTATCTACTCTTTGGCTGAGCTATAACCCTAAACTCTTAGATTCTGTTTTCTCTAAATTTTTATCCATAGATTTTTCCTTCCATTCCAAGAACATCTCAAGTTAATAAGGTTCTGTAGTTGCACTGCACATGCATATTCATATTCCATTTTAACTCAGCAAGGCACTCATACCATCCAATCCTATTATTCTGATTTGTAAGAATGCAAATATATTTGTCAAGAAGATGCAAAACTGAATGACTGTAAAATGTGCCAGTGAAGACTTTCTGTGCGTGACCTTGTCTGTATTAAATTATTCTCACATTGATGTCCTATCCAGAAACTAAAAGACCTCTAAATTAATAAGGAGATGCTTATTGTTCTGTGGTTATTCAAGAATTAAGGCATTTAAACTATAAAAGCTTTAAATATAGACTTAAAATCTAATAAAAATGTATGCATAAACTTAGACTCCTAAAAGAAAAATTATAATTACATTTAATAAAAAATATTTAATGATAGAATCCATGTTTGGCATTAAACTACAACTTAACTATGTTGGCAGAATGATAGTTTTTGGCACTATCTATAATACAAAATGTTTCTGATTTCCTCTGGATTTTAAAGCCAAGTAAAAATCTAAATTGGAATTTTGATATAAAAATATGTTATTCAAAGGTTAGGCACTTAAACATACGGAGGCACTGTGCAGCTAAATAAAAAATATTTCTGCTGTATTGTCTCACAAAATACAATTTTAGAACTAAGGTTCTTATAACAGAAAAACATCTAAGATTACTGTTGAAGATAAATACGTTTTGAAAGAGGCTAATCTTACTTGAGTCAAATTAAATAGAGGTAGACATAAAAGTCCTCATGAATAGTCTACTTCCTGTTCCTTCCCAAGCAGAGAATCAGGCCAGAGAGGCTTTGAGTCTGCAGCTGTCATCTTCCCCACAGTTTGACCCATGAAGGAGCCTTTTGTTCTCCTGATAAGTGATACATTGTGTATTGCTCAGATGCCTTGAACCAACAGTATAGGCCAACACAATGAGCCTGTCTCCAGGCGGCTTTAAGAAGGTGAAGAATAAAAGTCCGGCTAGCTTTACCTGAGATGTGCTCCCTTCAATGGGACTTTCTTTGTCCATTCTATTGTAAAATATCATTTTGTCTGATAATAAAAGCCAACTCCAAAGTTTGTCCCTTATGCCCCTGAGTCCTAATTCTACGCCAAAAGCAATGGGAACAGAGGCAGTGTTCCCCCACACACATACATACACCTGCCTTCCCCCTTCAAAATAGTTAAGTTGGGTAAATGGCCAGGCTTTTGAAAGGACCTGATGGATTGACTTTATCAGAGATAAGTTTACTCGAAGTGTCTAAACAATCAGAGAGAGTGATTTAAATATCGACTGATTCTACTTATCAATGTAGAAAGAAGGATTTTTGGCTTTTCTGTATGTCCTTACAATTAGCTGAAGGGTTTTATCTTTATTCAACATATTTCTAAGTGAAAAATACACATATTTAACATACAAATACCATTTAAGTATAAAATTTTAAAATATATCAGTTAACTTAACAATAGTCTAAAACTTTGTGTTTAAAATCAGTGTTATCTGGGAGAAGTTGGGAGAAAGGGGAAAGATGATCAAAATGATCTTTATAAAAAATAAAGAAAATCAATATCAGAATAGCATATTTAACTTATTAGTGAAATTATTTATTATATGTAAAAAAATATATACTTTTAGACATACCTTCAAACCATAACATGCAAAGCATTCTTAAGTAAAGGAGGTAATTTCTTCCCTAGTACTTTGATCCAGTTTATGTAGAAACACAACTGGGTTTTCTTGGAGGGGCAGCTTCAAAAGCCATGCTGGTAGTATATGGCCCAAGCACACTTTTTTAAGAAGAAAAAAAAACTTACTACAAAGTGTCTTAAACGTTTTGGATGCATCATTGCATTGGTGGCTGCATTATAAAGTCTATTCATTACATATGTACACTGTAAACACAATATAACTGAATGTAAAATATTTATATGCTTTATATACAAATGTCTGGTGGAGCACAGAAGGCAAACTGAAAAAGTGTGGTACGGTATTTGTTATGTACATCTAATTTATTGACATTGAAATGACAAATACAAATCTTGAACTTCTATGAAATATTCTGTAACTTCTACTTAGTCGAGTCCTAAATATTGACATTAGCTCAATTCTTTTGTTCCCAATAATACTCAAATAAAGTATCCATTTCCTTTTCATCAAATTCCAAATTCTACAATCAATTAAAAATTTTGCAACTACAACCTAGTCTTGGCACCATTTTCTCAAAAGCCACAGCACACACTTGTAATAACAAATGTCCGATGCTTCTATTATAGTTTATGAATTAAAATTGAGTGATACATATAAATATATATTGAGAGCTCCATCACATGCATAACTCACGGAGGCTGAAAAACATTTAGGATAATTCTACTCAGTCCAATATTCATTAGTCAATAAATAGAAACAGAATTAGACATTGTCCTAGGGAGAAGAAATAGTTTTAGATGAAACAGATTCAGTCTTTACCTGTATAGCTAATGGTATAACTAGAAAGAGACTCTTTGAAAATTGTTAAATCTTTCAAACTACAAAGGATTGGAAAAGTCTTGAGAGACTTAGAAAGTATGAGCAGAAAAGATCAGATTTCAACATTCAACTGTTTTCATATGATAAAATGTAAACTTTTTCATAAAAATAGTTATAATGGTATGAATGTCACAAAAACTTTCCTAACAGGTACACTCTAACATTTGGGGCAAATACTCCATAGCAGACACTATGAAAACACACTTTATCACTCTCAGTAGAGACCTCGGGAATGTGTTTCATTTGGTATTTTGAACTCATCACTGACTTCTAACTCAAAGTCTTAGGAGAAGCTAGAGATGTTGATAGTTCAGAACTGACTGGGTTTTTACAAGTATGTTTTTTTCTAAATGGCTAACAAGGTATCCTTTGATCTCAGAGAGATTCGTCATGTAGAAGGCCAGGATTAATTACTGGATTTTTATCTGGTTTCTACCTTTAAAAACAATATAAATTCCTAATAGCCAGAAACTGAAAACCACCCAGATGACCCTCCACCAAAGAATAAATAAATAAATTGTGGAACATCTATACAGTGGAATACTGTTCAGCTATTAAAAATAAGGACATAATGAAACTTGCAGGCAAATGGATGGACCTGGGAAAGATCATCCTGAGTGAGGTAACCCAAACCCAAAAAGACACACACAATATATACTCACTTTTAAGCGGGTATTAGCTGTAAAATACAGGATAACCATACTACAATCCACAAACCTCAAGAAGCTAAGTAAAAAAGGAGGAGCCTAGGGAGTAAGTATGTTTACTTCTCATTCAGAAGGGCAAATAGAATAGACACTGGAAGTACTCAAAGAGAAGGAACAGGACTGGAAGCTACCATAGAGGGCCTCTGAAAGACTCCACCCTGCAGGGGATCAAAGCAGATGCTGAGACTCACAGCCAAACTTTGGGCAGGGAGTGGGGAGTCTTATGAAAGAATGGAGGAATAGAATGATCTGGAAGGGACAGGAACTCCACAAGGAGACCAACAGTCAACAAATCTGAATGAGAGGGGAGGGAGAGTAGAGGCTGTGGAGACTGATGTACCAACCATGTATGGAGATAACCTAGATCTCCTGCTCAAATGTAGCCAATAGGCAGCTCAGTCTCCATGTGGGTAGCCTAATAAAAGGAGCAGGGGCTGTCTCTGACATGGATACTGTTGCCCACTCTTTGATCACTTCTCCCTTGCCAGGTCACACAGGAAGAAGATGCAGGTAGTCCTGATGGGACTTGGTAGGCTGGGATCAGTTGGTAGAGAAGGAGGATGCCCCTTTCTAAGGTCTAGGGGAGGGGAATAAGGGGAAGAGATGAATAGTGGGGCTGAGAGGAGACCAGACACAGGCCCACAATTGGGATGTAAACTGAATAAATTTTTAAAATAAAGTTAAATTTAAAAACATAAATTATTTAATTCAAAGCCTATAATTATTAATTTGAAGATAAACTGGGAAAGATATTAATATGCTCCTTAAAAATCATATGACAATGTTCCAGAAAAATCTAACCTTCAGTGTGTAAAGGGAAGCATACATTTCATTGTTAGAATAAAAATTTTTGTACAGTATAACCAAAAAGAGGATAAAACATGTCAATGAAATGGAGAACTTGGGTTCTAAAAAAGGAAAGCTTAATTATACCTTTCTCTAAATTAATGAGAATCATTCAAATAAATCTTGGTACAATTAGCCATAGCAGTCTGTACAGAATTTCTCAAAAGCCTTTTTTTATGTTTATTTATGTGTATGGCTGCATGTGTGACATGATGAACACATGGAGGTCAGAGGACAACTTGTGACAATAAGTTAACTCCTACAATGTGCTCTTAGGAATTGAATTCAGATCCTTAGCAGAAAATCTTTACCCAATGGCCAATCTCACCAGCTCTGTATTAGACATTTTTATATTATGATCAAATGTCAAATCTACATTTTTTGCTTATACAGAGTTGGAACCTGACATCTCTTATCACCAAGTGAAGCTTTCAGTACCAGGACTGGGTTTGAGTTGTTGGCCAAAGGGGGCCCATGAGAACCACCAAACAACCAAAGCTGTTGGCAAGACTATAGGTTGTTCTCCACAAACTGACAGCAAGTCCTCATTGTGGAAGACAAGACCTACACAACATGAACATGGAGAAGTCAAGCTAGTACCTACATAGAGCCTTCATTCCTATGTGCTAGCATATCTGCTAAAGGAAGAAACTTTGCACACTACCAAATAAGAAATGTAAACACCAAGCCAGCCACAAAACCATAGCTGATCTGACTTAAGACTGCTCAGTGAGATGGAACCAATACCCAACACTTACTGGGTGACAAAGAACCTGAGACTAGACAGCTAAAGGATCTAGGGTAAAATAAACACTACTGTTCTGAAAAAAAAGTGTAGCAATAAAATTACTTCTAATGAGATTCTTTTATACTCACAGATCAGTGTCTTTCTCAGCCATCATCAAAGAAGCTTCCTCCTGCAGCTTCTCACCCTCTATCAAATCCCTCTTCTCTGGGATCATGGAACCCCAGGGAAAAGAAGGTAGAAAGAATGTAAGAGCCAGAGGGGATGGAGGACACCCATCCCCTCTAAATCAACAAGGCCCTCTAAATCAACATGATTAAAGCTCATCTGAATGCACAGAGATTGAGGCAGCATACACAGGACCTGCTTGGGTCAGCACCAAGTCCTCTGACTATATATTATGTTTCGTAGTTTGGGGTTTTTATGAGATTTCTAGGTGTGTGAATGGGTGGATCTCTGATTCTTGTGCCTTTTCTTGGGTTCTTTTCTTTCTGTTTGTTTGTCTTGCCCAACTCCTATGTGTTGATTTTTGTCTTATTTTACTATATTATTATCCGTTAGAAACCTGATTTTTTTTTTTCTAATGAGAGACAGAAAGGAAGTGGATCCAAATGGGAGGAGAGGGGAGGAGGAATGGCAGGAATATAGTCCAGGGAGAGGGGGACAATAAAAAAATCAGGATATATTTTGTAAGAAATAAAAAACTCTTCAATGAAAGGCAAAAAAAAAATTTTTAAGTTTTTCCAAATGTTTAGCTATGAGGTATATCACATCAGTCATAAACACACAAAAACCTAAGAAATAAAGATTTAACCTCTTCTTTGCTCACTCTAATTGTAAAAATAATATATGAAAAAATAATCAAATATGTTTTACTTTCTCTAAGAATATGACAGCAGCTTAGCTCCTCATCTTACTTTCCCTCCCACGTTCCACCACATGTTCAAATAAAAGTGTATGTGAGTATCAATAAGCTGTATGTGCATTGATGTGATGGAAGGGGCACGCATGCCATAGTGTAAATAATGTGTGCTCTGGAGAGAAACGTCAAATAAAACAGTAAAATTGGGAGGCTTTGGGGCAGAGCAAAAGTAGAGATGGTCTTGGGACAGTAAGACCATCAGAAACCTTAAAAATGGAGTTCTATGAATTAATCAGCACTATCAACCTTTAAAACACACAACAAAATGATTCTGTAGACAATTCTTTGTTATGTGTGCTATATAGTGTGTCCTATTAGGCTATTAGCCTATTAGCCTATTGGGCTATTTAGACTTACTTTCCAGCTGTTGCTTCGTCCTTGTGTCTGGAAGGTGGGTTTTTGTGGTTTGCCTAACTAGTCATCCTATGTAGAACATGGTAGCGAAGTTCCTAAGGTTGGAATCAAATGGCAAGAGTTCAGTTTTAGCTTTAATCCTTCTCAGTGGGTGACCTTGAGAAATACATTTAAACTATACATCCCTACATTTTCTCATCTAATAAATGGAGGCAAGGATGAAGTTAACTATGAATAAAAAGAGATGGTGCATGTGAACAGCTTTGAGGAGCAACTGGAACACATCTTTTCATTACTGTTCGTCTGTGTTAGTAATATCAAAATTCTTGTTGTTACTGTCATCATCATTGTGTAAACATGCCTTACCTACTTGTAGTGCATAATTAATTGACAATAATTATATTCTTTCTATAGTACAAATACATTGTAAGTTGTTAAGCAACCTTTAAGTAATATTTATTAAACAGTAATCCCAATATTAAGCAGTGAAATATTGGTAATGGGCTGGGCCTAGTGGCTCACATCTGCAATCCTAACACTCAGAGAGACAGACACAGGCAGATCTCTGTTAGTTGGAGGCCAGCCTGGTCTACGAAGAAAGTCCAGAACAGACAAGGCCTCAGAGAAACCCAGTTTCAAAAATCAGTCCCCCCAAAAAAATATTAGTAGTGGAACCACAACTTACACATTTTCATCTAAAATTAAGGCTTGTTGTTCAAAGGGTTCAAAGAATGAATTATGAATTCATAGAGTAGATAGTTAATGGTTTCTAAAATGGATTCAGACATTCTCCAGAATGTCTCTGGGACAAGTATTTCTACAATATGAAAATACTGAGTTATTATCTATCACATATTTTGTGATAGATAGCATATCTTAGACAGATAATAGGCATCTGTATTTATCATTCTTCACAAAAGCCTCACCATCCCACAAAGAGATGCAGACTAGCACCAGATGAAAGACTTGGCAAGCAGTGACAGGTGGGGTCTTAGCTCTCAGTCCACATAAGAAGAGTCCACGCATCCTTGCGGAAGGACGGTCTGGAGCAGAAGCCATGGACGGTATGGAAGAACGCCATGATTTCACACCCCATGAGTCTACATGACACAGGCCCTAACAGGAAGCCTTTGCATACTCTCAGAACAGTGACATTGCATGCAGAGAGTCTCTGTGGAAGGTATGCCCGACTCTTGTAAATATCGGACCCGACGGAAAAAGTTTCATGCAAACACAGACAGCTATGTTACCTGTCCTCTCTTTTTAAATCGTTAGATGCTCCGTTTCTAAAACGCATTGAACTTTTATTTGTTTGTTTGTCGGCTTGCTTTTGTGTGCGCGCGCATGTTTGTGTATGTGGAGAACTGTACCATGTGCCAGGGGGCATGTGTGGAGGTCTGCTTGCGGAAATTGGTTCTCTCTTTCCACCGAACGGACTCTGAGCATAAGACTCAGATCATCGGCAAGCACTTTTACCTCTTAACCCATCTCACTGGCCCCACAGATCCTCACAATTTCTTTAGCAACCCCCTATTGAAATGACTCTGCAAGGAGAAAGACAAACTTGGTATATACTCGCTTATATAGACCTACAAGATATGATAAACATAATGAAATCTACACACCTAAAGAAGATAATCAAGAAAGTGGACACAGGCGAAGGTGATTAATCCTCATTTAGAAAGACAAATGGGATGTGCATTGAACTTATGACAGGAGTCTACCACAAAAGGCATCTGAAAGACTCTACCTAGCAGTGTTTCAAAGCAGACACTAAGACTCATAACCAAACCCTCGGCAGAGTGCAGGGAATCATATGAAAGAAGGGAAGTTAGTATGATGTGGAAAGGATAGGAGCTCTACAAGGACCAAACATATCTGGGCACAGGGTCTTTTCTGAGACTGACACTCAACCAAGGACCATCTATGGATATAACCTAGAACTTCTGCTCGGATGTGGCCCATGGTAGCTCAGTAACCAAGTAGTTTTCCAAAGTAAGGGGAACATGGACTATTTCTAACAGGATTTCAAGGGCAGGCTGTTTGACACCCCCCCCCCCCGGGGAGGAGCAGTCTGTTAGGCCACGGAGGAGGACTTTGCAGCCAGCCCTGAAGATACCTGATAAAACAGGGTCAGATGAAAGGGGAGGAGGTCCTCCCCTATCAGTGGACTTGGAAAGGGGCAGGGAGGAGACCAGGGAGGGAGTGTGGGGTTGGGGAGGGAATGAGGGAGCGGGATACAGCTGGGACACAGAGTTAACAAAATGTAACTAAAAAGAAAAAAATAATAATAAAAAAAAAGAAAAAAAAGAAAAAAAAGAAATGACTCTGCAAAAACAGGTCTGGGAGGCTCTATCTAATAATTCAACCCATCTTCCCATATCTTAATTATTAGTTCATAACTGGATGTAAATTGGTAAAAATCTATCTGGAAATAAAAGCATAGTTCTGAATGGGCTGTTCCAATGCACAAAACATAATTGGTGATCTAAATGGTAAATAGGGGATCACAGAGTTGCATAGGAATATTGATAGGTATTGGTAAAAGTTTCATTAATGAACAGTTTCCTATACAATTTACAAATAGAATAAGACAAAAATGGTTAAGGTGTAAAAGGAACAAAAAGGATGTCACTAAAAACCAAAAAGAAAATCCTGCAGAAGTATGTCACACACATCACTATATAAGAAATAGCAAACACTTTTTGCAAAAAAAATATTTTCATGAAAATCTAAAACTTTAAAGTTGGGTTTTCATCTCTAAAATGATAATTTTAAAACGCATGTCCCATTCCTCCCGCCTATGTTATATTCTTTTACGTTAAGGAATTTCGAGAAATGCCTGTACTTGTGTTACAGTGAATCGCTTCATTGTGTGGTGCACTTAGAGATCTGTAAGAGAGGCCATTTGAAATGAGAATTTTGTACAGAAAGACTATCTATCTACTCTCTCAGGGAAAGCGATGGCTATCTCACAGCACCTTTTGGCCACCCATGAACATCTCAGAATATCTCTGATTTTGCAAATTAGTAGATAATAGAAAGTATTTATCACACTGAATCGCACCTCTCTTAAGATGATTTTTCCATTCAAGGGCATTAGCTGATCTGGAAGAGGAACAATGACAGTAGCAACAACAACAACAAAAAAAATCTAACTTATTTCAAAACAGATTGACAGCTGGTATAGATTTCTGCCTATCACTCTAAGATCAAGAAAGTGACTGTTAATGGGGTTGGTTAACTATCCAGTGTTGATTTGGTTCCAGTTTATGGACCCTGGTTTTCAAATAGGTAGTATCACATAAGAATGTCAGCTGTGAAGGTGAAAACAAATCTCTATTCTCAGTTTTCTGCTTTGGTTCTTCCTTTATTCCATCCTTTGTTTGACTTCTTCTGTTCTCTTTCTTTATTCCACATTGACCCTGTCTGTCCCTTGGTCCAATTTCTTGGTGTCTCCTGTCTCCTATTTCTATGTGCTCCTTTTCAAGTCTCCTAGATTATTTTTTTTTATCTGCGTCTCCTCTTTAAAATCATCTTCAGACTCTCAGACCCTGCCTTTGTCAGCAGCACTCCCTAGCCAACTTTTGTCATCCTGGAAGACATGTTCTCTCACTCTAACCTAGTCCTGACCATCAAAATAAAATTCGAGTGTGAACTGTGAAATTTCAGTCATTCAAGGAATACTCTCCAAGAATACAAAGCCAATGAGAGCCATCCACAGTGTTCAAACAAATTTTTTTTTTAATATTCTGGGAATTATCATACTTCATGTGTGTAGGATTACATTTATCACATTATACTAGTTTATTGTAGTCAAGAAATACCAACAGGGGCTATATTTAAAGAGAACGGAAAGGGTAACTTATACAAGCTTAACGAATAGAAAAGTTGGAATTTATAAAAAAAGCTGCATCCAATTTCCTTGGCTGTCTGCTAGATGGCGCTAGAGCATGTATGTACAAACAGGTCAGCTGCTCAGTAGAAAATACAAGGCAGTTGATGCTTCATGTTTGTTTGACTTCTGTTAGACTTCTGTATCAGAGTCTGTTAGAAATAAAAGATCATACAACAATCAGAATCAAAAAAAAAAAATCTAACACTTCCGAGAAGGAGACTTTGTGTCTTCCTTGAAAGGGAAAATCCATTAATATTTATTACATACATATTTTTACCCTGAAGTAGGTCCATCTGTATCCACAGTCAAATGCATTTTTAAAGTATTTTTAAAGTTTTAGCCATTAATTAAGAATACCAACATTTTCTGTGCATTTTAGAAGTTCTTAAATGAAGGGAATGGATTAATAAACCCCCAAGGATCTTGGGTTTCTAGTATTCTGCCAGCTTTGCCTTTTATCAAAACTGGCAGTCTCTGGGTCTCCATCTTCCAAAATGGCATAATACTCAGATAATTTTAAACAGTGCCGGTAGCCACCCGTGATCTGGGCCATTTCTGTGGTGCTCATTTAGACATACATTTATCTACTGTGTGGGCAACTATACGGAGATGAGTATTAATTACTTTTAAAGTTGCTGTGATCAAACGGCTGATAAAAGGCTGCTTAAGGAAAGAAGGATTTCTCTTGGCTCACACTTCAAGGGTAGTCTGTCCTGGAGGAAAAGCCATGGCGACAGGAGCTAAAGGCGGCTGGTCGCGTTGCATCTTCAGTCAAGCAGAGAGAGATGAACACTGAGATTCAGCTCAGTTTCTTCTTTTGATTAAGTCTAGGATCCCGGCCCAGGAAACAGCCCCACCCACATCCCATCTCATTTAACCTAATCCAGAAAATCCCTGCTAAATATATCCAATGGTTTCTTTGGCAATCCTAAACCTTGCCAAGGGGACAGTCAACATCAAATACCATAAATGCTACTATTCAGTTGTATTTACAGATTTAATTGAATTTGTATCTTTTTAGGTACTTTGGAATTTCAAATTGGCCACATTTGTCAGCAAACTTACTGTGTGTGTGAGAACAAATGTCTCCCATCTCATCAAAAAAATACAAATTTAAGAAAACCTACTTAGCAAAAGTTGGAGAGAGAGGGAGAGAGAGAAAAAGAGAGAAAGAACAATTAGTGTCTGGTATCTTTAAAGTTATTTTTCTATAGGCATGATACAGATAATAAACAAATAAATTGAATTGTGTCTAATTTCTATTTTTCAAAAGTAACCAGAAAATGAGACAATTATAATTGATATCCAGTACTTAAATACAGTTTATCGTTTGTCTGCGTGATAAGTTGCACACGCTGTGCTTATCTGACTAATTCAGATTTGGTCACAAAAAAAAAAAAAAAAAGATCAAAATTAAAATGTTTGTACCTTAATTTTAGTGCCTTGTAGAATTCGTAACTTAATAGACTTCCCCTGTGTTGTTGCTGAAGCCTTCGCTGTGTGCTTAAAATTCAAGATTTAAAGACACACCATCCTCTACACTCAGTTCTACAAATACTGTAAATAGCTGAAATACCGTCTAATCAGAAGTGTCACATTTATCTCCATCTTCATGACTCACTCTAAGTAACTCAGATAAATAACTCACGATGGAAGGAAAGAGATTAAATGCATTTTTATTCTATCCTTTTCTTCAAAATTATTTCTGACTAACATAGGACAATGTGAAAACTTTACATGCTTTACAGAATTGTTGATGCGCCAACTGAGAGGCTCTGTAATCCTGCCATTTCATCCATCCATTCATCAACCCATCCGTTGACTCACTTATGCAGTATTGACTGAGCACTCGGTGTTAATCAGGCACTTTATGAGGCAGTGAATTAAAAATAAATTACAATGGTCTTCCAATTAATCTAAAAGTCCAGAAAATAGTGATCAGAAAGACACTTAACCAAGTGGATGAAACACAATGAGATGTATGTTATGTTGAAGGTATGCGTGGGGTTGGAACAGTGACAATGAGAATCCAAGATAGGCTTCCTGGAGCAGGCAATGTCTGACACCAGGAGGAGTTCGGTCCCCAGGAAAATTTAGTCCCCCAAATCATCTTCACTTGTAGGAGCTTTTAAAAAGAAAGAAAGAAAGAAAGAAAGAAAGAAAGAAAGAAAGAAAGAAAGAAAGGAAGGAAGGAAGGAAGGAAGGAAGGAAGGAAGGAAGGAAGGAAGGAAGGAAGGAAGGAAGGAAGGAAGGAAGGAAGGAAGAAACAGAGACTGGGGGAAAAAACAAAAATAGAAAGAAAAAATGACTCAATAGTAAATTCTCTCACATTATTTACTATCGTCAAACAATAGGAAAATAGTTCAAAATGGATCTAAGAGCTGAGTAATATTCTATACGTATCTTAAATTCTGATGAGATAACTGTTAGAAGCATGTATTAATTCCTAATTAATAATTAGGAAATTATTTCTTACCCTAGAGAGTGGTAAAGACCATATGAGTTCAAGCATGCAGTACATCACATCTATTAATTGCCTGCCATCTTTTGTTCATAGCCCCAAGTACCTAGAAAAATATTTGACTTGGAGTTTGGGAAAAATCACTGTGGGAAAACAGTAGGTATAGAGTTAGACTTGAACTGGTGTTCAGTTTCATTATAATTACTAAGCTTGTAACTGTGAGTCAATCGAGCACTTTTTTTTCTTATAGAATGATAAGGTATTTTTATACAAACTAAGATGACTACACTGTCTCTAGGTGATGAGAGTACCTGAAATCCAGTTTATGACCCATTGTCAAACAGTGCATAGCTGTCCAAAATATTAAATGTGGGAGGTGGACACCAGTGAAAGTAATTTCATAAGCTTCTTACCACACCTGTGGACGCATCAGTTTCTTCCTTGTATATATTATAATAAGCATAGTTCTTTTTTGTTACATTTTATTAACTCTGTATCCTAGCTGTATCCCACTCCCTCATTCCCTCCCAAGCCCTCCCTCCCTCCCTCATCTCCTCCCTGCCCCTTTCCAAGTCCACTGATTGGGGAGGACCTCCTCCCCTTTCATCTGACCCTGGTTTATCAGGTATCTTCAGGACTGGCTGCAAAGTCCTCCTCTGTGGCCTAGCAGGACTGCTCCTCCCTTGGAGGGTAGGGAGGTCAAAGAGCCTGCCATTGAGTTCCTGTCAGAAATAGTCCCTGTTCCCTTACTATGGGAAACCAATTGGTTACTGAGCTACCACGGGCTTCATCCGAGCAGAGGTTCTATGTTATATCCATACATGGTCCTTGGTGGAGTGTCAGTCTCAGAAAAGACCCCTGTGCCCAGATATATTTGGTCCTTGTGGAACGCATAGTTCTTAAAAAGAAAAAACTTGTGTGAAAGTAAATAATAAACGGGTTAAATCATTATGGGTTAATACCTAACAAAATATCTAAGACTACCCATCAAGCAATGACAAAGAAATAGTTATGTAACTAGTAACAAAGAAATTATTCATGTAGCTAGCTGCTCAGGAGAGCTTTTTTGATTGAAGGAGAGAAGAAATATTCACCATTTGAAAAGAGATATCCCACAGCAGTTCTATCATGAAGGTTTGACCTCCAGATGGGCACACCACTTTGGGAGATCACAGATGCTTTAGGAAGTAGCGTACAACTAGAGAGAAGATGCTGGTAGGGTGAAGTCTTTGGGAGGGTTCCTGTCCCTGGTCCCCTCCTTTCTTGCTCCCTGCTCCTCTCTTCCATGGGGTGAAAAAAAAAAAAAAGTACCACCATTGTGATATTCTGTCTCATTCTAGGTCCAGAATCAATGAAATCAAGTAACCATGGATTAAGCCAGCTAACATCTAGAGCCCAAATTGTACCTCCTTTCGATGTTTTTGTGGCTGTTTTGGTCCTAGTAGTGCAAAATCTACTAACAAAGGACGGAGGACGGAGAACAGAAAGTAAAAGAAATAATTTTATTGTCAGAGACCTGGTGGATATTTGCTTAAATAAAAAACGCAAATGTGTGGATTTCTAGTTAAAAAATCTTCTCCTTCTTCTTTTACATACAAACACTGGAAAGGACCAAATATTGTAAATGCCAATTAAATACATAAAATACAACATTATAGTTATGAAGCCAGAACTATGTCTATACAGTTATAATTAAGCTTCCCTTAGGTGGTGAAGATATATTCAGTTACTTTGTTAATGGTTTACAGTTACAATCAAAAGAAAGGCTGAAACAAATACCTCTTAAAAATATAATAGTCTTATTCTACTTGACCAAAGCAGGAAATTGTTTTTTCACTTAAGATTAAAAAAAAAAAAAAAAAAAAAAAAAAACCTCAGAAAACCTGTAAGACCACTTTATAGTAATTGTCTTTCTTTCCTGTATGTAAATGGGTGGGATCATGAGAATTGAATACATTTTTTTCTTAGACTAACCCGGGTTCTTATGCTTCACAAAATCCCTTATGAGAAGAAAACAGTGCTGTCTCTGAAAATAAAAGGCCTATGAATCTACCAAAGAGGTTATCTGATTAAGGAAAGACAAGCAGTTTTACAGTCCAAGAGCAGTGCTCCAGTACCACACCTCAAACTCAGCAGAAAAGACTCCTGTTGCTCTAAACTCTATTGACAAAAGCCAAGAGGCTTTTTCAACTCTTTGGACATTATTGATTCTCGGTTGTAGGTATGTGGCTCAACCCCTGGCAAAATTCTGTGAACAAAGAACAAATACTGCCATTCAATAGTAACTGTTTGAGTTCTTCTGCCTATAGCAGGTATAAAATTGGAAACCAGTTTCACTAAAGGTTTAAAAACAAATTCCATAGTAGGAGCTACCTTTTGTGAGGCTTTTCTTCAAGGTAAGAGAAAAATAAATTAATACAAACAAAGTTTCATGTTAATAAAAACATCTTTTACTTCTGTAAGTCTAATTTTTAAGTCCAGGTAAGGAATTAGTGAAGTAAGTTGATGGGAGGTGAATTTGCTTGAAGAAGAAGGATGGGAAAGAAGACGAGGGGAGGGGAGAACAGGAAGTAGATGAGGTAGAGAAGGAAAGAGAAAGGGAAAAGAAAATAAAACATTACTTTTAGAGTCGCAGTTATTTTATTTTGAACACAATGCTGGTAACTAACTCCCATAATGGATGATCAGGTGTCCATTCTAAGATTCATTGTCTCTCCTGGGCTTAAAATTCCAAAACAGCAAAGCCAAGAATAGCATGTTGTTTACTACCTCTTACCTTCGAGTATTATCTCTTGACTACATGCATTGAAGATATTTAAGAAGTGAGAGTTCAAAGACAGAAAAGAGAAAGCAGCCAAGGTTTTTCTTCCCCAAGGCATAACTTTTCTTCTCACTTGCCTTTGTTCTGCTAGGGTGCTTTGGGGTGGGAATGTTTTTGTTATGTAAGCAAAATGATATTGAATCATTATCAAAGTAGCAATTGTAGTTCAACAGGTTAGTCACCAGACTAACCACAGAAATCTTGCATGGTTCAACTGAGATGGGAAATTAAGTTTCAAACCAGAGTCAGGACACTAAATTTTGTTTAAAAAGCTTGTTCTGCCTTGAACCCACCCTTGTATCTACCAGTGACAAAACACAGTGTATGACAAAACAAACTATATGGCTGCTTTGTTCCTATCTTATCAACAAGAACTTCAATACAGAAAGAAATTGAAATAAATTTTGTATAGACTTCTTATTAATTTCAATTTTTTTTCTACTACTAAGGAATTTAACCCTTGTCAGTCCCATTTACCTACCTATGCTGTTCAATAATGTCTGCCTTTCCCAAAGAATTTAACAAACTCAGAATTCATATATATCTAGATTGAAATACTAGTTTTTCCACTTACTACTTATAGAAACTTTAAACCAAAAATCTTACCTTATTGGTAAACTCTAGGCACTTTACTGTATTTCATGAAGTACGGAGAGAGAAAAGGCAAGCAAACAAAGCCTTGCATATAGAAAGACACAGAGCATTGTTTTGTAACATTAATTGATTATTTTATTCTCTACTAGTCATAAAATATAAGTTATCAGAATAATTGTACAAGTAATTAATTTATCCTTCTGCATCACTGTTATACTGTCCAATGCCTTGTTTTATATTTCTTAAATTGTGGCACTATTACGAATTGGCTGCCAGTTTAAAACAGACAGAAAAGGAATTCAGCATTTCTCCCTGCCCTGAAAAAAGGAATGAATAAAATAAAATTTTTCAATACCAAACATAGGAAAAAGTGTAGATAAAGTGACAGTGTCAATCAATTTACTCTTTAAAGATATGAAATCTTGAGCCAGGTGTGGTGGCACATGCATTTAATTCCAGTGATTTGGAGGATCTCTGGGGTTGAGGTCAGCCTAGTCTACATAGAGAGTTCCAGGAAAGTCAGAGAGGGCTACATAGTGAGACTTAGTCTCAAAAAATAGAAATAAAAAGAGAGAGAAAGAGAGATGTAGAAAGAAAGAAGAAAAAAAGGAAGGAAGAAGAAGGAAGGAAGGAAGGAAGGAAGGAAGGAAGGAAGGAAGGAAGGAAGGAAGGTTTGCCAATCATCAGATTTCCTCTGTGGCTGTTACCCTTGTCAACTATTATCTTACAGTGCTTACATCATGTTATTTTTGTCCTTTTTACAGTATTGTCTCTCTTCATCCTCCCATTCTGATTCCTGTTCAAGATTCATTTTTGGCCTTGATTTATAGATCTGTCCTTTGCCCCCCTGTACCTATGGATTTCTTGGGTATAAGAACTTGGGACAGCATAGACACACATCTTCACGTGGGCAGGAGCAGAAATAAAGCCCCCTCAACATTATCATCAAGCTCAAGTACAAATGCACTCTTGAACGGTTTTAAGTCTTTAAAGATTACCTAGAACCAAAAGCCCACTTATATTTAAAGGGTAAAAAGTGCCACACACAGTAGGGCATATATTGTAATCCCAGAGGTCACACTTCAAAGATTGAATCAGGGAAATCAGGGTCCAAGGCTAGTGAGCTGCCACCTGAAGCCCAGCAGACAAAGAACTTTTTATGTTTTTTAAACCCTTTATTGCAGTAGAACTCCAACACAAGTGACTAATTGTTAATTATGCAGATATGTTTTATATATAAATATCAACTACAAATGTATTTATATATTCACACATTTATAATCTAAATCATATATATATTCATATTCTTGAGCTCTTAGTTGGGGATTGAGTACAGAGCTGATTTTCACATCTGGGTTATCAGTCAGCACAGTATATAAATAACCCCTGAGTTGCACTGATTCCCATAATCAAAAGTCTACATTAGTCATAGCTGTGAGAACATGAGTATCTCAGAAATGACAGATATTAAGGAACACAGAGGCTCCCACAGAACATAAATGTGGCAGTTCTGCTGAATCTTATCTACAATTCATAGGACAGAACTACAGAAGACATATGACTGCTTATAAAGCATCAGGGCTCATGCGTAAAGCCCAGGGACCACAGTTTAGAGTGCTCTGGGTTTCACCTCCTGTTTTACTTCGTCATTTTCCAAAAAGCAGAGACTGAGACAGGTGTTTGCATGTGAAAAGCTTACTGGAGGAGAAAAAGCCAGGAAACTGGAGTTGGGAGCTATCAGGAATGAGACAAGGGGTGAGGGAAATCCAACCCAGGTTTTGATGTTACACTGGCTCCTCCCATGGACAATTAGGTCACAAACCGCTTGGGAATAGGGTTACCTAGTCTAGCAAATAAAAATAAGCAACACCTCTGTAAATTTGAAAATAAGAAAACACATGAATTTTGTTATCTTGGGGTTGCTATTGCAGTTGTGAAACATTATAGCCAAAGCAATTTGGAAAGGAAAGGGTTTATTTCACTTTCACTTCCTTAGCACAGGTCATTATTGAAGTCAACCAGGACTAGAACCTGCAGTTCTAATGCAGAGGCCACAGAGGGTGCTGCCTATTATCGGCTTGCTCCTATGGCTTGCTCAGCCTGCTTTGTCATAGAACTCAGGATCACCAGCCCAGGCCTGATACTACCCACAATAGGTAGAACCCTCCTCAATCAACTACTAATTAAGGAAATGCACGACAGTCCTGCCCACAGCCCAGTCTTCTAGCCAGTGGTTGTCAACCTTCTTAATGCTGAGACCCTTTAATATAGTTCCTCATGTTGCTACTTTGTAACAGCAATTTGCTGCTGTGGTGAATATAATGTAAACATTTTTGGAGACAGCAGTTTGTAAAATGACCCACAGGTTGAGAACAATTGTTCTAGAGATATTTTCTCAGTTGAGGTTCCCTTCTCTCAGCTGACTGTAATTCAAATCAGGTTGACATTAAAAACTAGCCAGGAGAATTTTTATAAAAGTATGTTTCTTGCAACAATTAGGACATATTTATGCTTCTGAAAAGGCTTTGTTGTTTATCTGAACATTTAAAATCATCTGGGAATTCTACAATTTTTATCTGCTCACCCTTGCTGGGGACCCTAAGGAAGGATGTATAATATGTCTCAGATCTGTCATAAAATGGAAATGAGAGGAATACTTATCCTTTGACTCTGTCCTAATATGGCCAAAGTTTGCAAGGATGAAATGGGGAGGCTAACAGAAGCAAAAGCCAATATTAGCAAACAATGCTACCAAAGCAGGAGACCTTAAACCGTATCTGCAGAACAACCACCAGTTTCTCAGTAACCATAAGAACAAGAAAAAAAAAATGCCAGTTTAATGTTGGTATAAAAAAAGATGCCTATAAGACATATTATACTAAAATCTACAATGAATATTTTTCATACTTTTTTAAGGGAAATATGCCTTGAAAATTGGTGCCAACTCTGTCTCCTTCCTCTAATATAGTAGCAGACAGAAAAGCCTGCTTTATACCAGCAATGAGGGAATAAATGTGAGAAACAACAGGCTGGAGAACATCGCCCACAGACATCAACAAAGGAGGACAAACAAGGACTCACAGAGCCCTACTGTGAAGCAGCAATAAAAGAGCCTGCATGGGTCTGTGCTGGGCTCTGTGTATATATGTTATGATTGTGTAGCTTGGTGTTTTTGTTGGACTCCTAACAGTGGAGGGTGTGTCTCTAACTCTTTTGCCTCATCTTGGGACCCTTCGCCTCCTACTTACTGTGTTGTGTTGCTTAGCCTTGATACGGGGTTTGTGCCTAATCTTGTATCTTGATATGCTGTGTTTAGTTGATATCCCTGGGAGGCCTGCTCCTTTCTGAAGAGAAACAAAGGAGGAGTGGTTCTGGGAGTAAAGTGGAGGTGGGAGGTGGGGGGACTTGGAGGAGTGAAAGGAAGGGAAACTACAATCATGGTGTATTGAAAAAAGATTTTAAATATGAGAAAGAAAGAAAGAAAGAAAGAAAGAAAGAAAGAAAGAAAGAAAGAAAGAAAGAAAGAAAGAAAGAAAGAAAGAAAGAAAGAAAGAAAGAAAGAAAGAAATGAGAGAAAGAAAGAAAGGAATGAGAGAAAGAAAGAAAGGAATGAGAGAAAGAAAAGAAAAAGAGAGAAAAGAAAGGAAAGAGAGAGAGAGAAAGGAGAAAAAAAAGAAAAGAGCAGCAACCCAATCTCTACATTCGGTCTCAGCTGAGTCAAGATTGTTTAACAAGAGCACACCAGGCAAAGTCACACAAGCAGGCACAGCTTTCCTGAACAACTAACAAGAGCACTATGAGCCATCATTGAGAAATCCCAGTGGAAGTCGCTTCACATTAAATGTTCCAGCATGGAGTAATGTGACAAGCCAATGACATTCTATCTAGATCCCAGTTGAGCTATATAAAATCAGCTGGAAACCTTACAGATCTGAAGACAGATAGTTCTTCTGAACTTTAGAGTTTAAAGAAAAGTGCCTTCTGGTGGGAGTGGAGGAATGGGGGGAGTTCAGTGGTATAGAACTTGTTATTATGTGTAAGGTCCTGGAGAAACACAAGAGCTTTTTAGCCACTCCACAATAATTCCTCTGGGAAGTTCTCCCTTGAGAAATCCTGAGGAGGAGGAGACAGGCAGGAAAGGGGTTAAAAGATCATCTCCAAACCAGATTTTTCTCAGAACTGCAGGAAAATTCTAAGATGCTGCTTCTTAGTGGATGACAAAAGTGAGTTTGAGATTCTTATCTTTTGACCTTTGCCAAAATATCTCTGGTTTTCCATAATTCCATTTGTTTTCAAACTGTTACTAATTCTCAGAAGAAAATAGCACAAAGTTTTACATCTCAAGGATTTATCATTCTGAAAGCCATTTCTATCTAGTGACCTTTAAACTAATGCATTCTAATCGCTGGTTGAACTGTTTGCAGAATTTAAAAGCAGTGGCATTTACTTATTATAAATACTCTGATAGCCTAGCTTTAGGGGTGGGAAGGAAAGAAAGATTGTATTCAATCTTCCTAGGAAGTATATTTACCAGCAGCATTTGCACATACAAAAATAAGGTGAAACCAAAAAATATTTTTTTAACTTGAGAGTTTAGAAATGTATTATTTTCCTGCCATGCTACAGGAAAGTCAGAAATATGGTTAGTTTCAAGTAAGCAAAGTACTGAAGAAAATCATAATTCAGTTAGTTTCAAAACTACAAGTGGGACTGGAGAGTTGGCTCAGTAGTTAAAAGACCTGGCTAATCTTCCAGAGGACCTGGGTTCGATTCCTGGCACCTACATGATAACTAACAAACAAGATCCTCCAAATAAAAGTAGAGGAGGTTCCCATCACAACAGATATAAAAATTGTAGCACATAAACAGAAAAAAACTGAAACAGTGAGAAAACATAACAATCACAAGTCTTGATTAGGAAATGTATAAAAAAAATTCAGTCAACTTGTGAAAATGAAAAGAAAAATTCAAGAAGGATACAAGCAAGAAGATGAACAGTCAATGACAAGAGGAACATAAAAGCCCAGGTAGACAAGAGCAAATAAAACCCTCTGCACAACACATTACAGCTAAAGGGCTAAAAATGTGCAACAAAGGAACAATATTGAAACTTATGAGAATAAATATCAACTTATTGCAGACAAAGTGATCGGAAAAACTTCATAGCAAATCTCCTGAAGTTAGGAAAGAATAAAATGTATTTCAAGAGCTGAATATAAATCTTTGCCAACCAAGACTCCTATATCCAACAAAGCTGTCTTTTAAAATCAGTGGGCAAATAGTGATCTTCCAAGATGAGCATGAACTCAAAGAAAACATGACTGCAGAGCCAGAACTGCAGAGGGTATTTAAGAGATCTTGCCCACAGAGACAGAAGAAATGTAGTCTGAATTACTAGATTTCAGGAAAGAACAAATGTCATAAAGGCAACAAATGAACCAATAAGAGCTAACGATACACCAATCGAATAAGAGTAAGACAGCAATGCCCAAGTTAGAAGTGAGGAGATGATAACTCTAAAACAGTATTTGAACCAACCAGAAAAACAAACAAAACATTTTCAGGAATCAGAAACTTCTACCAATGATGATCCTAAATGTAATCCTAAATGATAACCCTAAATGTAAATTGTATAGACTCTCCAATTACAAGACAGGTATGCTATGGATTAAAAGCAGATACAACTCTTTACTGTCTACTGAGGCAGGTGCTTTTGGTAAAGGCAAACACAGAATGAAAGTGGAAAGGTGGAAAAGATACAACAATCAAATTGCAAGAGGAGAAAAATAGCACCAAGTTTCTTAGATAAAGCCTCGATGAATCTTATTTTATATTTACCTAAATTTACATACAATGTGCACTATATACATTAGATATAATATGTATATGTTTTGTTTAACATATATATGTCTTCAGCAAAAAAGCCATACTTTCATCCCCAGAGAGGCAGTCAAGGGCAACAGGAATAGCCCATATTGTTTGGGGAATCACAGGGACTATCCTGACCAAGAAGTCAAATGATGGTTTCTTGCACTTAGGTCTATGAACCTGGTCAACTACCTGGGATAGTAAGCTCATAGAAGTAAACTATCCTTTTACCCAAGGACTATCCTTTTAGTATAGTCCTCAGCCTTCAGCAGAGAAGCTTCCCTTTACAGCAAATGGAGAGCAGTATAGAAAACAACTGAACACAATGCAGAGATCAACAGACTCTGCGGATCTCAGCTCTAACAGACACAGATGCACCTAAACATCATGAAACATCAGAGAAGGAGAGATGGAAAGATTGTAAGAGCCAAAGGATGAGGAAGTTTGCTATGAAATTATGTCTCCTAGAAATGACTGTTTAAACAAGACCTGAGCAATGATGGTATCAATCGACTTCTTCATGCAGAAGGTGAAAAGTCTCATGGAGTCCCACCTTTAGATGAAAAACTACAGACAACTCATGACTGCTGCTGAAAGAGGGACAATTAGACCCTCCCAGGGATGAGCCTCTTAATTGATTGTCCAATACAAGGTGGTCAGCCCTGAAATCATATGCATACAAACAGCACAGACTCAGTGGGTTGTATGTGTGTGTATGTATATTTAAGATATATACATATATATCTTATACTAAATTGGAAAAAAATAACATTTCTTAAAAATGAGAAATAAACCTCTTTGGGATATATGCCTAGAAGTGGTATGGATGGATCTTGAGGAAGAGCTATTCCTAATTGTCCAAGAAAGCGCCAGATTGATTTCCAGTGGTTGTACAAGTTTACATTCTGGACCTCCCCTACCAGTGGACTTGGGGAGGGGCATGTGTGGAGAAGGAGGAGGAAGGAAGGGTTTGGGAGGAGAGGAGGGAGGAAACTACAGGGGGGATACAAAGTAAATAAAGTTTAATTAATAAAAAAAATTAAAAAATGAGAAATAAGGAAAGAGTGACCCTGATAGCTGGTCTTAGGGACCAGCAATTAATAAATGGAACCTTGTGAAATTTTAAAGATCCTCTATGCAAAGGACACGATCATTCAGACAAAGTGACAGGCTATAGAATAGTAAAAGGTCTTCATCAATTACACATCCAGTAGAAGAGTGATAACTAAAATACATTAAGAAAAATTAAAAAAAAAACACTTGACACCAGTATAACAATCCAATTTCAAAATGAGGCACAGAACTAGCAGGTAGAATGGCCAAGATCAGTAAAACAAATGGCGGCTCCTGTTAAGAAGGATACAGAGGATGAGGAATATCCACCCACTGCTGGTGGGACTGATGCTGTGTGTAGCCACTACAGAAATCAGTGTGGCTCCTCCTCTGGAAGCTGTGACTACATCTTCCTCGAGATCCAGCTATATCACTCTCAGGCGTAGATCCAAAGGATGCTTCCTCCTACCACAGAGATACTTGTTCATCCTTATTTGCTGTTGTTCTATTTGTAATAGTCAGAAATTGAAAACAGCCTAAATGCTCATCAACAGATGAATGGATAAAGTTGACACAATGAAGTATTAATAATTTTTAAAAAATAAAATCAATGCCAGGGAACATTTGTGTTGCAAAGTACAGTGAAACTGAATAAAATTTTAAAAATTGAAATAAAAAAATAATAAAATCATAAAATTTACAGGTTAATGATGAAATTAGAAAAAAAAATATACCACATTCAGTGAGGTAACCCAGACCCCCCCAAAAAATGTATGTATACTCTAATACATGGATATTAGCTATTAAGCTTTCAATATGCATACTATACGTTGTATAACCACAGAGGTCAGGTATAAAGTAGGAGATTAGGGATGGGGGAGAAAGGAAGGGTAAATAGAATACACAGCTATGGAGGTACTAGAAAGAGACTGAATGAGGATTAAGCATATTCCTTAGGGTCCTCCTTGTTGTTTACCTTCTTTAAGACTATAAATTTTAGTATGTTTATCCTATATTATATGTCTAATATCCACTTTTAAGTGAGAATATACCATGTGTGTCTTTCTGCTTCTGGGTTACTTCACTCAGGATGACCTTTTCTAGTTCCATCCATTTGCTTGCAAATTTCACAATTGCTTTGTTTCTTAATTGTCAGTGTATCACATTTTTTTTTTGTATCCATTTCTTGGTTGAGGGACATCTAGGTTGTTTCCAGAGTCTGGCTATTACAAATGAAGCTGCTATGAACAAAGATGAGCAAATGTCCTTGTCGTATAGTGGAGCATCTTTCAGATATATGCCCAGGAGTGGTAGCACTATTCTTAATGTTCTGAAAAAGTGCCAGATTGATTTTCAAAATGGTTGTACAAACACCCCAAGATATTTGCTATTATTGTTCCTGCCTGAGGAGCTTCTGGTCCATCATGCCACTCCTCATGGCCATGTGCTCATGGTCCATACTGCCCCATGGCAACTTCCTTTTCTCCAGCTTCCTCTCCTGCTACATCTTCTGCAGGGGGACCCTAGGGAAAATCCTTAATCCTCATTCACAAGGGCAAACGGTATAGACATTGGAAGCAGGAGAAGACAGCGAACAGGACAGGAGCTTGCCACACAGGGCCTCTGAAAGAATCTGCCCAGCTGGGTATCAAAGCAGATGCTGAGACTCATAACCAAACTTTGGGCAGAGTGCAGGGAATCTTACAGAAGAAGCAGAAGACAGAAAGACCTGGAGGAGGGGACTGGAAAAATGGCTCAGAGGCTAAGAACACTAGTTGTTTATCTAAAAGTCCTGAGTTCAATTCTCAGCACCCACATGGTGGTTCACAACCATCTATACTGAGTTCTGGTATACAGGTGTACATTCAGGCAGCATACTGTATACTGTATAAATAATAAATAAATAAATCTTTAAAAAGTGGATCCTTATTATCTTTTTCACATCTTTTTTAAATTTATTTATTTTTATTATTAGTTACATTTTATTAACTCTGTATCCCAGCTGTATCCTGTTCCCTTATTCCCTCCCAATCCCACCCTCCCTCCCTCATCTCCTCCCTGCCCCTTTCCAACTCCACCGATTGGGAAGGACCTCCTCCTCTTTCATCTGACCCTGGTTTATCAGGTATCTTCAGGACTGGCTGCAAAGTCCTCCTCTGTGGCCTAGCAGGACTGCTCCTCCCTTGGGAGGTGGGGAGGTCAAAGAGCCTGCCATTGAGTTCCTGTCAGAGATAGTCTCTGTTCCCCTTACTATGGGAAACCAATTGGTTACTGAACTACCACGGGCTACATCTAGGCAGAGGTTCCAGGTTATATCCATACATGATCCTTGGTGGAGTGTCAGTCTCAGAAAGACCCCTGTGCCCAGATATATTTGGTCCTTCTGGAGCTCCTATCCTTTCCACGTCATACTAACTCCCCCTTCTTTCATATGATTCCCTGCATTCTGCCGAAGGTTTGGTTATGAGTCTTAGTATCTGCTTTGAAACACTGCTAGGCAGAGTCTTTCAGATGCCTTCTGTGGTAGGCTCCTGTCCTGTTACTTGTTTTCTCCTACATCCAATGCCCATCCCATTTGTCTTTCTAAGTGAGGATTGATCATCTTACCCCGTGTCCGCTTGCTTGTTTATCTTCTTTAGGTGTATAGATTTCATTATGTTTATCATATCTTATAGGTCTATATAAGTGAGTATGTACCATGTTTCCCTTTCTCCCTCTGGAATACTTCACTCAGAATGTTCTTTTCTAGATCCCACCATTTGCCTACAAATTTCATGATTTCCTCGTTTTTGATTGCTGAGTAATATTCCATTGTATAAAAATACCACAATTTCTGTACCCATTCCTCCGTTGATGGACATCTGGGTTGTTTCCAGGTTCTGGCTACTACAAATAATGCTGCTACAAACATGGTTGAGCAAATGTCCTTATTGTGTAGTTGAGCAAATTTTGGGTATATACCTAGCAGTGATATAGCTGGGTCTTGAGAAAGCACTATTCCTGATTATCTGAGAAAGTGCCAGATTGACTTCCAAACTGGTTGTACAAGTTTACATTCCCACCAGCAATGGAGGAAGGCTTCCCTTTCTCCACAACCTCTCCAGCATGTGTTGTCACTTGAGTTTTTTATCTTAGCCATTCTGATGGGTGTAAGATGAAATCTCAGGGTCATTTTGATTTGTGTTTCCCTAATGGCTAATAAGATTGAGCATTTCTTTAAGTGTTTCTCTGCCATTCGATATTCCTCTATTGAGAATTCTCTCTTTATCTCTGTTCCCCATTTTTTAATTGGATTCCTTGGTTTGTTGCTTTACAGCTTCTTTAGTTCTTAATATATACTGGATATCAGCCCTCTGTCAGATAAAGGGTTGCTGAAGATTTTTTTCCCAATCTGTAGGCAGTCGTTTTGTTTTGGTGACTATGTCCTTTTCTTTACAGAAGCTTTTCAGTTTCATGAGGTCCCATTTATTGATTGTTGCTCTTAGAGCCTGTGCTATTGGTTTTCTGTTCAGGAAGTTGTCACCTGTGCCAATGAGTTGAAGGCTCTTCCCCACTTTTTCTTCTAACAGATATAATGTGTCTGGTTTTATGTTGAGGTCTTTGATCCATTTGGACTTTAGTTTTGTGCAGGGTGATAAATATGGATCTATTTTCATTTTTCTGCATGTAGACATCCAGTTAGACAAGCACCATTTGTTAAAGATGCTGTCTTTTTTCCATTGAATGGTTTTGGCTTCTTTGTCAAAAATCGAGTATTCATAGGTATGTGGGTTTATTTCTGGGTCTTCTATTCTGTTCCATTGATCCTCCTTTCTGTTTCTATGCCAATACCATGCAGTTTTTTATTACTATTGCTCTGTAGTATAGCTTGAGATCGGGGGTGGAGATACCCCCAGATGATCTGTTGTACAGGATAGTTTTGGCGATTCTGGGTTTTTTGTTTCTCCATATGAAACTGAGAATCTTTTTTTCAAGGTCTGTAAAGAATTGAGTTGGTATTTTGATGGGAATTGCATTGAATCTGTAGATTGCTTTTGGCAGGATGGCCATTTTCACAATGTTAATCCTACCAATCCATGAGCACGGGAGATCTTTCCATCTTCTGAGATCTTCTTCAATTTCTTTCTTCAGAGACTTGAAGTTTTTCTCAAACAGGTCTTTCACTTGCTTGGTTAGTGTCACCCCAAGGTACTTTATGTCATTTGTGGCTATTGTGAAGGGTGTTGTTTCCCTGATTTTTTTTTTCTCAGCCATTTTGTCTTTGGTATACAGGAGGGCTTCTGATTTTTTTTAGTTGATTTTGTATCCTGCCACTTTGCTGAAGGTGTTTATCAGCTGAAGGATTTCTCTGGTTGAATTTTTGGAGTCGCTCATGTATACTATCATATCATCTGTGAATAGTGACACTTTGACCTCTTCCTTTCCAATTTGTATCCCCTTCATCTCCTTTTGTTCTCTTATTGCTCTGGCTAGGAGTTCAAGTACTATGTTGAAGAGATATAGAGAGAGTGGACAGCCTTGCCATGTTCCTGATTTCAGTGGGATTGATTTAAGTTTCTCTCCATTGAGTTTGATTTTGGCTACAGGCTTGCTGTATATTGCCTTTACTATGTTTAGGTATGTGCCTTGTATCCCTGATCTCTCCAAGACTTTAAACATGAATGGATGTTGGATTTTGTCAAATGTTTTTTCAGCATCTAAGGAGATGATCATGTGCTTTTTCTCCTTCAGTTTGTTTATGTGGTGGATTACATTGATGGATTTCCATATGTTGAACCACCCTTGCATGCCTGGGATGAAGCCTACTTGGTCATGGTGGATGATATGTTCTTGGATTCAGTTTGCAAGTATTTTATTTTATTGAGTATTTTTGCATCAATGTTCATAAATAATTGGGTAAGCATAGCTTTAAAGTCATTTTCCTGTGCTTCTGATGATTTGAAGTATTCATTAATTTTGGAGGTTGCTGGTGAAGTCATGATGTCTTGATTTATGTTGGATGTGTTCTTTCACCTACCCCTGGCCATTGGCTTATCTGAAATCTTCCCTGTTTGTTTTTGGATTCTGCAGTTCAGACTGGTACTGTCTCTCTCTGGAGTCTGGAGAGTTCTTCGGGAAGCTGAGAGAGGTCCCATGGCCTCAGTGTGTGCGTTGGTGGACTAGCTGTACCTGTGGGAGGAAAGTACTCGGGCGCAAAAGGGGCAAATGCAGGTGTGTGTGTGTGTGTGTGTGTGTGTGTGTGTGTGTGTGTGTTTGTGTATGTGTGTATGTGTGTGTGTGTAGAAGTGTGCGTGGAAGTGTGTCTCGAGGTACAGAGTGATAGATAATGTTGGATCCTTGAGTGTGTTGGAGGGGCTCTGGACTGTATATGTAGCAGGTGCTAATGATGGTCGTGGCAAAATTTCTGGCATTAACTGCCCTAACTCCTCAATTGTACCCGCAGAGCAGGAGCCTCAATGTCCCAAGTGACCCTCTGTTTCCCACAGGGGTTATTTGGGTGGGAGGGGTCCAATGCCTGGCTTCTGTTTTAGAAGGACCCTGGATCTGGGGCTCTGTAGATACTCAAGGATGCACTCACTCTCAAGCAAGTCACTTGGGCAGGGATTGGGGTATCCAAGCTCTCTGCTCTCTGGTTTGGCCCTGGTTGGTCTTATGCAGGAAGAGTGATGTGCTCTGCCAGCTCAGTGCTGCTGCCACCGCCAGGTTAGGAAGCACCCCTGCAGCTGGAGACTGGGATGCCAGTCCAGATGCTTTCTGGGAAGTCCTGGGGGCTCTCCACTGTGCTCTCCACGCCTGTGTGGCCCAGCGCCTGGTGTGCCTAGCTTGTATGGCATTTCTGCCTGGCTTTGGTGGGTATATAGCATATTATCTGTCACTGAGGGTTTGAGTGGGCCATACAGTCAGTGGCTGAGTGACACTGCGGGGCCAGTATGGCGGCTAGCAGACCTGGGACCCTGGGAGGATGGTGGCACGGGTCTGGGACTCAGAGACCTGTAGAGTTGGCAGTTGCAGCTAAGGGGCTAGGAGCTCCGCCTGAGCCGCTGGCAGTTAGGTCTGAGCTGAGAATCTTGGTGAGTCCACTGTGCCGAGGAGGGAGGTCTGAGAAAGAGGAGTGCTGGGAGATCAAAGGATCATTTCTCTCCTTCCCCAAACAAGTCCCCAGGTGACCCAAGACCAAGGTTCTCACCTCATGGGATGTTCCCTGTCATTTAGAAAGCCTCACCATTGTTTTCCTGGCTTCAGAGGTCATTCCACTCACCAACTCAGGCGTTCAGCTCTTCCACAGCTCAGAAACTGTGCATGCTAGTCGCCATCTTGGCTCCCCCCCCCTTATTTTCTAAAAAATAAAAAGAAAGAAAGACCTGAAAGGAACAGGAGCCCCACAAGGAGACCAACAGAGCAAAAAATCTGGGCCCAGGGGGCGTCTTCAGAGACCAATGTGCCAACCAAGGACCATGCATGGAGAGGACCTAGACCCCCTGCTCAGATGTAGACTGTGGAAGTTCAGTTTCCATGTGGGTTACCTAGTAAGGGGAGCAGGGGCTGTCACTGACATGGCCTCTGTGACTGGCTCTTTGATCACTTGCCACTGGCAATGCGGCCTTTCCAGGCCACAGAGGAAGAAGATGCAGACAGTCCTGATGACACCTGATAGGCTATGGTCAGATAGTGGGGGGAAGAACTTCCCCTATCAATGGACTAGGGGAGGGGCATAGGGAAAGAAGAGGAGGGCAGGTGGGACTAAAAAGAGATGAGGGAGGGGCTACAGCCAGGATACAAAGTGCATAAACTGTAATAAATAATAAATCAAAAAAAATTTAAAAAAAGAAAGAGATTGAAATTGGAGAAGAGGAGAGAAGAGGCGAGTAAGGGAGTAAATACAGAAAGGGACACACTAACACTAGGGGACATTTGGGGAGTCATCTGGAAACCTACTACAGAAGGAGTTTCTTTAAATTTTAAAATATACATACATACATATATACATATACATACATATACATACCTATGTTCATACATACAGATACATATATGAAAGAAATATAAATTGAGTCATCAAATAATGGGAGAGACAATACCTCAACTAGACATCCCTCGCCACCAAGTGAAACCCAGTACCGCAAATGGCTTACATCTAATGAAGTTGTTGGCCAAAGGAACCCTAAGGAAAACTCCAAAATTCATAGCCTATTACCAGGGCTATTGGCTGTTCTACACCTACTTATCATAAAGCTTTTGCTGAATATAACAATTACATATCTTATTCAAGGTGAAGTCGAGCTGGTACCCAACTACATTCTTAACCCCTACTGATTAATGTTCGTGGTACTGGAAAGTACTCTGCACACTACCAGAGGAGAAACCTAAACACCGACACAGTTACAAACCCTTTGATCTACAATAGCAATCTACCTGCCTGATACACTGGCGGAATAGTGGTACAAACATTGTGGGAGTAAACAATCACCATCTAATTGAATTTAAGGCCCGTTCCGTGAGATGGTACTCATGCCCAGCACTGCTCAGGTGGCCAAGAACATGAGACTAGATAGGTCATGGCCTAGGGGATAATCAATACTATTTTTTTACTAAAAGAATAAAGAAAAATATCCATGGATCACTGTCTCATTCAGCCATCATCAGAGAAGCTTCCTCTCACAGTAAACAACTGGGCAATGTGCAGAGAATGAGAAACTTTGGAGCACTCGCCCTTTAATGGGATATCTTCATCAAATCCCTCCACTCAGGACTCATGGAGTCCACAGAGACTGTGGCAGCACACTCAGGGTCTGAACAGGTCTGTCTGGGCCTGATGGGATCCCTGGGATGAGAGTGGAAGCAGACACAAGCCCACATCCCTAACCCAGAAGCTATCTCAAATTAATAACCAGGCAAGATTTAAAACCTTGTTTTTATCAATGGAGTTAAGTGGGTCTGCAAATCCCTCTTAAGGCCAGGCCTATGCCCAGGGGTAGATTCTCAACACAAGGTAAACATGGGGGTGAGCCTCCATGTGGGTGCTGGGAATCAAACCCAGGTACGTTGCTACAGCCAGTGCTCTTAACCACTGAGCAGATGATCCAGCCTATCCTGTTTTGTTTTCTGATGAGAGAGAACAGGAAAGAATTTATTTTTTTTTTAATTTTTATATTAATTATAGTTTATTCACCTTGTATCCCAGCTGTAGCCCCTTCCATCATTTCTTCCCCATCCCACCCTCCTCCCCTCCTCTCCTCCCATGTCCCTCCCCAAGTCCAGTGATAGGGGAGGTCCTTCTCCCCTTCCATCTGAACCTAGCCTATCAGGTTTCATCTGGACTGGCTGCATTATCTTCCTCTGTGGTCTGGTAAGGTTGCTCCCCCCTTAGGGGATGGTGATCAAAGAGCCAGTCACTGAGTTCATATCAGAGACAGTCCCTATTCCCATTACTCGGGAACCCACTTGGAGACTGAGCTGCCATGGCCTACATCTGTGCAGTGATTCTAGGTTATCTCCATGCATGGACCTTGTTTGGAATATCAGTCTCAGAAAAGACCCCTGTGCCCAGATATTTTGGTTCCGTTGTTCTCCTTGTGGAGCTCCTGTCCCCTCCAGGTCTTTCTATCTCCCCCTTCTTTCTTTTTTTTTTTTTAAATTTTATTTTTCTTTTTAGTTACATTTTGTTAACTCTGTGTCCCAGCTGTATCCCGCTCCCTCATTCCCTCCCCAACCCCGCACTCCCTCCCTGGTCTCCTCCCTGCCCCTTTCCAAGTCTACTGATAGGGGAGGACCTCCTCCCCTTTCATTTGACCCTGTTTTATCAGGTATCTTCAGGGCTGGCTGCAAAGTCCTCCTCTGTAGCCTAACAGACTGCTCCTCCCCTGGCGGGGGGGGGGGGTGTCAAACAACCTGCCCTTGAGATCCTGTTAGAAACGCTTATATAGACCTACAAGATATGATAAACATAATGAAATCTACACACCTAAAGAAGATAATCAAGAAAGTGGACACAGGCAAAGGTGATTAATCCTCATTGAGAAAGACAAATGGGATGTGCATTGAACGTATGACAGGAGTCTACCACAAAAGACATCTGAAAGACTCTACCTAGCAGTGTTTCAAAGCAGACACTAAGACTCATAACCAAACCCTCGGCAGAGTGCAGGGAATCATATGAAAGAAGGGAAGTTAGTATGATATGGAAAGGATAGGAGCTCTACAAGGACCAAATATATCCGGGCACAGGGTCTTTTCTGAGACTGACACTCAACCAAGGACCATTTATGGATATAACCTAGAACTTCGGCTCGGATGTGGCCCGTGGTAGCTCAGTAACCAAGTAGTTTTCCAAAGTAAGGGGAACACAGGAAAGAATTTAAATTTGGGTGTTTGGGGAATATATGAAAAGGGTAACCGTAATCAGAATATAATGGGTGAAAATCTATTAATAATTTTTAAAAATGCCAAAGCTGTAGCATTGCCAGAACACTGCCACTCTGAGCATACCCCTCTTACTCTGCTAGTATATTTATAGCTGAAAAACCCACGTATAGAATTAAAGATTCATTTATATTTTTGTATGAATATATATTCGTATCATTCTACGGCATATTAAAGCAATTTCAGGAATCCATGTTGATCTATTTCTCTGAGTCATTTTTGCAGTAAACCAAGCTGTGTTTCTTCTTGGTTTTCTTATTACTGAAGGTTGGGGCACTTCATTTCATTTCATGAACATTTTTAAACACTGTCATTGACACCCAGAAGCATGAATAACTCTACGTAGTTCTCTGCATAGTTTTAAATATAAGTATCAGAAGTTATTTCTGCAGATTGAACAAACCACCTGGGACTAAAAAGAAGCTCTGGGCATTGGGCCAGAAGAATGTTTCAACCTCAGTGTCATATGTAATGAAAATAAGCCAAAGGCTATTACTGATCTCTTGGGCAATGCAGCCAACCACATGTACTGAGATCTGTCAGACATTGTTGTCAGTAGCCATGGCACCACAGTGAGGAGCCAGCAAGGCAAAACAGAAGGCATAAAGTCATAACCCAAACTGTGTCCTCCTTAACCCATAATGGTAACTGCCCTACTAGAGATTTTTCAGGCAATATGATTACCAAAAAAAAAAAAAAAAAAAAAAGTAGAATGAAAGCACAAAGTTCAAGGAGGCTTCGTTATAATTTTTACTCCTCAAAAATTAGCACTCTACAACTTACATGTAGGAAGATTGTGTTAGCTGCTTATGTTATCTGTGTGACTGAGTAGTTAGTTACCAGGAGAGTAGTTACCAGTATTACTGTCAGCAGATGATACTTCAGATTATCTAAGGGGCACTAAATCTATAGATTATAGGATTGCCAGGTTTTACAATTGTTAACTCACCTCTTCAGAACTGAAGTTATAGCTCTCACTGTAGAAGACAACACCATTTGCGGAGTTTTGAAGGGCAGAGAGTAGACTTGCAACAGTATAGGCATGTGATATGGTGTAATATACCTGAATAGTACCATAACTCTTTATGTGTAGATACAAATCCACACTTCGATTGCTTCAAGCTATCCAAGTACAACTAAATCCTTAGTCCATGATCTATTGGCATTAGAGGTGTAGTAAATTTGTATGTTTTCCAAGCAACTACTATAACATGATCTAGACATCTTAGAAGTGCTTTTTCACCACTTTAAATAGGGAAATATAACTGGTATTTCTTGATTACTTTAAAACCATGAGTGCTAATTGCAAGCTGTTGAGAAAAATTAATGGAAGCTTGAGCAAAGACATTACTATTCTGACTAAGAGATGCCATAAAAAATTACAGTCCCAAAAATCCACAGGCTTATGATCAGTCAAATTAAAATTTGTTCAGCAATACCCAGGGAACTGTCAAATTATAATATTATAAGAATTTTTAATTATGTAATAATAAGTTTTATTAACAGAAACTATTTAACATTTAAATAAATTTAATGTAGGTTTGGGAAGGTTACTTAAAGTACCAAAAGTCTCCATGATATTTCTGCAATTTGCTAATATTATTTGGACACTGAAACTACACTTGATAATAATAATAGTCAAACAGTAGATTAAATTTAGATAGAAAGGCACAAAAATGCAAAAAAGGAAACAGAAGACCTGGATATGGTTGACACCATTATCAAGCAAGGGATGCTCAAACTGAAGAAGCCAAGGAAAGTTCTGCATCACATTGTGGTAACTTTACACGCGTTACTGCCTGGAGCAACACTTCCTTTCTTTCTCAAATGTTCCAATTTTGTGGTACATTAGGAGCTCCACAAGAGAGCAACAGAACCAAAAAATCTGGGCACAGGGGTGTTTTCTGAGACTGATACCTCAACAAAGAACCATGCATGGAGATAACCTAAAATCCCTGCACAGATGTAGCCCATGGCAGTTCAATGTCCAAGGGGGTTCCCTAGTAAGGGGAACAGAGAGCAAGGGGAACAGAGACTGTCTCTGACATGAACTCAGTGGCTGGCTCTTTGATCACCTCCCCCTGAGGGGGTAGCAGCCTTACCAGGGCACATAGGAAGCCAGTCCTGATGAGACCTGATAGGGTAAGGGTCAAATGGAAAGGGAGGAGGACCACCCCTATCAGTGGACTGGGAGAAGATCATGGGTAAAGAGAAGGGAAGAAGGGTGGGATTGGGAGAGAATGAGGGAGAGAGCTACAGATGACATACAAAGTGAATAAATTATAATAAATAAAATTTTAAAAAAGAAAAATTAAAAAAATATTCAATATATTTTGTTTGTTTTTCTGGACAGGGTTTCCTGGTGTAGCCTTGTTTGTCCTGGATAAAATTGTTCAATCTTAAGGATTCCTGTTTTCCCTAACTACTTCTGTTTTATGAGACTGTAAAGTGTAAAGTTTTTTCTACTATCCTCTTTTAATTATTATTGACGCCATCTTGTCCCTAAAATGGGTTGGAATTCATTTTTATTAATTTTTTGTCTCAGGAACAAATTTACATAGCACAAGTAGAAGCCATGACTGCCACATGAATGAACATTCTGCAAATTCACTACGTATTGCCTTCTAAGCAACTTCACTCTTCACATCACTAAGGTTGGTGACAATGCCCACATTCAAACCATGAACTAAAGCAGAAAATGAAAACGCCAACCCCGGGCTCTTTGCCACTCTGTGACAGTGTGAACTGAAAGTTCAATGCACGCAAGATGAGCATGTGTTCTTGTTGCTATGTGCTTTTAGAAGCCAACTTAGAACAAAGCTGCCTTCTGAAGACAGAGCAGGAATTTCCGGAAAGTTTAATTTTGTGTGCTTCTGCTCCTAGCTGCAGACTCTGCTAGAGACAGCAGGCTTTCCATGTGCCAAAGCTTTGCCGTGTCTGTAAGAATAAAGAGACGTGGAGATCAGTTGACACGGGTTGTGTACGCACTGTCCATTGCATGACTGTGTAAACAACAGAAGGGCTAGAATAGGAACAGTCACACAAACATCAAAATTAGGTCATGAGTGAATCAGGCAACCTTGTTTTGTGTGACTGCACCAATGTAATTCTAAAACCATTAGAATTGTTATATATATATATATATATATATATATATATATATATATATATATATGCATGCCTTGAGACTTTTCTCTATCTCTACCCCTATACACTTTTTCTAAACTTAGAAGGTAAAGCACCTTTGTCAGTCTGTCAGAACAAAAGTTTTCTATTTTTAGACTCTACCTCTATCTTCAAAGAGGGCTCACAGTGACACTTGGAAAGCACACTCCACAGGAAGAGGGTGAGGGTGGGTGACTGCCAACACAGCTCTCCACTCTCCTTTGAAATTATCCTTGTAAAAGTTATTACACGGGAAATCCCCATGGATAGGTAATACTTACATGGAGTAACCGCTCAACACGCCATAAAAATCCCAGAAGTAACAGTAGAGGAGAACGGTCAATCTCTGCCACATTTCTGAGAAAAGCAACCAAACACATTCACTAACCATTTACCCACTGACGAATGACGGATAATTGTCTTTATGCTTAACACAACGTCAGTCAGAACAAACATAGGTTCAAATGCCAATATTCTCCAACACAAGTGTGAAATCAAAATACTATATTTTAATTTTACCCACATTCAGAATTTTTAATTTGTTGCATTTTAAACATGTGTTTATAGTTATCTTATGTGTATGTGCACATGCCTGAGTATGTGTGTGTGTGTACCATTTGTGTACAGGTACTCAGGTAGTCCACAAGAGGATGTCAGATCCCCTAAGATTGGAGTTGCAGCCTGTTGTTGAGTTGCTTGATGGAGGTGGTAGGAAGAGAATGTGAGTCAGCTGTGAAGCCAGAAAACAAATTCAGGAACTACTGAATTTGGTGTTTCACTGATACATGGTGTAGAAAGAGCATTAAAGGCTAGTGAGATGACTCAGTGGATGAAGGCATATGTTACCAAGACTGATAACCTGAGTTCGGTCCTACGGATATATGTAGTGAAAGAGATAATACACTCCCAAAGTTTGTCCTCTTACCTCATACCTCAATACCCTGCATTATGACACACACATGCACACAGAGGCACAACAAAGTCAAAACAGTTTTCAAAAAGCTTTAGGTAACCTTCAACGACTTACAGCATTAAGTATAATAGTATAATAGGGGAATTTCTAAATATCATGAGACAGGCAGCTTAACACAATAACTAAGCGCCTAAGGAGCTTGAAGGCAAGTACTAGAGTTATAATTCAGATCTAATGTTCGTCAGCAATGTTACACAATCAGGAACTTAACTTCTATGGGTCTCAGTTTCTTATCATCTTCTGTATTACAGAAGAATACCTCCTTTTAGGAAGGGAAAATCATGACCAAAATTATTTGTGAAAAAGAAATGTTTTAATTTAAAAAAGAAAAGAATACCTACCTCAAAGAATGTGAAATATGATGACAAAAATTCATAAAGGACTTAAAGGTATCTGTCAACAGGAAAACAATAAATTGGGCCTTATCAAGGGGCTTCTAAAATCAATTGATAGAGAGTGGGTTAGTCCAACACTACATAGGTCTATCTATGATAACCCTAAGCCAGGTAAATATCTAGCAAAACATTCCAACCTACTTCAGCTGGCTACTCATCCTCATGGAGCCAAGAATATAACTTCAACACATAAATGTAATTTGTACCCACTTTCTTAATATATCCCATAGCTTTTGGGGAGAGGATGACTCTCCCTACTCTTTACCCATTATCATCTTTCACTGTCTTTAGTTCTAATTATCCTTTTCCCTCAGATATTAACATAGTTTTGTAGCTCTTTGAAAATATGATCTCCACTAAGAAAACATAAACTAATGTTATTTGTTATCTGGGAAAGAAAGGAAGAAAGAGAGAAAGAAAGAAAGAAAGAAAGAAAGAAAGAAAGAAAGAAAGAAAGAAAGAAAGAAAGAAAGAAAGAAAGAAGGAAGGAGAGAAAGAGAAAGAGAGAAAGAAAGATATATAGATAAATACATAGATATATAGATACATAGATAGATACTTAGATACATAGATAGATTCATAGATACATAGACAAACAGATAGATGGAGAGAGGAGAGAGAGAGAGACATGTAAATATGCTTATAGCCCATCTAGTCTGTGTCAATTACATGTCAAATTCAAATTCTCTTAAAATTTTTTAAATAGTTTGATTGCTATACAATTCACCTTTCACAAATCCACCCATCTAAAAGCTACTTCTCATCAGTTTCAATCTCATAGCTTCCTGTTATCAAACATTTACGGAGTTGGCTCTGTGACATCATATTAGAACATTATCATCATTGCAAAAGAAAGCCCTGAGCCCATGGTCTCTGACTTTGTTTCCCATTGCTTTACTAGTTTTTCTAAACTACAGCTTTTTTCCCCAAAGTCTTCAACATAATCTTGTCTTTGACAACAAATACAAACTTTTTGCACAACATATCTCTTTTTACCCCTCTGTCAAGGTACCTAATTGTACATTTTCCAATTTAATTATTGCATTTTCCTTAGAAGTCATTTTCCTTAACTCTGTCATTGTCTTCATTTGACACTACTATCCACAAATATTTCCTGGAGACATGCATGAAATACACTCCTTGAATTTGCCTGGCAGTTGGTTGCCATTAAGAGAAGAGCCCAAAGTTTGGCTATGAGTCTCAGCCTCTGCTTCAATACTTCGATCAGTAGAGTCTTTCAAAGGCCAACTGTGGTAGGCTCCTGTCCTGTTCCCTGTCTTCTTCTGCTTCCAATGTCTATCCTGTTTGCCCTTCTGAATGAGGATTGAGAATCTTCCCTAGGGTCTTACTTGTTGTTTAGGTTCTTTGGGAGTATAGATTTTAGTATGTTTATCCTATATTACATGTCTAATTACCACTTATGAGTGAGTATATGCCATGTGTGTCTTTCTGTTTCTGGGTTACCTCACTCAAGATGATCTTTCCTAGTTCCCAACATTTGCCTGCAAATTTCATGATTTCCTTGTTTTTAATTGCTGAGTAGTATTCCATTGTATAAATGTACCACAATTTCTGTATCCATTCCTCCTTTGAGGGACACCTCGGTTGTTTCCAGATTCTGGCTATTATAAACAAACCTGCTACGAATATGACTGAGCAAATGTCCTTGTTGTATAGTTGGGCATCTTTTGGATATATGCTTAGGAGCTGGATCTTGAGGTAGCACTATTCCTAAATGTCTGAAAAAGCACCAGATTGATTTCCAGAGTGGTTGTACAAGTTTACATTCCCACCAGCAGTGGAGGAGGGCTCCCCTTTCTCCACATCCACTCTAGCATGTGTTGTCACTTGAGGTTTTGATCTTAGCCATTCTGATGGGTGTAAGGTGAAATCTCAGGGTTGTTTTGATTTGGATCTCCCTGATGACTAAGGATGTTGAGTATTTCTCTAAGTGTTTTTCTGACATTCGATAGTCCTCTATTGAGAATTCTCTGTTTAGCTCTGTACCCCCGTTTTTAATTGAGTTACTTGGTTTGTTGGTGTTTAACTCCTTCAGTTCTTTATATATTATGGATATTAGCCCTCTGTCAGACTTAAGTTTGAAGATTCTTTCCAATCTGTAGGCTGTCATTTTGTTCCGACAACAGTGTCCTTTGCTTTACAGAAGCTTTGCAGTTTCATGAGGTCCCATTTATTAACTGTTGATCTTAGACCTGTGCTGTTGGTGTTCTGTTCAAGAAGTTATCTTCTGTGCCAAGTTCAAGGCTCTTCTCCACTTTTTCTTCCAACACATTTAGTATGTCTGGTTTTATGTTAAGGTCTTTGATCCACTTAGGATTTACTTTTATTCAGGTGATAAATATGGATCTATTTGTATTTTTCTACATGTAGACATCCAGTTAGACCAGCACCATTTCTTGAAATGGTATCTTTTTTCCATTGTATTGTTTTAGCTTCTTAGTCAAAAATCAAGAGAATGATACCCTAACAAAAGACAATATATGGAGAGGACCTAAAACCCTGGCTCAGATGTAGACCATAGATTCAGTCTCTAAGTGGGGTCCCTATTAAGGAGAGCAGGGGCTTTCTCTGGCATGAACTCAGTGGCAGTCTCTCTGATCACCTCCCCCTGGGTGGTGCAACCTTGTCAGGCCAAAGAGGAAGACAATGCAACCAGTCCTGATGAGACCTGATAGGCTAGGGTTAAACAGAAGGGGAGGAGGACTTTCCTTATCAGTGGAGTAAGAGAGAGACATAGGGGAAGAAGAAGGTGGGAGGGTAGAGTTGGGAGGAGACAAGGGAGGGGGCCACAGCTGGGATACAAATTGAGTAAGTTAACAGTAAGTGATAATAATAAGAAAAGAAAAATCAAAGAATGAAAAAAAAAACAGAACTTTGGTAACTAAAAAATAAAAAAGAGAAGAGCCAACCACAGGACTCAGAAATACATTTCTTCATGTCTTATCCTCAAAACTATGATTTCAGTTGAAGATTTACACAAAAAAGACATGCACTAAAAAGCTGTCTTGGTGTAGAAAAAAGTTCTTGAGTTTGAAGTGAGCTCTGTGACTGACATAAGACCCATTGTTTGACTTGGTTGAACCTGATCCCTACAAGCTGCCTGGGATCATATTACCATTCTACACATGGATACATAAAGCTGTCTGAGTGTTGTTTTAGGAGATGTGCAAGGAAGGGTATGATGATATGGGTCATCTGCTGCCAGGAATATGGCTTTATGGCATGATATAGCTGTTTAATGGTCCATTGATATTCCTTGAGACACCTGAGTTGTTTAGAACTTTAACCACCCAGGGTGTATAAAACAGCAGTAGTCATGCTGGATGGCTTTAGATGTATACCTTCTATGTGTTTTTCAGACCCTGAAGTGAATTATGATTATAATTTTAAAATTTTGAAATAATCAAAAAGATAGAAAAACAGCAAAACGATGTTTGCATCACTTTGCATTAATACAAAGAAACGCTATCTAGCCTAGTCTCCTCTTTTATGTCAATAATATTGTTTCTAACATTGGCTTGCCAATAAGTTAAGATAAAAAATAAGATATGGATCATTTGTAAGTGAATCACCCTCCATCATTCCTTTCTTTTTTCAAAGAATAGGTCTTCTGAATTTTTTTATATGTGTGTACTATACACGTGCACATATGCTTTATAGATATACACATGCATATGTATGTCAGATAGAAAGTATTCATCTGTGACACTCCAAAGTTAACTGAAGCTGACATTATGACTGTAACACACCTAAAATGGCCCTTAAGTTCTCAGTCTGAGTCTTCAGTTTCAGCCAGAGGTTAGGGATAAAGTAGAAAGAAGAAACAAATGGAGGAGAAATAAAAATGAATTTACTTCTCTTCGGCATTAAGCATTAGGAGCTGGTGATTCCTCACATTTCATGATATAATTTGTGAGCCTAAGTTTAATGGAGTGACTCTGAACTCACAGATATTCATTTTGTGTTTGAAGCATTCACACTATAGATTCAGTCAGGTTTGATCAATTTTTTAAAATTTTATTCAGCATTAATGACATAGTTTATGGCATATTGGCTGATAATTATTTTATTTTTAAATATACTATTTTTATTCTTTGGAAACCATGCATGTAACATAGCATGTTTTGCTTTTAATTTTTTTTATTTAACTTTATTTTATGTGCTTTAGTGTGACAGTGTCATATCTCTTGGAATGGGTATTACAGTCTGTTGTGAGCTGCCATGTGGGTGCTGGGAATTGAACCTGGCTCCTTTGGAAGAGCAGACAATGTTCTTCTCCAGCCATCTCTCCAGCCCTGACACAGCGTATTTTGATCGTGTACACTTCCTTCTCCCTCTCTACTCCATTTCATGTTCCCCATCACAATTTTATATCCTCTTCTGTGAATTTTTTTAATAATGCATTGAGTCCAATTAGTGCTGCCTGAATGCACAGGTGTTCAGGGATATAAAATGGAACATAGTAACCAACCAGAGTCCATATCCACACACAGAGAGAGAGAACAAAAAATAAAAAACAAAAGCAACTGACTCCCTCCCCTTGCAGCCATCAACTGCTAGCAGCTCCTGAGCCACAGGTGGTGCTTGGTAAGCTGGCACTTCATCCAGAAATCATAATCGTCGGTAAGCCAATAACTTCCTTAATATTCACTTCCTATACTCATTGTTCAGAAAACTACTTATAAATGTGTTATTTATAGGTATAGTTTTCTTTTAAACAATTCGTGTGAAATTCAAGAAAATCTAACTAATCTATACATTATCAGACAACATAGACTTAAGAAGAGAGGCAGGAAATTGAGTGGAGCAACGAAGCTGGAAGGAAAAATAACCAAGAGGTAGAGGTGACTACTGGCTGTGACATATGCTCATTATCACTATGGTGATGAAGGTTTCACAGTTACAAAAAAGTTTCATGGTTTCTTAAAATATGTACTTTGAATATGTATATGCTATATTATTTCAGGACTCCTTAAGTATAGCTGAAAGTCATTCCTGGCTAAACTCCATACTCAAAGGTACCATCTTAAGATCTCAAGCATAGAATCTATCCAAGAGACATGAGATAGAAATTGGGTCCCCCAAATATATCTGGGCACAGGGTCTTATCTGAGACTGACACTCAACCAAAGACCATGAGTGGATATAACCTAGAACCTCTGCTCGGATGTGGCCCGTGGTAGCTCAGTAACCAATTGGTTTCCCATAGTGAGGGGAACAAGGACTATCTCTAACAGGAACTCAATGGCAGGCTCTTTGACCTCCCCACCTCCCAAGGGAGGAGCAGCCCTGCTAGGCCACAGAGGAGGACTTTGCAGCCAATCCTGAAGATACCTGACAAAACAGAGTCATATGAAAGGGGAGGAGGTCAATATGAATGTGTCCTGACAGTGATATAAGAAGATAAATTAATCAAGAGAAATGTTTCTTCAGTTAGATAGCAATAACTGAGCTAAATTATTTAATATCATGAGAGCTTATTTTTTTAATTTACAATCTGGTTTCTTGAGATAGTCCTCATTTTGGGACCCAAGGTAGCCTGAAACATGTAATAGTTCTCCTGGCTCCACCTCCTGGGTTCTCAGATTATAGGCCTTCATCATGCCCAGCCACAAGATTACTTTCTTTCTTAATCCATAAATTAAGGTATTAAAGTCATGGAGAAACTTAGAGAACTATAATCCAAGATCTAGGCTATAAGAACTATAATCCAAGATATATTCTACTTTATATATAATGAAGAGAATTATAAATGTTAAAGAGGAGGATGTGGTAAAAGTATTACTACTCAGTTCTCAGCAACAAATACGCTCCTCTTGCCCTGCAGACTGTCAATGCACATGCTGGGACGTACGGGCAACCTTTGGGCAGAGTGCAGGGAATCTTAGGAAAGAAGTGGGAAACAGTAAGAGCTGGAGAGGACAGGAGCTCCGCAAGGAGAGCAACAGAGCCAAAGAATCTGAGCACAGGAGTCTTTCCTGAGACTGCTATTCCAACCAAGGACTATGCATGGAGATAGCCTAAGACCCCTGCACAGATGTAGCCCATGGCAGTTCAGTATCCAAGTGGGTTCCATTGTAATAGGAACAGGGACTGTCTCTGACATGAACTGATTGGCCTGCTCTTTAAATACCTCCCCCTAAGGGGGAAGCAGCATTACCAGGCCACAGAAGAAGACAATGCAGCCACTCCTGATGAGACCTAATTGCCTAGGATCAGAAGGAAGGAAAAGAAGACCTCCCCTATCAGTGGACATGGGGAGGGGCATGCATGCAGAGGGTGGAGGAAGGGAGGGATTGGGATGGGAAGAGGGAGGGAACCACAGGGGGGATACAAAGTGAATAAAGTGTAAGTAATAAAGAAAAAAATACACGCCTCTCTATTGCATAACTGTGTGCTGTCTTTATTAAAAAAAAACAACAACAACAATTTGGGCAGTAAAAAAAACAGGACATGGTTTCCATAGAAGGCCCTTAAAGTGGCTCCAGTTTATTCCACTAATAAGAATTTTTGTTTGGTTGGTTAGGGTTTTTGAGACAGGGTCTTGTTATACAATCCAGGCTATCTTCAACTGTTCTCCCCTCCTCCAACAGCCCCCAAGTGCTGGGATTACAGCCATGTATCCTCACACTCTGCTTCAAATAAAAAAATTTAAATTTTAAATCATTTTCATTACACTTCATTCAGAATTACAGTATGTTTCAGAATATCTTGGACCCTCCAAGAATTTACCTTCTAAATACTAACAATTACTTCATATCATCTATTCTCGTTGGTCTCTATGTGGGTATTAAACTGTAAAAGAACCCCCCCCCCCCAGATATTTGTGGTTAAAGTTCCTTTCAGCACACAGCTTTTCTAAGGCAGTGATGAACTTTAAAAGAACCCCCACCTATATATTTTCTAAGACAGAGGTTAACCTCTGCAGTCATGTGATAAGAATGTGACATGTCCCTTGAAATGGTGAGGATTGTGGTCATCTACACAAGAAACTGGTGAGCACAGGAGATACTTCTCCTCCTGGGGATGCTGCACCCCAGTGAGCAACCCAATGTTATCAGCACCCCAAAGGTACCACAGGCTGAAACATCCCAAGAATTCCCCTAAAAGGATCATGAAGAGAGAGACAGCCAATGGAGAATTTTAGTTTTGAAAAAGGAAAGAAACAAGGAGAGCAGGCTGGCAAGCAGATGGAAAGGAAACACACACACACACACACACACACTGGAAAAGTCTTCCCTAGCTCATCTGTGAAACAGCTTCTTCAAGCCTATTGAGTTGGACTGAGATAACATGACTGACTGAAAGATGCTTTCACTGGGAAAGTGATGAATTTCAGGGAGTAGAAAATTCAAAAGGACACAGTATAATTAATGGGCAATATATCATTTTGTTATTCTTTCCATTGTGGTGAATGTTGTGTATAAAACTATTCAGAAACTATCATCGTTGTATAGTTATATTAGAAATTGTGTTTTGTGCATCTGCTATAAAACTGTCTTAGTTCCCAAACATGTACTGAGCCTCTAACACAGGCTGAGCACTAGACCATAAATTTTATACACATGATTTTATTTAATACACATACCATTTCTTCTTAGATAGTAAGTCCATTTTAAAGACTGTTAACTATTAAAGTGGGAAAGCACTCAGGACAGAGACAGGCAAAGCTCTGTGGAGTTCAAGGCCAGCCTGGTCTACAAGCCAGTCCAGGACAGCCAAGGATACATAGAAAATCCCTGTCTTGAAAAACCCAAACCTACTTCCCACCCCCCCAAAAGAACAAACAGCAGTTAACTGCACGCTTTTCCTTTAGCTTCAGAGGAGAATAAATGATCACTTTGATAATAAGTGGCACACACTTGGGTATATAAAATATGAATAATTCTAATCTATAAAAACTGGAGTCTACTTGCCTTCCTGCTATAAGACATTCTAAAGGGTAAGATGGAACAAGGCATATTGTTTTATGATTTTTCTTTTATTATATATATATGTATATTATATATATATATGTATGTATGTATATTTAACTTGTACAACTACATACTTGGTACTTAATAAAGTTAATAAAAATACAATTTTAAAACTATGCTGTAAAATTATACTTTGTAAGTTTATTATTATATATCTTATGTCTTTGAGCATATACAGCTATGAAAACAGGTATGTTGTCCTTTGGAGAGAGAGTGAAGGAATTTTTATGCATTATATTGGTTCCAGTGATTTTTTTTTTTATTCAGTGACGAAAGAATTCAGCCTCTTTTAAAGTGGACAGTTCTCTATATACTCAAAAGGAAACACAGTTTTGTTCACTCTTTTAAATACAACTATGAAATTCCAGCTGATATTTACCCTGGATTGGAAGCTGAGCATAGTATGGACTCCCAGTTTGTGGTGCTCTGGGGTCATTCGAAATGGAGGAATCAAATGCCATGTCTGCATCTAACTGTATGCAAATTGTGACCCGTGTGACTGAAGTGTAGGAGAGCAGAGCTTTTAACATCTTTAACCTTAAAGAGCCCTAAAAGCACTCCTCACCCTCTCTGAAATAAGCAGGGCGTGCTGCCTCTAGAGGACATCTGATTTCTAACCTGCGACCTCTTACTTTCAAGCTTTAACAGTCTCGGGGATTGCAAAGAAAACAGAACAAAAGCCCCTCGCAGATTAGCAAACCATTACTACCCTCAACGCTTCAACAGATGAACCCTCCCTGATCCCAGACTATAAAAACGCCTTCGGAAGGCTGCCCAGCTCCTCTTTGATTTTTCGCCCAAGTCTTCATTTTCTCACAATGCATAGATCTGTATTTCATTAGGGTTTCATTGTAAGTCCCTGTGTGCCCCTACTTGCTTTGACAGGATTTTCTTCTGACAGATTCACTAGTATCAGTTTTGAAGGTGAACCAATGAGCTTTAAAACACATTTTTAAATCAATTTATAATTTAACTGGAAATTTATCCAAGTAAATCGCCACAGTTCTACACCTGACGTTTTTCTCATTGTTATCTCACGCACAGTCTGCGTATGATATCCTTGAGTGAGAAGGTTGACCTAGGCAGATCATGTTGAGGTTTTATTTTCTAGCCATCGAAGTTATTCTTGAACTTTTTTTCAAGAATGAATTCATAGATTCTCAAATCTATAGATTCTCAAGTAACGACCTCCAAATCGCAAGACTCCGGCAAACCGGACCACTGAGAAAAGGCACACGCCACCAGTTCTGGTGACCTGGGTTTCAATCCTCAAGATGCACAAGGTAGAAGGAAAGAACAGAAAGAACCAACGTTATCAAGGTGTCCTCTGACCACCACACTCTCACCATGGTGCACACAGAAACAGACACACTGAAAAAATAAAATAAGAAAAAAAAATTTTAAAAAGGTTACAAAATATTTTTTATCCCACACAGCATAAATAAATATCGACAGAATCCAGGCCCATGTACAGAAATACAGCAGTAACCATGGTAAAGCTGAGACCCCGACTTTTCTATTAAGTAATAGAGTATTCAAATGTTTCATATTCAAAAGTATTAATCAGGCTATGAGTCTTTGGAATTGAATTCACCATCGTAAGAAATTAACTTAAGTTAAGTAAGTAAAGGCAATTAAAAATCCATTTTCCCGTGGCTGGCAGCGCAGAGGCCGAGTGATGCCTGGAGTTACCAGAAAAGACGTAGAGCAGCAGAAGTTCACCAGAGCTCTGGCAGCCTTCCTTAAAAAGTCCAGGAGGCTGAAAGTCCCCGAATGGGTGGACACAGTCAAGCTGGCCAAACACCAAGAGCTTGCTCCCTATGGCGAGAACTGGCTCTAGACACGAGCAGCTCCCACAGCGTGGCACCAGCTCCACGACCAAGATCAGATCGGTGGAGAACAGAAGAGAAACAGTGTCGGTCCCAGCCGCTTCAGCAGAGGCTCCACGAGTGTGGCCCACCAGGTCCTTCAAGCCCTTGAGGGGCTGAAAATGGTGGGGAAGGACCAAAGTGTGGGTCACAAGCTGACAGCTCATGGACAGAGAGATCTGGACAGGATCGCTGGACAGGCGGCAGCTGCCAACAAGAAGCATTGGAACGAAGGATGCTGGCTTAATAAATTGCCTCTTTCATTAAAAATGTAATTAAAAATTAAATAAATTTATCTTATAGGGTCAGTTGAGACAAATGAATCTAATTGTAAGATCAATGCCTTGAAATGGAAGCTGATGTCTACAGACTCATCAAGGCTTTTCCTTATCTGATTTTCTAAAATAGTGCAGTGTGTGTTAATTGGAGGTAAGCATTACATCCATTGACCCAGCTCTTCGCCATGAGTCTTTCTGGAAAGTAGTCCCGTATAAAGCAAAAATACCTGTATACACAGCTTGGAGGACAGAAAGGAATCATTGATGTCAATTTAAAGTCTTAACTTTTTAACTGGAATGAAGACAATGTTCTATTTTCTGAGACACTGCTAAAAGATTAATACAAAGATACATGGACAGAATGCCAGAGCCATAACAATTCTAAGAAGCATTTTTGGTTTGCTTATATCATTAGTGAAAATATTAGCAATCCTCTATCATACAAAATGAAAATAATGTAACTATTTCCATAACTGAATGCTTTAACGTAATAGCTGCGTAAGAAATAGGTTTACTATCTCCTGCTTCTTTCATAAGATTCCCTGCACTCTGCCCAAAGTTTGGTTATGAGTTTCAGCATCTGCTTTGATACACTGCTGGGTAGAGTCTTTCAGAGGCCCTCTGTGGTAGGCTCCTGTCCTGTTTTCTGTAGCAACAGTACAAAATATCTGGGCACAGGGGTCTTCTGAGACTAATACTCAAACTGAGGACCATTCATAGATATTACCTAGAACCCCTGCTCAGATGTAGCCCATGGCAGCTCAGTATCCAAGTGAGTTCCCTAATAATGGGAACAGGGACTGTCTCTGACATGAACTCAGTGGCTAGCTCTTTGACAACCTCGCCCTGAGGGAGGAGAAGCCTTGTCAGGCCACAATGGAGGACAGTAAAGCCAGTCCTGATGAGACCTGATAAGCTAGGGTCAGATGAAAGGGGAGGAGGACCTCCCCTATCAGTGGACTCAGAGAGGACCTTGGGAGGAGATGAGAGAGAGAGGGTAGGATTGGGAGGGAATGAGGAAGGGGGCTACAGCTGGGACACAAAGGGAATAAACTGTAATTAATATAAAAATAATTAAAAAAAATAGGTTTACATTGTGTGCAAACTGAATGCCTTCCTCAGGAACCATTCAGGCAAGGAAAACAAACTATAAATAATGAGTTCAGAACAGATATCCATAACAGGGGATTCTTCCTAATGCTGTGACCCTTTAATACAGTTCATCATGTTGAGGTGAGCCTAAGCCATAAAATTACCTTTTTGCTACTTCATAACTGTAATTTTGCTACTGTTATGAATATGATAGAAATATCCTGATATGCAGGATGTTTAACGTGTGACCACAAAGCGATTGTGACCACAGGTTAAGAACCACTGCTTTAGATGACCATGTCAAAAACAGTGCTCTGACCTGAAATCTGAAAACCTGACTGGATACATAAGTGGTATACCCTCCCTTTGTACAATTATCATGCTGAAGAAATGGTTTCATTAAAAATTTATTATATTTCTCTTTATATTGATTCTTGGAATAAATACTTTCTAAAATGGAAAGATATGTCTAGGAGTAGATATGTCTATGTATGTAGTTATTCTCCAAGTATTTCTATGAAATGCTTTGTGTGGTGAGAAGGCTCCCCTCTGTTAGAAGAAGGGAAGGGGAACATGAGGAAGAGGGTAGGAGGGTGGGATTGGGAGGAAAGAAGTGAGGGGGTTTCAGAATATGTGAAATGAGTACATAAATTAAAGAAGAAAATAACATGAGAATAGTTCACATAAAAAAGAAACACTAGGTAGAAATGATAAAGACAAAATAAAAGCAAGCTCAACAATCCTTAAAGCCAATTAATAACACTTAAAACCCCAGATCTTATAGTCACCCTCTAATTTGGCTCTGTCATCTCTAACAGACAACAAAGATCAAAACACAGAACAATCACATTAAGATGCAAAATCTAAATTTATCATGAGTCTAAAGATCCTGCTTTCATCAGAGAACTTGGGAAGAGTCTTTAGTGGGATTTCTCATAAGTGATACATAAAAAGATAAAAGGAACAATATAATAGCAGTAACCCTCAGACAACATGTTAAGAAGCTGCATTCTAAGAATGCTACAGTGTAAGTTTAATTAGCAACACAATATACACCTTGCCAGATGAAACCTCTGAATGAATTTACATACTTCTATAGGTCTACATAATTTAATTGAAATAGCTGTGAGCAGACACTTAACTCAGTATTAGTATGAAACTTAATTTATTACAATACTAGTTTGTTAAATACAGAGTTTTTTTTCCTCTTTTGTTAATTATTTTTATTTATTACAATTTATTCACTTTGTAGCCCAGGTGTGGCCCTCTCTCTCTCTCTCTCTTTCTCTCTCTCTCTCTCTCTCTTTCTCTTATCTCCTCCCAATCCTACCCTGCCTTCCTATGCTGCTCCCTTAGTCCACTAATAGGGGAGGGCCTCCTCCCCTTCTATCTGACCCTAGCTTATCAGGTCTCATCAGAGTTTTGAGTAAGACAAAGACAGAAAACTTTTCAAACTTTGTATATAAACAACACAAGTAATTTAAAGAAGTTTATATTTTCCATTTTGAACTCCATAATAATCAGATTATTCTACCCGAATCAACACATCTCTTCATTTAGGAATATGCATTGCTAAAAGTAAATAAAAAATTATCTGTGACTAATAAGTAGCAATTTTCATCAAATCTACCTTAAATAACATCACTAGAAATTAAAGTAAAATAGAAGGTCTTGAAAGATTATTTCCGGTTTGCATAAAATATTCCAAAGTTAAAGATATAAACAATCATTCTAGATAAGATTTTGTCTTGATCTTTGAAATATGCAGATAGTACACAATATAGTTTTATAAATTGCTATTTATATTCCAGGTGAAATATTCAATTTAAATTTCCAAAATTTTTCATTATTTTAACTCAAAATTTTGGATATTTCATTATGTTTCAGTATTTTATTATTTATCTTCATACTTGAATCATATTGAAGAATAGCGGAAACAGAATATGCTCCAACTTTATTTAAAAATATTAATTATTATTGTTATTTTTCTATATAGAGTTAGTGCAGAGAATCCATAGTTATATGGTATTAAGATTCTTTCTATTAATGACTAAAACTATAGTTGATATAATAATTTCCTCAAAGATTTTGCTATTTCATCTCAACAGTAAACATGATTCTACACAGAAAATCATCTCAAATACCATTTATTAAAAGTTCATTTGAGTAAATATCCAGATGTACACAACTAATATTCCTACTAAAATTACAAATTCTGACTAATCTATATTGCTTAGTAATTGTGTGTTTCTTCTTTCTTTTTCCCTCTTTGCTTTTTGACAGCTTACCACGTACCCCATGCTGGAAGGAAGCTTCATTCTTCTGCCCCAGTATCCTAGGATTCCACATATGTGCAACCAGGCTATACCTCTTCTTTAAATGTTCATGTGATACACAATATGTACATGGGATTTGCTGTAAGTTCACATTGGCTTTAACTGTATTGCAGATGAGCAGTTCATAAAAATAAAGGTGCACAAATTGGCAAATGATATTCAATGTGTAATTTCCCTCATTGATTAAAAAAAAAAGGTAGACTACCTTGATTCTGAAGTTTTAAGTCAACCAAGAGTCTCAAAGCGGCTCACCTGGAGTCTTGAACAACAACCTTTACTTGAAAGAAAAAAAAAATGATGTCATTAGAATGTTGAGAAGGGGAAACAACTAAAGAAGAAAATACAGTTTTTTCATTTGAATGACAACTCAGTGCCCAGTTGCCAGACCAGGAACTCAGTGGGGTATTGTACCAGTTCGCTGTCACCATAGGGTAACATACTTGGAGTAAAACACCTGGCGTTTGTTTCACATGTCCTGGAAAACTGAAAAACTATACAAGAATTATATTTCCAAAAGAAGTACAGAAAAATCATCTGGAAGAAAATCATAAAATTCAGAAATCCTAAAACTCATAATGTCTAACATAAAAAAATACTATGAGTGCATATTTTTCTATAAGATTTACTTGAATATTAAAAACTTATAGTTTGGGGGTTGGGTTGAGGGGTTTGTTGTTTTGCTTTTAAGATTTCTGTTCGGTTTTGAGTTTTGTGTAGCATAGGCTGGCCTCAAGCTTGTTATGTATCTGCCAAGAACAGTTTTAAATTCCTGATCCCTATACCTCTTCCTCATAAGTGCCTGAGGTATAGCTACAAACCACAGTCCCCAGACAAAAATTAGAGTTTTAATCATATGGAAACATTATAGATGTAAATGTGCCAATGTGCATATAAGTTCACAAACACCCCCAAGTTCATACATAATATCTACTTAACAGTGACGTATGAAAGTGAATAAGAAACTTAGAAATGTATGATTAAAATAATTAAATTTGTTATCCTATTTGTATATGAATTGTATAACAAAGATTGAAGCCATCCTAAATGAGTAGGATGAGCTGGATCAATAAAAGACATTTTTAAGGCTAGAAAGGAATTTAAACAGAATGTCCTGAATGTAAAAGCCATATGAAATCTTGATACATACTAACGGTTTTGTAAAATTTATGTTAATCAATGGAGTTGAGGCTTACTATGAAAGATGTGAATGTGAAAAAAAAATCAATCAGGAAATAATTAGGTGAAAATGTTTAATTAAAATTAGAAATGAAGAAAGCCAAATAAAGGGCTTGTCAGTTTATATTTAATTTATTTAGACTTTTCAGTACACCTGTAACTCTGGTTATGTTCTTCATAACTTCACATACTAAATTGGAAAATGAAATCCTTAAAAATAATCCCAAAGTGACAACACATGTTGGAGAGGATGTGAAGAAAGGGGAACCCTCCTCCAGTGCTGGTGGGAATGTAAACTTGCACAATCACTTTCTAAATCAATCTGGCTCTTTCTCAGAAAATTAGGAATAGTGCTACCTCAAGATCCAGCTATTCCACTCCTCAGCATATATCCAAAACATGCTCAAGTATACAAAAAGGACATTTACTCAATCATGTCCATAGCAGCTTTATTTGTAATAGCCAGAATCTGGAAACAACCCAGATGTCCCTCAACAGAAGAATGGATGCAGAAATTGTGGTACTTTTACACAATGGATACTACTCAGCAATTAAAAAAAAAAAAAAACCAAGGAAATCATGAAAATTTGCAGGTAAATGGTGGGAACTAGAAAAGATCATTTTGTGTGAGGTAACCCAGAAGCAGAAAGACACACATGGTATATACTCACTTAAAGGTGGATATTAGACATATAATACAGGATAAACATACTATAATCTGTACACCTAAGGAAGCTAATCAAGAAGGAGGACGCTGGGTAAGATGGTCAATCCCCACTCAGAAAAGTGAACAGGATGGACATCAGAAGAGAGAGAAAACAAGGAACAGGACAGAAGCCTACCACAGAGAGCCTTTGAAAGACTCTACCCAGCAGGGTAGTAAAGCAGAGGCTGAGACTCATAGCCAGACTTTGGGCAGAGTGCAGGGAACCTTATGAAAGAAGGGGAAAAGAGAAAGATCTGGAGGGGACAGGAGCTCCACAAGGATAGCAACAGAACCAAAAAATCTGGGCACAGGGGTCTTTTCTGAGACTGATACTCTAGCCAAGGACGGTGCATGGAAATAACCTAGAACCCCTGCACAGATGTAGCCCATGGCAGTTCAGAATCCAAGTTGGTTCTCTAGTAATGGGAACTCGGACTGTCTCTGGCATGAACTCAGTATGTGTCTTTGATCACCTCCCCCTGCCCCTATGGGGGAGCAGCCTTACCAGGCCACAGAGGAAGACAATGCAGCCAGTCCTGATAGGCTAAAGTCGGAGGGAAGGGGAGGAGGTCCTCCCCTATCAATTGGCTTGGGGAGGGGCATGAGAAGAGATGAGGGAGGGAGGGTAGGATTGGGAGGACATGAGGAAGGGGCTACAACTGGGATACACAGTGAACAAACTGTAATTTATTTTAAAGAATTAATTAAGAATAAATCCTGGCATATAGTAACATGACCAGAGATACAAATTTGTGTAGATGATTATGTCAAAGCTGACCAATGGTAGAGCCGGCACATGTGCAGACAGCAGTTAGCCCTGGTAGGGCTGTCCTCCCCACCTCCTCTCACTTACCAATACAGTAACATGCAGTAGTAAAACTCAAGGTACAATAAACCTCAATAATGAACCGAGGTTCCTTAATTAACTGCTTTGACCCTTCGTAATCTGAGAGGACGGCGGCAGGTGGTAAGGTAAGGCATTTCATGGTGACTTCAGTTAAGTAAACACGGATCCAAGATTTAGTCTCAATTTAACCTCAAACCCTGAAAATCTTGTACATTCAAGTCCATGCAGTGAAAACTTCTCCGCCAAGAAAGAATGCATGACATCATCACAGTCAGAGCTCCACGGTGCGAGAGCTCTGTCTCCAATACCAGAATTCTCTGCTTGCTTGAGAAATTAGCAGCCTTCAACTGTTCACTGTGCAACTGGAAGATGGAAGCCATAATGACAGCATCTACTCCAGCGGTTCTGCCCATTAAGAGAAATGATCCATTCCAAGCACATAGGAAGCACACAGTGTAGCCTTTCAGCTCATCAGTTTATTTTAACTCCTAAAACTCTCTCTTTCTCTGTCTCTCTCTGTGTGAGCAGTGTCAATCCAATTATTATAAAATGATTTAAATTAAGTATTAATTAATTAACATTAATTAAAATTCTAAACATTAACCTATTTTGTTAACAAATATACTCTAACCTGAAAGTATAATTAATTCAAACATCTTATTACCTTACTATTTGGATGAATGACTACAGGTACTAAAATTCAACTACTTTCGATTCTTTTACTAGTTCATATAAATATTAAGGTGCTTTGGCACAGAGTAAACAAAAGAGATCAGCTTTTGTCTTATAATATGTCTTATCATTCAATTTTCAGATGAATATTTCATTAACATACTCAAGAATTAACTTTTTATCATTGTGCCACATAAAAATTTAATATTAAATATATTACATTTTTTAAGTTTTTGCATATAAAGTCTTTCATTGTGGTCTCTATGGTGTAAGACATTTAATTGGAGAGATAAATCCTTTTCAATTTGTCACATTTTTACATTTGTTGAGCCTTTTCTCTAGAATGACAGAGACAGCTATATTAACTCATTAAAAAAAAGAAATGTGCGATATAAAAGATATTTAGGGAAATGTTTGTTGCACACATTGACACGGAGCCTTGGAAACCTAAAACTTCTCCATAAGAAGAAAAGAAAAAAAAAAAGACACATTTTTTTTTCTTTCAGGGTCAAGACAAGAAGATAAGTGAAATCTTAATATATACAACTTCACCTGGATCGCAGAATGGCAATAGCACAGGCAGGTAGAGAGAACTGGGGCTCACTGGGTTTGGGGAGGGGCTTGTTTTGCTTTGTTTGATTATTGTAGAACAAACAAGAAAGTGGCAATGAACTACAGCAGTGTTAGACTTTTAAATCGGCATCTGGTTAACATTATCAGAATGAATCATGGGGAAGAAGTGACAGCGGGATTGGAGCCAGGGCAACCAAGAGATAACGCCTGTGTTTTGAAGCGAGAGGCTTTTCAGCATCTCTGACCTAATGCTACATTTGTCTTCATTTAAAGTGAAGGGTAATGAGATAAAAAGCAAGAACAATGATAGTTTCAACTTGAAGCCTCGGAACAAATAGAAATGAGCTAAAGTGGTATATTTTCCAACTCCCGCAAGAAATCATCTAAGAGCCCGAGAGCTCTTAGAACCTACAGTGAGTTTTCTATTCAGCACTGCTTAATGTTTTTTTTCTAAATAAGGAATATACTGTATCTGGTTTTGGTCAAGTTAAAACAAGACATCTATCTATAAGCTTGACAGGTGAAGCTTTACAGCTTTAAACCTAACTTTAAAAATAACAAACTGTTTTATGCTTCTCAGGCTAGACAACAAAGTTATGAGAGGTTTTCCCCTTAGCTTTGGTGTAAATGTCCCCGCCTGACACATCCAAAAGCTGACTATCAAATGCTGCTGCTGTTCACACCTGCACATTCACAGCTGCCAACAAAGGGAGACAGGAACTTTTCCCACCTACACACCTGTCGGATGGGTGGATGCCTTTAACCTCCTTGTCTTCTCTTGATGGATCCACACAAGAAATGGGAGCGTGCTCTACAGAGGGTGGGGGTGGGGTGAGCCAAGGGGAGCAGACAAGCAAAACTGCTCCTGTTCAAACGTTTAGCTCAAATGTTTGGTTATAGAATGTAGCTGCACGTATGGGACGAAAGGTTTACATTAAAACAGTGAAAGGACTCACAATGGCTCCTAACATATACATACAGGCTTTCTTTAGCACCAAAAAAGAAATAAATTATGATTTGAAGTAAACTAAATGCATGACATTTCATAGTGCGTATGATAACCAGCTTTTAATACTAGAAAAATTATTAAGAATAGATATAATGTGTGTGCATAGATTCCCAAAGGTACTGCAGAATGAAAAGGAAAATGTATAATTTATAGAGATTAAATGTTTGTATACTGAATTCAGTGTCTGGCATGTTCATATGATTTAAAATACAACACACAACTATTTAATCTGCTTTTTTACAGCCTTTAGCTGAGGATAGACAAATCAGTAAGCAATGAATAAAAACACATCCATTTGAGGTAATGTTTAGTGAACTCAACTACTCATTGAAAAGTACGAAAAACTTTTTAAAACTTATCACTGTACAAATTAAAGTATCACACTATAAAAATCCAAACTTTCATTTTGAAGCAACATATAAAAATCGTACATATTATACACATGTATATGGCAAATAATGTGACTGTGTACGTTAAAGCAATTGACATTTAATTTGCATTTTAAAATATTTTGGTACTCTGGTTTAAATTCTGGTATGATCAAACAAGACATATTTCAAGCCCTTAATTGATAGAAATAATACAGTTTAAATTGCCACAGACAGACTATCCAGATGGGTTTTAACAGTTAATAGTTTGGGTGTGTAGACAGGATTTCATTTTATTGATAAAATAGAGATACTCAAGAGCACCACTGTATTTCCAACACTGTGGTTTGTTTCAAGGCTTCAGGGAGAAACTTCAGAGCTTGTGTGTTTTTCCAGTGTTAGATGTGGGTAGCAACAAATCCCTTTGGAGTTTCTGGAAGATGAAAGAATGAACAACTTTCTTTCATGCTCCTTTCTCATCACAGATAGGGCAGGTTCACAAAGCTCCCACCTAGCTGCAGACCATTCTAACTCTGGAGTTTTCCCAAAAGTGGAGAGCACTTTTTTTTTCCTCCAAATAAAGTGTTGATGGCACCATTAGGGAGAAAAGGTCCACATCCCAAGCCAGAGAATCATTTGTCATGACCCATAATTCAGCGACCACTTCTCTAACCCAGATTGAACTTTGGCAGCAGTTAAAATTCAAACTGGACTGTCCACTCCCTATAAATGAAGCTAAAATGTGCTGACAGTGTGAGGATAAGGGCTGAGCAAGCTAATAGGTTTGAGTGTCTAAAACTTTTGATAATCCGGTCTTAAGTGTCATGGGTCTTTCAAGGTAGATTCCGTCTGTCTTATAAAGCGGTGTATTGAAACGTAAAGCATCCTTTGATCTCCTTTGTAAAAACCTTATGAAGTCAACAAAATGCCCCATTGGATCAATAACCAGATCCCCAACCTGTTGACATGAGAGATTTTAACACCTCTAAGTGTTGGCAAACAGTAAGTGACCTATACGCTGAAAGGTTTTCAGTGGAAAGGCTCAAGACGGGATGAGCCTTGCCAGAAGTGTAGACTACCTTTCTGGCCTTTCATCCCAAAATAAAACAAATAGCACAGGTCAAGCCATGCTCAGGTCTGATAATGACTATTTATATAAGCCCATTTTAATTTATTATTTAATAAAGTATTTATCGTGAAAAGTTAAACATCACTTGTTTCCTATAGTGCGCTTATGGGCAAAAGTAGCTCTACAATGTTGATGAACATATACTGCCTTAAAGAACAAATACAGAATATATGTGTGTGTATTTATGCATGTATGTAGTTGTATATGCATCTGTTGGGTTTTTTTTTTGCAAACCTTGATTTTGTATGTTTATGCAGTGTTTACTCAACACAAGTGTAAAGAGACAAGAGTGAGCAATGGAAAAGAAAATTTAACATCCATTTGTAATCAAAAAATCCAAATGTTGTTACTGAAGAGTAACTTTGGATATTTTTCTTCTTCCTTTTTTAAAAAATAAATTATTGGTTTATGGACAGGGAGAATATGTGTGCCCTAGAATGTATGTGGAGGTCAGAGGACAACTCCTTTCACTGTGACACTCTCAGGGATCAAATTCAGATCATCAGGCTTGGCAGCAAGTGTCTTTGCCCAGGGAGGCATCTCACCTAGCCCCATTTCTCTTTACAAATGAATAGGTGCCAAATCTGCTTTGCAGACTTCTGACTCTTGATCATATTAAGCACTTTCCAATTAGTGGCAATCAAGATGCTATTTCTCCTTTTCCTTCTCATTTTAGTATTAGGTCCAGATACAGTTCCAAATTTTTATCTAATTTTAAAATTTAATCCCTCTCCTGTTTCAGTACTAAAATTTGCCTACAGATTCTTGGGTCACTGGGTACAGATTCAATGGGCTCCTTTTTAAAAAACAAGGAAGTGTGGTCTGTCTAAAGTCTGAAGTCCTTTGTCGACTTATCTCTAAACAAGGAAAAAAGTCTTGTCCATCCTTCAACACCTTCGTTCCTGCTTGCATAGTAATTATTAGCTGTTCTTTTCTTTTTCCCCAGATCGTTGCTCAGTGCTTATGAAATAGTACAGCAATTAGTTCTGGTCCTGTATGTTTCCTCTTAGAGAATGGAGGTACACAAGGTCAAGATCTAAGTCTTGGTCTTCCTGATAGCCTCAGTGTGAAGCTCGGAGCCTGGCAGACAGTGAGCACATTGAAATTGGAGGGGGGAGGAGGAAAAGAAGCCAGAAGTAATATTTGCCTACTTCTTTGTGCCTTTGATCACATACTCAATAAGGTTTAAAAATAAACAAGCAATGGCCGTTAACTGGAAGAATCTAAGTCTTCCCCACTCTTGGGAGTATGACTGTTATTTCAACATCTTTCTGCAGCCTGCTCAAAGAGCTGCTAGTTTTCTGATACCATCTAGCCAAGTACACAACAGATGGCTCTGAGATCCCCTCCAAATTTATATGCAAACCAACAAATGTTCTGCTCAGTGGCATATGTGCCCAAATATTACCAGTGGTAGATACTACAAGATTGCAAACAAAGCCCTGACTGAGGAAATGTACACATATTGGGAATCTATCCAAGCATGTTAGCCTTTTACTCGATTCACAATTAGCAGAATATTCAGGTGTAATTTCCCACTTATGTATGTATTCCCTTTTTAATCTCTCATTCATATCATATGCCTTCCTTTCTAGACCCACCTTTTTACAAAGTATCTCTGTGAAACACACACATACACAGCTACACACACAAGCACATATCTAGACACAGTGTGTCTCATCAGTGGTTTTTCACAATAATTTCTACCATTAATCTGCCTCATCCAAACCATGTAACTTTCCAACCAGATGAAAGTGTGATAGCATACTATACTACCTTACGTTTACACACCATGGAGCATTTAACCAGGCTACGCTCTACTCCCACTCTCCATTCACCTCTTACTCTTTCTCAGATACCGTGTTTTAAGTTTTCTGCATGTTTTAAGTTTTGTGTTTTTCCAACCAAATATTATACACTTTCCTCTCAGTTGCATGTTAATAGTGAGTCCTCTTAACTAGCCTCCCATGATAGCACATTTCTCTCACATCCACTGAAGTGTGATAGCCTGTCCACTTTGTGCTCAAAGCATCCTCTATATGTTAATATGCCATGTCTCATAATACTGTACTGTAATTTGTACGTAGACATTTGCTTCATGAGGTTATATTATTTGAGTACTGAGTCATATTCATTACTCATTTATTCAAAACCTGGAACATGATATGTTTACTTACTTATTGAATGAGTAAATTAATTATTATCCATAATATTATCCATAATAAAGCACTTAAAGAAATGCTTTAATTTCATGGACATGCATGCAGTTATAAAGCTTAAACAAAATATCTGAAGAAGACATAATTGAGATTTCAGTAACAAGACTAGTATATTGGCAGACAAGAGTGAGGTTAGTCGCATTCAGACAAATGCTTTAAGTTATGTCGGTTTCTTTAAATAGGATCAAGTCTATTTTATTTGAAACCAATAGTGTTTACCTTCTTACTAATCCAGAATTCCTTGAGACTACCAGATAAGACTGATACAGCCACTAACACATTCAACTGAGTCCCCACTCTCTCTCTCCCCACCCCTCTTTGTGAAAAGGTGAACGGAATGAAGGTTTTGTTTGGTGTTTTTTTTTCTTTTTTTAAATTTATATATTTATTTTATATCCGGATTGCAGTCCCCTCCTTCCCCTCCTCCCAGTCCCTCCCCCAGCCCTCTTCATCTTATCTCCCTTCCCCTTGTCCTCAGAAAAGGGAGACACCCAGACACACACACTAACCTACCCCAGCACATTAAGTAAGTCTCAGCAGGATTGAGCTCATCCTCATCCACTACAGTCAGGCAAGACAGCCCAGCTAGGCAAAGTGATTGTTATTGTCTCCCCAAAAGCAAACCAATGGAAGAGAGCAGCAAGGCTATGTGTGTCTCTAAGGAAACATCTTTGGGCAGTCATAAAAAATCAGAGCAAAAAAAAAAAAAAGGCTGGAGCAGTTCAGTCTCCATTCCAGCCAAGCACTGACAGCTTTCATTCACTAAAATAGACTAAGGACTGGCTCAGTCCTGACAGTGGGATTTGATAAAGTTCATGCATTTTAATTTTTCTAATCTCTATTATTTCCTAACTTAAAATTGTTTTGTCATCTTTAGACTACTTCTCCTTCATTCTTGCTAAAAACAAAAACATGAAAGTGTTTAAGAACAAAGTGTCAGGAAGGGACCCAGAGGCCCACCTACAGTGGAAGCTGCTAGGATGTGCAAGTATGTGGTGGAGAAATGGGAGAAAAAGGTAAGTGGAATGGTCTGAGCACTGAGAAGAGAAGTGGACCTGGACACACAAGGTTGGAGAGGCTTAGCCTGCTGTGAGTAGCCCTCCCTGCCACCTGAGGCCATAGTAAAGTCCCAGGCAGTGCTGATACAAAGAGCCATGTCTGAGTCCTTGGCCACACAGCAGCAGGGATCTGTGTCAATGTCCATGGCTCATATTACCACCAAAGGCCATGCAGACATCCCTGGTCTGAGCTCCCTGCTGCCTGAGACCATGTTTGTGTCCATTGGCTATACAGAGCTGGCCCCACCCCTCACTGGCCACAGCACTCACACCCGGGTAATACAGTAGAGCTGACCCTGGTGGCAGGGACTCAGACAAGCCAGCCCTGAGGGCGGGAGCTGTCACAGTCCCTCATCTGTCATGGGGTGGCATGGGCTAGGGAGAGATGGCCCAGCCACCCCAGCTCTTGCCAACTACAGCTTCCATGACTAGATATTTTTGTTGTGTTTGTTCCTTTTTGTGGAGGCGGGGGAGAGGAGAGGTTCAAGGGCAGAGGGTGGATACAAAGAGACAGGGAGATGAACGAGATTGGGATGCATGAGGTGAAATACACAATGAATTAATAAAAAGTTTTTTTAAATAATAAAGTGTCAAAATTATGAGTTCACAGTTTATTGAGGGATAAGTAGCATGGCAAAGATTTATCAACATGCATACATACATACATGCATGCATGCATGCCAGTACCCACATGTGTGCATATATACACATATATACATACGTATACACACACATACCCTTCCATTTGCTTACCTACCGGATGAAGGAAAGGAAACATGTGGAATCTAAGTTCTTGTTCAAGGACATTTCATTCACTAAATGGAGAGCTGTCCCTTTAGTTTTAACCTATAGGTCACTTTCCCTGATACCTGCTGCCTCTGTTGTCCTGCCCAACTAGCAGTGGTTGAGCGTAGCCCTGTTATAACTCACTATGCATCAAGAAGCTCCCCGATAGTCCACTTGTACTATATAAGCTCCTTTTCTTTTGTGTATAATTTCTAACCTTGTTGTATGGAATAGTAGAGATTATACAAACCATGTTCTTCACTCCCATCTTTGTTAAATCATTTTTCTCACACAAATATAAGTTGCCTGTTTAATTTAGTCAGTAATTTACTGAACAATTACTACATTTAGTAATTACTGGACAATAGTGTGGAAGGCAACCTAGTAACAGTAAGGATGCCATCCTGTGCTAAGCAGATCTTCCTCAAACCCCAAAATCCTTTAGATGATGGATTTCATATTCTAATGGGGATATAACATGTAAAACACACAAATAAGAATATGCAAAAAAAATGTCCTGTTACACTATACACTGTGAAAAGAAATGCTGTGAGTTGGAATTGAGCTTGAGAAGGGGTTTACCTTTTAAGTGAGGTCTTAAAAGCAAATGGGTATTTTGCTACAGGACATAATATTTTACAGAACAAAGCCTCTATTTGAAATAATGCCAAAGATAACTTTAGCAACTGGTGTTGAAATAAATATTGTCCATCTTACTTGTTAAATGTCTGAGTCATTCGTTTCACTTCGGCCAGCATCTATGAGATCCATCTTTTTAAGTCATATTACACATGACCAACCACAGAGTCCACAAGGAAAATCAAGCTCTTCAGCATGGCAGCTCTTCTATTTCTTCCATGCTAATGCCTCCTAATGGTTTAGATATATTCTGACTTCATTAATTATTTGCTGAGATGGGAGAAATTTTCAATATTCTGACCCTTTAATGGTTCTCATCTATTTGGAAGTATCGAACTCTACAGTTAAATGAATTTACAGAGGAATGAATGAAGGATGAGGACAGGTTAGGAATACCTGACATTTGTAAATTAGCTTCTATTGTTTAAAGATATCAAATAATCTAAAATACATACTTGCATGCAAAGGGAAATGTGGATTTCATACAATTTGAAAATTAAACAATTATTAAAGCAAAGATAGTAATCATTTATAACAATGTTTTACAGTTAGTCATACATATTAATTATACTAAGAGAGCAGGAATATGACCCACAATTTTTCATAGTAATGAGCTTCCAGAATGCTATCAAATTTCTATTAATTACGAGAAGATAAAAAGAAGTGACCAGTTTTTAATATGTGATTTTAAACTTCAATGCCATATTCCAGAAGCAAATTCATCACTAATAAATAACATTTTAAGATACAGCTCAATTTCTATGAGCAGAATGAAGACTTTTCATTTACTTAAAGTAATGTGTCTGTTGTTCTTAGAACACTGTCATTTATTACAGTTTTTCAGCTCAGGATCCAGCCATGAATCATATGTACAGTGATATCCAGGACAGAGCTTCATCTGAGAACAGTAACTCAGGAGAGAACGCTGGCCTTTCTTGTAGGTGGTCCAGGCTCCAGTTCCCACCACAGCAAAAGAAAGACACATTTCCACACAGAACAGACAGGACCAGGTAATTATAGAAGGAACAAAAGAGACAGATTTCCTGCAGAATAGGCCACAGCAATGACCAATCAAAATCTTATACAATCTGAAATTATACAGATATATTTCACATGTAGATAATCAATAAGAACATATTTTAGAAGAGTGGATTTGGGGGTGACGGGAGTACGTACTCATTTCAGTCTTGTATGAATAGAATTCTAGCTGGTTTTTCCAATTATCATCTGATGGCATCCAATTTGTCAATCGATCTCCAAGGGCCAGAGATTTCATAGTAATTCTGAGAATAAATAAGCAAAAGAAGTTAACATTAGTATTATAAAGCATAATAAAACTTTATGCTGTGGTCTGTAGATAAAGGAAACTTCTTAAGATGCTAATTATTACATCTGCATAGCAAGATATAATATAAAGTACAAGTATAAATATAAATATAAAATATTATACTTATAATAAATATAAGTATAAAATGACAGGTTAACAGACATTTTAAGTTGTTACTGCATCTTCATTCATTTCTTCCATAAGACTGCTGCATAATCAGCCCAGGTGATCAAATCTGTGCCCCAATACCTTCACTTGCCATAGCAAAGCTTAACCATGCCTCTGTAGTCCTGTGTAGCACTTCAAGAAAAGTCCTTTCTCAGTAAAAACCCATTGTGGCCTGCTGCTCCTAAAAGTCCAGCCTCCGGGAAGCCATTTTTGAGGCACAGGTGTACAGACAAAAATCAAGTTTTTCACTTCCCCTACCCTGAGGCAATTGTACATTTTCCCCTTAGGCTCCATTTCATGTCAAAGAAATCCCCCACATTTCAGGTCAGTACAAGGTCAAACCAGAAGTTTATTTTGTAAATATAAGTGTAACCCTTCAAGTTATTTGTTGCATTTCCCCATGCAAATGTTATTTGAAGTGGAAAGACCACATTTGTAACTGATAAAAATCTTCTATTCTGCTTTGGCTTTGTACCCAGGGTGATCTCACTTCAAGAGAGTCGCTTGCATGCTTCTACTTGCACACAATTAAAGAGCTGGTTCAAAATTTACTAGTTAACATTTGCCTGGAGTCTCTGTGACTCCACCAAAGTTAGAAGTAATCCTGAAGGAACCGCAGCCGCGGAAACAGCAGAGGAGGACATCTATGCAATTTGTATTTACTGCATTAGATGGCAGCATAGTATCCAAAACCAGAGTCTAGCACTTTGTTAGGAAATACGGTGTTTCTTAAAGGCTGCTTTTAAACACTTTGCTGGTTAGTTTTCCGTCAAGTTGAAACAAGCTAGGGTCATCTGGAAAGAGAGAACCACAAATGAGGAAGTGCCTCCGTCAGACTGGCCTGTGGGCAAGTCTGTGGAGCACTTTTCTTGATTAACGGCTGGTGTGGGAGAGCCCAGCTTTCTGTGGGTGTTGCCACCCCTGAGCAGGTGACGCTGGGTTTATAGATGAAAGCAGGCAGAACAAGTCATTGAAAGCAAGACATTAAGTGGCAATCC
>NW_026596147.1:1119884-1236764 GCF_907164565.1 Psammomys obesus
CCTGCTTCTCTTGATAGCTGACTGACTATATGCAGTAAGACAAATAAACCCTTTCCTCTTCCAAGTTGTTTTTGGTCATGGAGTCTTATCACAGCAATAGAGAAGCAAACTAAGATAAACAACCTAACCATTAGTATTTATAAAAAATTATTGTATCCTTAATGTGTCCGTCTGCCTTAGTTAGGGTTTCTGTTGCTGTGAGGGGTTATCGTGACCAAGGCAACTCTTACAAAGGGCAACATTTAATTGGGAGTGGCTTACAGTTCAGAGCTTTAGTCCATATGCTCATGGTAGGAGGCATGGCAGCACGCAGGCTGACGTGGTGCTGGTGGAGGAACTGAGAGTTCTGCATCTTGATCCACAGGCAGCAGAAAAAGACTGACTCAAGCTTCATTGGGTGTAGTGTGATCATATAAAACCTCAAAGTCTGCCTCCACAGTGACACACTTCCTCCAAGAAGGCCACACCTACTTTTATAAGATCATACCTCCTAATAGTGCCACTCCCCATGGGACAAGCATTCAAACACATGAGTCTATGAAGGCTATTCCTAGTCAAACCACCACACCATCCAAAATCAGACATGTTTTTGAAAAGTGATTCAACATTGTGCAAACTTACATTTATGTCTATCTGCTAGAGAAATGTAATCGAGTACCTGCAAAATGGCAGGGGTTGTTCTAGATGATTCATCTATGAGTGAGAAAGAAAAAAAATATCTTTGTTTGCCTTGACCTTACTTTAAAATTGGAAAAGACAATGGAAATGGTAGTAAATTGTTGAGTATTTTTAAAGTGGTTGCGTGATGTTTATGTTTATCTTTATATACTTAACTGGATGTAGAATCTCCTAGGAATCAGACCTCTGCATTTTCTCTGTGGGTATTTCCAGGGAGGCTTAATCAAGGAAAGAAGAGCCACGTTGGGGTCCTGAAGTGAATAAAAGACCCAACCCCCCTGCGTGTTTTACCGCAAATGTGTGTGCTGGTGCGCTTGCCTGTGCGTGCACGTGTAAGACAGATGTCAGCTTTGAGAATCTTCCTCTATTCCTCTCCATTGTGTTACATTTTTTTGAAATGGATCTCTTACCAAATTTGAAGCTCCATGTTTCCGCTATAATGGGTGTCCCACAAGCCCCTGGGATCAACTCTCTGCCCACCTGGTGCTGTTGTTATGGGAATGCACCACCACACCTGGCTTTTTAGTGAGTTCTAGGTATACAGAGCCCTTTTACCCAGTGAGCCATCTCTTAAACCCTCTTTTTGCTTTCTGGATGCAGAGAAAATATATCTTTCTTAGTTACTTTTCTGTTGCTGTGATAACACACCAGAACCAAGGCATCTTATGAAACAATTTAATACAGGCTTACAATTTCAGAGGGACATATCTATGGACATAATGGCTGGCAGCATGGCAGCATGGCAGCAGGCAGACAAACATGGCGCCGGAGCAGCAGCTGAGAGCTCACATCTTGAGATATAATCAAGAGACAGTGAGGTTTAACTCAAAATGGGGAGAGTTTTTCCAAAACCTCAAAGCCTACTCCAAGTGGCACACCTCCTCCAATGAGGTCACACCTCCTAATCCTTCCCAAACAGTTTCACCAACAGGGAGCACATATACAAATACATAAATCTATGGAGATAATTCTCATTCAAAATACCACAGTATCCAATTGTTTCATGCTTCTGAGGTCATGTCTTCCCTGCAATAGTGGACTTATAAGGCAAAATAAATCCTTCCTTCTTTTACATTGTTTTTTTTTTCTTAAATGTAGTGTCACACTAAGAAGAAAAGTATTAGTATATGTAATAAATGCCTTATCTAAAAAATACTGTAAAGATGAAATGAGAAATACTGGGTAGGGTTAAGAGGTCAGAAGTTAACACTGCATAGGAAAATCAATGCAGGTTTATATTAGTCACTTGCCATGACAAAACCGCTTGAGAAAAGCAACTTAAAGAAGGAAGGGTTGGTTTTGGCTAAGAATTTAAAAGCACAGGTCATCATGGTGGAAAAGCCCTAAGGCCATCAGTCACATTACTTCCACAGTAACATGGTGGAGAGAAATGAATGAAGATGCTCAATTCTACTTTTTATTCAGTCCTGTTCCACAGCCCATGAAATTGGGATTTCCCACCCCAATTAACCTAATCTAGAAAATTTCTCGTAGGTATATCCAAATATTTTAATCTGTAATGATCTTAAATCTTGTTGCACTGATAATCAACATTAATCTAGTCTCTCACTTTTCAACTTGACCCTTGAACAATCACTTTTAAGCCATAGCTTCTTTTCTACCTACACTCATGGCCATTTCATAATGCAAAATTCGTCTAGTCTGATGCCAAAGTCATCATAGTCTTTAATAGTTCCAACTGCATTCCATCTGAGATTCAAGTCAAACTCTTAATTGTGAATTACTGTAAAATCAAAAACAAACTATATATTTTACTATATGATAGTATAGACAAAACATTCCCATGCCAAATGATAAGTATAGCAAAGAGTTATTGGACCAAAACAGGAACAAAACATAGCAGGATAAATACCAAACCATGCAGTTTTAATGTCCTAAAACTGAAGCACAAGATGTAGTTATCTGGGCTCCAAAGAAGAACAGGCTCATCTTTCAGTCCTACTGGCATGCACACCCTTATTCCTGGGCTGGCTTCACTCCTTGCCTACAGCCTTCTGGGGCATCACTCCGTGGTTCTTGTGTCTCTAACATCATGATGTCTCCATGGCAGCTTAGGCTTCACCTTTACAGTTTCACACAGCAGCCCCTCAAAGACCCTCTGCAGGGCCTTTGGCTCCGCCTGACCTCAGGAACTTTTATACCATACCCATCTACAAAAAGGAAAGTTTCCTGAGTGTGATTGTCCTATTGTCCCAGTGAAAAGCACCAGGCTCCTCTTTAACAGTTACAGCTGCTTTCAAACCTGTCTTGTCAATAAGTACAGGTAAACTTGTTCACATTCCTTTACTCATCAAACTTTCATGCTTTTAATATCTTTCTCCTTCAATTTTGCTTTTTTTCATTATAGACTAAAATAAAAATGAATTGCAAGGTTTTGAAGACAATTACTTCAATTTTCAAAAGTCTACTGTGTTGAGAATTGAATAGCTAGAAAATGTTAATAATCATGCAAATAAGACCAGTTAGGATGACATTGAACTATCCAAGAAAGAAAGAAAGAAAGAAAGAAAGAAAGAAAGAAAGAAAGAAAGAAAGAAAGAAAGAAAGAAAGAAAGAAAGAAAGAAAGAAAGGAAGGAAGGAAGGAAGAAAGGAAGGAAGAAAACTGTAAGAGTCCAGAGAAGGATGGTAGCAGTGACGTTGGTAAGGATTGTTCATACCTGAGGTACAATCTAAGAAGATATAAATTAGGATTCTAAATAAATTATAAATTTTTATGAGGTTCAAAAATGAAAGAGGAGGCAAAACTGAGCAAACAAAAGCCAAATATGAACCTAAATGTGATGGTAAATTATTTTTTTCAAGATTCTTTCTTTTAAAAAAAAGATTTATTTATTATTTATACAACATTCTGTCTGCACACCAGATCTTACTATAGATGGTTATGAGCCACCATGTGGTTGCTGGGAATTGAACTCAGAACCTTTGGAAGAATAACCAGTGTCCTTAACCCCTGAGCCATCTCTCCAGCCCCCATGATGGTAAATTATTACTAAATGAAATGGTTACAAGCTAGATAAGTTTAGGAAAGCATTCTGAGAATTGTGAGATTAACATTTAGACATCAAAAAAAAAAAAAAAAAAAAAAGAGGCAAGGGCATCAAGATACCTAATAAATAGAGGCATTTGCCACCAAGCCAAAAGACCTGAGTCTGATTCCTGAAATTCACATAGTGAAAGCAGATAACCAAGTCAGTTAAGTTGCCCTCTGATCCCCACAAATGTGCTGTACCACAATTGCATGCATACTCACCAAAGTTGATAGGTAAATCACAGAAAAGTATTTTAAGAGAAGTGGTGGGTATAGCAGCATGAAGTTCAGGAAGAAGATCTAGGTTAGGGATGCATATACCTGGGAGTTAGCACCTGTCTCAGCTCGGGTTTTTATTGCTTCAGTGAAACACCACAACCAACAGCAAGTTGGGGAGGAGAGGGTTGGTTCTGCTTACATTTGCATAACACTGTCCATCATGGAAGGAGGTCAGGACAGAAACTCAAATATAGCAGAAACTGGGAGGCAGGAGTTGATGCGGAGGTGCTGCTTCCTGACTTGCTCATCATGGCTTGCTCAGCCTGGCTTCTTACAGAACCAAGACCACCAGCCGAGGGATGACAACACAGCAATAGGCTGGGCCCTCCCCTGTCAATCACTAATTAAGAAAATGCCTTACAGCCAGATGGTTTTTAATTGTATATTACTTTACATCCCCGGGATACCCCTCCCTCCCCTTCTCCCATATTAACCTTCCCCAGCACATCAAGTCACATCAGGACTGAGCATATTTTTATCTGAGGCCAGGCAAGGTAGCCTCACCAGGGGAAAGTGATCCAAAAGCAGGCAATAGTGTCCATGTTAGAAACACTGGCCAGGCACCCCAAAGGAAGACCAGGCCATCTGTCAGCTACTTGTGTTGCAGGGGGACTAGGTCAAGATCACGCATTCTCCTTGGTTGATGTCTCAGTCTCTGAAAGTCCCCATATGGCTGGGTTGGTTGTCTCTGTTATTCTTCTTGTGAGGTTTCTGTCCCCTGGAGGTCCTTCTATTTTCCCCTAACACTTCCACAGGACCTCACAGTTATGTCCCATGGTTGGTTGCAAGTCCCAGCATCTTCTCGATCTGCTGTTGACTGGAGCCTCCCAACAGGGGGCGACATGAAGACTAAAGGGACCACCTCCTAGCTAGGCAGGGCTAGTGGAAGGAGGGGATCAACAACCCACTGACAAAACCTGTGAACCAAAAATTACCCTGCCGACGAGAGGTGTAGGAATAATGAGGGAACAGAGATAGAGGGAAAGTCCAAACAATAATTGGCCCAACCTGAGACCCACCCCACTGTAGCGAGCTATCCCCTGACACTAAGAATGATACTCTTCTAGGCTCGCAGACAGGAGCCTAACTTGACTGTCATCTGGGAGGCTCCAGCCTACAGCCAGGTCTTATGGCAGGATTTTCTCAGTTAAGATTTTCTCCATTCAGGTAACTCTAGCTAGCCTAAAACTATCCAGCACGCAAGCTTTATACAAACTATCTCAAACCCTAAAAATCACCAATGGAAAGAGAATAGAAAAAGAAAAAGAAAAAAAGAGGTCCAGTGCCAGAGAACTCTGAAATAAAAGTGTTAAAGAAATGAAAAATTATTTTTTTATTATTATGATGATGGCAACATGATTGTATACTTTTGGAATAAACCATCAGAGAAAAAAAATGATGACACAGGAGAGACTAGAGTGTTCCAGAAACAAAATTCTTGAGCAGATGAGAAAGAATGGATTCTTATATATCCAAAATACACAAAAGACAGAAAAGAGAATGAAGATGAAGATGCTAATGGGCATGGAAAAGAGGCTGAGGAAGGAAATGCCCTAGGGACATATAGGGGGATTTCTTGGTATCAATAGGCTGCTTCATGAATATAAAATTAAGGTAGTCAGTGTGACCTAGTGATTTTCTTTAGCCCCTTCAACTTTGTAAGTGCAGGTAGTAAGTAGAAAATTTTCTTTGCCTCTTTTCACTGGTTATAGCAAAGCACCAGACTCTAGGTCTAGGTACTTAGTAAAAAAAAAAAAAAAAAAAAAAAAAAAAAAAAAAAAAAAAAAAAAAAAGGAGAGGGTGTTTGTTTAGTTCTGTTTTGGGTGAAAATCAAAGATTATGCAAGCTATCTGCTTCTCTGTAGTGAGAGATCCTTTGCTGATTCACAGCATAGCAGAGAACCCAAAAGAGAAACAGCTGTGTGATGAAACTATATAAAAGCTTGCTTTACCAAGAACCAGCTCAGTCTGGGAGATCAGCATTAATGCTTTCTGAGACAGACCTAATCACTTTGCTTGAAGTACTGTCTCCCAAAGATTCTACAACCTTAACAGCCCAGCCTGGGACCACGATTCCAGAACATGAACCTTTAATGAATAATCTCAAATAGTATTCAAACCAAAGCACCAGACCTGGATTCCTTAACAGTTTCATTTTGGAAAGTGAATATGGCCTCAACAAAGCCAAGTGAGCAAAGAACTCAGCATGAGAACTGGCCACAAATATGTCAAGTTGGAAGCTGAATAAGGACATGAAGCATGCATAGGAAAATATGCATGCATTGAAGGTATTGGTCCGATACGGACAGGGCAGAGCAGTCTGGAAGATAAATGATAGCTTGATATTACAGAAGATTTGTTCATAGATTGCGAAGGGAGTGACTGAGGCAGAGTGTGAAAACCACTTGAGGTCAAGTCTTTAGTCCTCATCATTCTGAAAGCACTTTCTTTATTGTTTGGAACTTCTTTGTTTACCTATAATAGCTAGACATTAACTTTCATGTTTTATTCATGCCTATCCTTTGTCAATCTCACCCCAGTATCTTATGCTGGATAATTAGTTTTGACACTAGAGTAAATTTCAGCTATGCCACTTTACTTTTATCATCCACCCTTTTCTAGACTCCCTCAGTCAAGTTATGAGTTTCTGCCATCACGTGTGATCCTTATAGAATAGCAAGCCTGGTTGTCTACCAAGCACTTCTTTCTCAGCATAGCTACCAATGCTTTTCAACAATATCTTTTTTGTATTTTTGATGAATAGGAGGTTTTACCTTTCAATGGGATACAAGAAACTTATTGCTGTTTATTGACCTGCTTCCCTTTCACTGTTTGTTTTCCACATTTATTTTTGGAAATTCTGTAGCTTAGGAATGATACAAATCTCCTTTGTTCATTTATTTGATTTGGGTTAATATTCACACTTAAAGTTGTCTGAACACAGAGATTCTTTAAATGCTGTTTTAGTGACACGCAATGTTAACAAAATTATTATCTGATAGCTCTATTTCAAACCTTATTTTAAAAATAAAATGCAGTAGGTAAGTCCATTATTTCTGCCGTTTTCATCTGAATGCAATCTGATTTTCATGTCCATAATTTTATGAAACATTTGAAAGATGATTCATCTTCTCTCTGTTTTCTTATAACATTTTCCTAGTGTTGTTGTAAGTAAAAACTTGGTGTTGGGCTATATATTATTTATTACTATTTGCCCTATAATTATTGCAGCAGTATTATTTAGCCCACTATCACAAATAATAAAACACAGACACCTTTTAAATTTTATAATTGCCTATTTACCTTGAGCCAGGCAAATATTCTACCCATGCAGTCTCGATAACCTTACCATTCACCTCTCAGCCCCCACCCAATGCCATCTGCCTTAACTATCCTTATATGGGTTACCTTCCATCCATAATCTTACAAATACTTGCTTATACTTTTTCTTTTTTAATTTATTGTTTTATTAATTATAGTTTATTCACTTTGTATCTGAGCTGTAGCCACTTCCCTAGTCCCCTCCCAATCCCACTCTCCCTCCCACATCTCCTCCCCAAGTCCACTGATAGGGGCAGTCCTCCTCTCCTTCCCTCTGATCCTAGTCTATCATTTCTCATCAGGACTAGCTGCATTGTCTTCTATGGCCTGATAAGACTGCACCGCCTTCGGGGGAGGTGATCAAAGAGCCAGCCACTGAGTTCATGTCAGAAACGGGCCCTGTTCCCATTACTAGTAAACCTACTTGGACACTGAGCTGCCATGGGCGACATCTGGACTGTCTGCTTGTCTTCCTCTGTGGCCTGGTAAGGCTGTCCCCCTCACCCCTTTCGGAGTAGGTGATCAAAGAGCCAGCCACTGAGTTCATATCAGAGACATCCCTTGTTCCCACTTGGACACTCACCTGCCATGGACTACATCTGTGCAGGGGTTCTAGGTTATCTCCATGAATGGTCCTTGGTTGGAGTATTAGTCTCAGAAAGGACCCCTGTGCCCAGATTTTTTTTTCTCTCCTTGTGGAGCTCCTGTCTCCTCCAAATCTTTCTATCTCTCTCTTCTTTCATATGAGTCCCAGCACTCTGCCCAGAGTTTGGCTATGAGTCTCAGCCTCTGCCTTGATACCCTGCAGTGTAGAGTCTTTCAGAGTCCCTCTGTGGTAGGCTTCTGTCCTGTTCCCTGTTTTCTTCCTCTTCTGATGTCCATCCCATTTGCCTTTCTGAAAGAGAAATTAAGAAAATAAGATTGTTGCTTATACTTTTACCTTGCTGTTTTCTCCATGTACACCACCCTCAGAGTCCTTCCTCCTGGCCCAAGTGGTTCCTTCTCCAAGCTAACCCATCACGACCATCAGCCTTCCTCCTCTCTTCCTGTCTGTCTCTCTCCTGTGATGCACCTGTCCTCAAAAGCCCAGGAACCTTAACCACTCCTACCCCATTCTGCCCTGCCCAAGTATAGGTCTTTAATCAATCTTAGGTAGGTTTACAAAACAAGGATAGGTGTCTCTGGGGAAGTAACCAGATCTTGAAGACCCATAATCAGCATCAAAATAAAGCATTAGAACAACCCCCAACATCCTAGTTTAGAACAAAATTCTCACTCTTTAGATTTCCTAGTAACTATCAGACTGACACATGTTTTTTTTTTTTTTTTTAAATCTGATTCAATATGTGCTACTGTAGTGTCTTCTTAGACATAACACTAAAAACTCATTTGGAGAAAATGAATCATTATTCATGGGTAAAACTTCTTTTTCCAAATCTAGAACCTAATTTCTTTTTTCAATTATAATCTGTTTTATTGCTTTTTAATGGCATTTGTGTGGATGTATAAACTGTTTTATTATACCTTAATATACTCTTACATACATGTATGTCTACCCAGGCACATGGTTATGCCTATTACAGATTTGATATGATTGACTATGAGTAATAAAATGGTGGAATTACAAAAGATAATTATGTTATTTCAGCATTTTTAAAAAGAACTGCAAAGAAACTTCAACTCATTCAGATATTTTATAGATCTTCAGAGAAAATCATTGTTCTTCATAGAGATACTTTCCAGCATTTCACAAGCTTGGAGCAGTCACTCACCTTGTTCTCTGTCCTCACTAGGCAAACAGTATAGTTGGCATAGGAAAAATGCAACTATGAAAAAACATTTCCTTGCCCTGGAGGAGCTTAAGTTGCTTACATCGCTTAGTGCTAAGATAGAAAAGCATGTGGTGAAATTGAGAAATCAAGAAAATGATGGCAGACAAAGTACCAGGCAATGTTTCATGGACAAATAATATTTACCTGTGTTGTAGTCAGTGCTCTATTGCTGTGAAGGGATACCATGACCCTTCACAGCAGCTTGTATAAAAGAAAACATTTAATTGAAAGCTTGCTTACAGTTTCAGCGGTTTACTCCGTTATCATCATGTCAGAAAGCATGGCAGCACAGAGGCAGTCATGTTGCCAGAGAAGTAACTGAGCCTTCTATATCCGGATCTGCAGGCAACAGGGAGTGAGAAACACTGAACCTGGCTTGAACTTTTAAAATTCCAAAGTCCACACCAAATGACACTCTTTCTGCAAGAAGGCCACACCCATTCCAATGAGACCATACCTCCTAATCCTTCTCAAGTAGTGCCACTCCCTGATGTTTAAGTATTCAAACATATAAGCCTATGGGAGTCATTCTTACTCAAACCACCACATTACACTCCCTGACACCTACAGGCTCATGTGCACATCATAATGCAAAAAACAAAAAAAATGCTTAGTCCAACTTCAAAAGTCCCCATAGTCTAACACAATCTCAACACCATTTAAAGGTCCAAAGTTCAAAGTCTCCTGGGAGACTCAAGGCCATCTCTTAACTGTAACACCTGTAAAATCAAATCAAAAAACAAATGACATACTTCCAACATAAAACGGCACAGAATATACATATGTATATATATATATAATATATAATATAAATATATATACTATAAATATATGTATATAAATTTCCTCCCATTCCAAAAGGGAGGAAAGGGAACATAGAGAACTGCCTGTGTTTTCCTACCCAAACTTACCAAAATGTTGTCAAAGTTTTATTCATTCTATGAACTTTATGAACTCCAAAAGATAAACCCAAAAAGCTGAGATTGCCAAAATAAGATCCGGAGTCGTGAGGAATGAAGAGGGGCTTGACATGGCAAACAAACATTAACTACTTGAGCAAATGCTGCTTTTAGATTATAGCACAGGACCTCTTACAGGGTTGCCTACGAACTTATAGTTAAGATGGTAAAAGTAGTATTTTCTATTCTCAGTACAGGATAATATCCATACTCATGATTGATAGAATGTGCTAAGGTTTATGCCCAAGAAAAGCTTCCATTAATAATTAGACAGCTAAGTACTTTGATATAATACTGGAAAATTCTATTTGTTTACAAAGAGAATTGCTGGAGAAGGAAGTAAGAGTTTACTTAACGGTTTACTTACTTTTGGCAACCTTATTTGTTATTATTAGTGACAACCTTAAATAGAAACTTCTTAGGTGGATAATATCATTTTAATATTTGAAAACATATATAACAATCAATGGCATGCTCTATAGGTCAAAAGTGTCTCATTAAAGGCTTAGTTAATCTTTATGAAGATTTTTTTTTAATTTTTGTTTTGGGGGAGGCCAGAAGAGGGTATTAAACTCCTTGGAGCTGGGCTTACAGGTGGTTGTGAGCCTCCTGTTCTGGGTGCTGTATAAGCCCCTTGATGTGGGTTCTAGGAGTCAAATTTGAGTTCTCTACAAAGAATCAAGCCCTTCTACCAACTAAGTCATCTCCAGCCCTGCTTCATTAATTTTTAATAGTATTTCCCATCTAAGCGTACGCATGAACTAGACTTGGGACTATTATTTTACATCTGTTCTTTCTTTACCGATGATCTAAGGTCTTTTCACAGAAATTTAAACCAGGAAAAGGGATCCCTTTGCGCCTTTATTCTTATTTTTAGAGTATTAGGCTTTTAGAATTCTGATAGGGTTTTCTCCCTCATTTTCCCCTGCCTAATCACAAGGTAGTTCACACTTGCTTTGTTATTCTTGTGGTTGATATATTTTAAAACTTCAAAGACAATTTGAAAGAAAACAACTCCATGGATTTTAATTGTGTTAGTTTTCATCCATAGTTTAGGGTGAGGTTGATCCTTTCATGAATTACTTGGAGCATTCATGTGAATGAGAATTTGTCTTTGATGAGAACGAAGTTGCACGAACCCAGTGGATTCCTCATCATCTTCATGTTACCTCCAGGGAGGGAACTGTCACTTTGAGTTGCACTGTTTCAAGGGGAGACATTAACTAATCTATTAATGTTGAAGGGTGGCTGGTCCAATTATTCAGTTACTTATGTGTTGCTTGGTAATTTTAGGTTGCTGCACAGGATCTAATATCCCAAAGAAGACTTAGATTTCCTTGACCCTTTGGGTCTATGAAAGGCTGAACCCAGATTTATGATCTTCTGGGGTTAGAACAATAGGCTTGCTTTGGAAGGTTAACACTCCTCCCCTTTTTATTGCCTTCTTCAAGCCTATTTTCAATTTCTCATCTTTCAGTTGTGCTTTCTCTCTCTGTGCTCTCTTGGCCTGGCTGATAGAAGGTTTCTCTGTGAGAGATATATGTTTGAACAAAGGGAGGTGGGATGTCCAGCTCTTTGTTAGCCTACGAACTCTGTCAGAACACTGTAGTGGAAGGAACGGTTCAGTTCACCCCTAACTGTGGAGCTTTTCTAACTCAGGAGGTCATAAACTCAACCCGTAATTGCCTGAATTTCATCACTATCCAAAAGCATTCCTGGAAAGCAGTACTCAGGTGAATGTATTTTTACAAATAGATATCTAAAATTGTAAAACAGTTTGGGAGGGGTAAGGTAGTATGCTTATAAAAATGCTTTTGACTTTCAGGTTTTCTCAAAATGACGTCCCTTGTCTCATGTTTTCTGGCTTTATTTGTTTAAAGATATCAAACAGAAGTCAGAGCTTTGGGAAATTCTAACATTTTAAAAACATATTATTATGTCACTTTGAGTTGCACTGTTTCAAGGGGAGACATTACTTAATCTATTAATGCTGAAAGGAGACTGGGCCAATTATTCAGTCACTTATGTGTTCCTTGGTAATTTTTGGTTGCTGCACAGGATCTAATATCCCAAAGAAGACAATTTTTTAATCAAAAGATAGAAGGCATACAAAAATATAACTAGCACCTTTGTGAGCCAAACACTGTATGTAGCAGTAGCTCAATTTAGATTGCAAAAAAAAAAAACACAAGTAAATGGCAATGTGAAACAAGTAATAGTTCTTTTTTTTTCCTTTTGTGACTTAATAGTCTACCAATTATATTCATTATAGTCTACAAGAAAGCCTGGCATATTGGATTTATTCCCATTGGTTCCTGCAGTCATTTGTCAGATACCTCTCTGCAACAGCCAAAATGGCGGAGCTGATAGCGAACAAGAGCGCTCTCAGGAGGCCCTGGATTGCAGGAGGTAAGGCTGTAGTGGTGGGCCTCTTAGTCACATGGTGTGGACCTCACAGATTGCTCAAGCTTACTTTCATTTCATCTGTGAAGAATGTTCCAATGTGGTATTCCTTGACATATATGTGAATGATAGTCCAGATGTTGCTGTGTAGACTTTGAAGTAAAGTGCGTGGTCAATGTCCCAATTTAAGTAAAAGGGCCAAAGAAGGATAAAGGCACGACTAGTGGATTTTCTTAATCACACCCTGAAAAAGTATAACCAGCCACGAGTTGACAACCTGTAATATTTTAATTTTCAAAAAAGAATGAAGTACTGAGATTCTATACCCAACTGACACCACACTATAAATGAGAACAAAATAGTAATTCTACCCTTTTACAAAAAGAAAATGTGGGCATGTAACAACAATTAATGGGGGGGGCATGAATTTCAAAGAAAGCAAGAAGAGGTATATGAGAGGTTTAGGCAGAGGAAAGAGAAGGGAAAAATAATGTAATTATATAAGTATTTTTATTTAGTTGTTTACTTTACATCTCAGTTGTAGCCCCCTTTCTTCTCCTCTCATTCCCTCCTCTCTGTCCCTCTCTCTTCCCTTGTCCCCCCTCCCCTGCCCCTCAGAAAAAGGGGAGACCCTCCACAACCCCACTCCAGCACATGCAGTGGCATCAGAACTGTGTACTTCCTCTTTCGCAGTGTCCTGACAAGGCATCCCCAGCAGGCAGAAGTGATCACAAAGCATGCAACAGAAACCACATTAAAGGCAGCCCCCTGAACCCCTTTCTAGATGACTCACATGGAGGCTTAAGCTACCTATTGGGTACATATGTAGGAGGGCCTAGATCTAGTCCATGCATGATCTCTGGTTGGTGCTTCAGTCTCTGCCTAGGTTAGTTGCAACTGTTCATCTTCTTGTGGAGTTCCTGTCCCCTCCGAGTCCTTCTATCCCCCCCCCCACACACACACACACTAGCCTCTTTACGCTGTGCCCAATGTTTCAAAATATCTTCTGTTTCAGTCTATTACTGGGCAATGCCTCTCAGCGAACAGCCATGCTGAGCTCCCATCTGCAAACATAGTAGAGCTAGAGCGTTCTGGTAGTGTCAGGGGTTGGCTCTCTCCCATGGAGTGGGTCTCAGGTTGGGCCAGGTATTGGTTGCACATTCCCTCAATCTCTGCTCTGTCTTTATCCCTGAACAGCCTGGAGGCAGGGTAAATTCTGGGTGAAGGTATTTGTGGGTGGGTTGGTGTTTCCCTTCCTCCACCAGGAGTCCTGTTGTGTTAGAGGATTGCCTGTCCAGTCTCCATGGCCCCCATCACCAGGGCTCTCAGCTACAGTTGCCCCTGTATCCTCCCAGGAGCTCACACTGTTGCAGGTCTCCAACTTGTCTAGGAAATGCCCCACCCATGATTTCTCCTCTCTGTGCAAGCCCTCCGTCCTTCTGCCCCCATCCTCCCCACATCTGACCCCCAATCCCATTTCCCTCAGCGTCCCCACGTGGATCCTATTCCTCTCTTCAACCACTTCTGCTGTCTATTCCATGTCCCCTTCTGAGTGAGAGTCAAGCATTCTCCCTTGGGTCCTCCTTGTTACTTAGCTTCTTTAGGTCTGTGGATTGTTGTATGGTTATCCTGTACTATATGGCTAATATCTGCTTGTAAGTGAGTACATAGCATGGTGTCTTTCTGGATCTGGATTACCTCACTCAGGATGATCTTTTCTAGTTCCATCCATTTGCCTGAATTTTTTGATTTCCTTGTTTGCAATAGCTGATTAGTATTCCATTGGGTGAATGAATGTACCAGTTTCTTTACCCATTCTTCAGTTGACAGACATCTGGGTTGTTTCCAGTTTCTGGCTATTACAAACAAAGTTGCTATAAATGTAGTTGAGCAAATGTCCTTGTGGTATGATGGAACATCTTTTGAATATATATCCAGGAGTGGTAAAGTGGGGTCTTGAGGTAGAGCTATTCCCATTTTTCTGAAAAAGCACCAGATTGATTTCCAAAGTGACTGCACAAGTTTGCACTCCCACCTGCAATGGAGGAGGGTTCCCCTTTCTCCAAATCATTGCCAGCATGTGCTGTCACTTGAGTATTTGATCATAGCCATTCTGATGGGTGTAAGATAGAGTAATCTTGCCAGCCCCAGAGAATAACTTCTCTAGTAATTCTTTCTAAATAGAAACTCATTTTTCTTCATAGAAGAATCTCTCTCTCTCTCTCTCTCTCTCTCTCTCTCTCTCTCTTACCTGCATTCCACTGGGAAACTTTGAACGATTCTTTGACTTCTGCTTTTATCAATTTGTTAAGAAATATCAATACATAATTTTAGGAGGGTTATTGTTATAGCAAAGTTTTAAGTTGTGTTTCTTTTTATTTTAATTAAACATTTTGGTCCTGCTTTATTTACTATAGCAAAGAATTTGAACCAACCTAGTTGTCCAGCAGCATATGAATGGATAATGAAAAGTTGGTATATGTATAAAATGGAATGCTTCTCCACACTAAAGAAATGAAGTTAAATTTTCAAGAAAATAAATGGACTTAAAATCCATAATATTGAGCAAGGTCACCCATTCTTAGAAGGAAAAAGCAGATGTCCTCCTTTTTATGTAGAATATAGGCAAACATATAATATGTATGTATATATGTATGTATGTATGTATAAACAAATGTACATGCAGGTATAGTATGACATGAACAAAACAGAACAAGACAGGCTAAATATAAAAGAATGAGGAAGGACTGAGCGCAGGTAATAGACACAAGTTATAAAACACAATATAAAAATAATTGTTTTTCTGTTTCTAATTCTGTTGTGGACTTTTTTTTATTTTGGTGGAAGATAAGTGCACAAAACACATTCAAGTGTAAAATTCAATGTAGATCTCCACAACTTTCATTCTAAATGCCCATCCTAACGTATGAAAGTTCACTGAGTTGTACAGACGTAAAGTCTGGTTAATTTTGTTGTGTGGTATTTTTTATTTATTTGCAAAGTTTTTAAGAAAGTTTATAAAAAAAATTTTAAATGCATTACAATGTATTAGTAAACATGGAAACCATATAGATTTCTATTATTTCCTCCAACTTAACCAGTAGCCATTAACTCCATGCATTCGTGGCTCTTGAGCACTTTTCATTTTCAGTCTCTAATTCTACCACACCAGCAGGACTCCCAGCTCTGTTCTACGATAGAATGAAAGAGAACACATATACCAGCTACTGCCTGGCTAGGTGAGCTTGGACAATTTGCTTGCAACTTGTTGGAAAGTCCTAGGTTAATCTCATCAGTAGGATAAGAATTCCTTGTCTCTTTACAGGACTAGGTAGAAGAATACACATTTTAAATGTGGAAAACACCATGTAGCTGGTACAGAGCAAGCACTTGTTACTAAATAAGCATTCCCCAGAGCTGATTTGGAGTCATCACAATCTTTGCCATTGATGCCATCCAGGTAATAAAGGACACAGCTTTGATTAAGGAGAATTCTGGGCTGTGGTGATACTATAATAAAACCACTCAACTGTAACTTTTTTTTCACAATTTATTCATTATATATCCCAGTTGAAGCCCACTCCTCAGCTCCTCCCAGTCCCACCTTCCCTCCTTCTCTCCCCTTCCTCCTCCCATCCTCTTCTAGTCCACTGAAAGGGGGAGTTCTCCACCATTGTCATCTGCCCATAGCTTGTTAAGTCTCAATAGGGCTGCTTGGATCTTCTTCCTCTGTGGCCTGGCAAGGCTGCATCACCAGGGGCGAGTGATCAGAGAGCAGTCAACTGAGTTCATGCTAGAGGCAGCCCCTCACTCAGAGATCACATGAAGACTGAACTGCTAATCGGTGAATCTTAACCTTTGGTCCTATGGTGACACTCCCAGAGCTTGCCAGTTTTTAAATCAACTGCCTTCTGTGTTGAACTGTTTTTCTCTTTCATGGTCTTGTGTAACATTGTCACAAGTAACCATGTAACATGTAACATGTTTTGCTGATTTGTTGGCCACTGAGCATACATAGTTGTACAGAAAAACAAAACAAAACAAAACAAAAAAAATAGGTTTTCAACCATTTCTTGAAATGGAAAGAAGTGTTTAAAACTTTCCACCACAGCTAACAACAAGGAAAAATCTAAACTACTGAAATACTAATAAGAATTCTTAGATCATTCAGAGACATGGGCTCACAGAGCAAGCACCCTGCTGCATGCCAAATAGAAGAAAGAGTTAGACGGACATAGAGAATACAAAGGAGAACCTCTGTGGCTGTGGGGACAGTTGCTGTAGTAGGAATCCTGAACTGTAACGGGAAGCTTTCTGGAGCCCTGATATGAACAAATATGAAAGTTTTACATTCTGGACTTTTTTGTTTGTTTGTTTGTTTGTTTGTTTTGTGCTTAACTTATTTCTTTTAATACAATGTCTTCCAGGTCCATATACGCTATTTCAAGTTCCATTTTATGGCTGAATTGTTTTCCATTATGTATATATACTACCTTTTCTTTACCTAATCATCCACTAAAAGATACCTTGGTTGGTTTCATATTTGAGTGATTGTGAACAGTTCCACAATACATGTAAGAATGCAAGTGACTTCGTTATGTTGACTTCATTTCCCTTGGTCATAAACCTATTAGGAAGATAAGTATGTGAGAAGAGAGTTCTTACTTTCAGATTTCTGAAGACCTTCGGTACTGGTTTCTACTATGCTTTCATTAGCTTACATCTCCACCAACAGTGCTCAAAGTTCCTATTTGCCTAAATTCCCACAGACATTTATGATTGTTTTTATCATTGCAATAATAACTATTCTGCCTGGGATGTGATACCTCATTGTAATTTGCATTTCCCTGACAGTTAGTAATACTGAGCTTTTGTCATATATTTGTTGGTCATTTGTATGTCTTCTAAGAAGTATCTATTGATATCTAAGGTCTTTTTAGTTCATATTTTTATTATTGTTTATTATTTTAAAAATATATTTTAAAAATATATTGTTTCTCATATATTTTTAGTAGAAATGTTCTGGTGAATGAGTAGTTTTTAAATATGTTCTTCCACTCTTCTACTTGCCTTCTTATTCTGTGAGTGTAATTTTTGCTATTCAGAGGCTCCTTAGTTTGAAACAATCTCTTTTGTCTACTTTTGTGTGTTATCACATACATGTTATAAAAGTTGTTCAAGCAAGCCAAAAAAGCCCAGGTAGGAGTGCATTAGACTGCAAAGTATATTTCGTTCAACTACAAAACAGTTACCATTTGCTTCTTAACAACAAAAAATTAAAACTTCAGGAAAATAGAATCAGAATCATAAGAGTTCGCACAGGTCATGGACTTCTACCAGGTCCTCACAGTGGCCATCAGAGAAATACTTCCCTGTGATTCTGACTTAAGAAGGAATGGGGAGATAAATTAGTTACTTTTTTATTGCACCATAATCAGGACAACTTATAAAAGAAAGAATTTAACTTAGCCTGTATTTCCAGATAGTTAGAGTCCATAATGTCGGAGTGAAGGCATGATGGCAGGAACAGATGGGAATTCACATCTCACCAACAGGACGTAGAGAGCACAAACCTAAAATGGCAAAGGTATGAGCCTTCTGAAACCTCACAGCCCGCCCACCATCCCTGGCGACCTACCTCCTCTACCAAGGCCACACCTTTTAATCCTTCACCAATAGTTCCACCATCTGTAGACCAAATATGCAAAAGAATGAGCATAGAGGGGACGTCCTCATTCAAACCAGCTCAGGAGAGAGAGAAGGAGGGTCAGATATAACTATTTTGAGTGTTTAAGCCTTTTGTTTTTTAAGTGTTTAGCCCTTAGGAAAAGTATCTTACTAAAGATCATTCCACTGGAACCCTAACAAACTTGACGGAAGGAAAGTATCCAACTTCAGCCATCTCTAGCCATCCCATAATAACTACAGTGAGTAGTATACGTAAAGGATGAGAAATGGGGGAGGCGTTCACAGTGGGAAGCTGCTCAAATGCCTGAGACCAAGTCACTGGCTCATAAAACACCTTCCTCCCCTGCATCTTACAGGCATATCAATAAGCCCATTTACTGAAGCTCCATTCACTCAGTATGTCTCCTTTGCATTTCAACAAAACTGCCAGGGGCAAAAAAAGCTTAAAGGACCTGAACTTGGGAACTTCCAGGTAAAAATTTGTAACATAGAAGCTACTTCAGTGAAGAGAGTCAGAATATGGGAAAAATAAACCCTGTTCTCAAGACAGAGAATAAAGACTTTGCAAAATCCCAAGAATGCATATAAAAAGCACTGACTCACCCGAAACAAATGCAGGGTGCGGGAGGCGCAGCCCAGGTTCTCAAGTAGAATAGGGAAGATAGCTGTCTTAGAAGCTTGTTTTCTCCTCTCTGAGTACTTCTAAAGATTGAAGCCTCAAGAGAAGGCTTCTCAATCATAAAATCCCCAAATTATATATATAATTTAAAGTGTGTATATATATATATGTATGTATATCATTTAAAGTATATATATATAAAGTGTATGTATATAAAGCATATATATACTTTATATATTATATATTATATACATAAATTATATATAATTTAAAGTATTTTAACTGTATTGGTCAAAAAAACTCAGTTCTTATTTCATAAATTTTGTTTTTCAACTTTATAATTCTTTACACTTATTACAAGAGTGGGTTTTATCATTTTTATTTATTTTTTCTAATCTCTTGCCATGTTCTCTGTACTTCCATAACATTCTTCTATAATATTTTTGCTTTTATTTAAATTTGTTTCTTTTCCACTATCTCTAGTCCTCTGCCTCTTTCCATTAATTTTATTAACGGATGCTTCCATACTTACTCTGAATAGCTTTTATATTCAATTCACTAGTCTTTATATACACACTCTAGTAGTCTTGCCATTTTCAGTTTTATGGTCATTAGAGGATATTGGTGAGCATTAGTTGATTTTAAATGTCTTTGTTTGTATTGTAAGGTTTAATGCTGTTGCTGTCCTACAAGTTTATTTTCTCCTCTCTGAGTAGTTCTAAAGACTGAACCCTCAAATGAAGGTTTCTCAATAATAAGATTTGCTCATCTATGTTCATGGAGGCTTTATTTGTAATAGCCAGAAACTGGAAACAACCCAGATGTCCCTCAACTTAAGATAGATAAAGAAATTGTGCTACATCTATACAATGGAATACCATTCAGCTATTAAAAACAAGGATATCATGAAATCTGCAGGCAAATAGATGGATCTGGAAAAGAGCATCCTGAATGAGGTAACCCAGACCCAGAAAGACCCACATGATATATGCTGATTTATAAGTAAATATTAGCCATATAATACAGGATAAACACACTACAATCCACAGACCTAAAGAAGCTAAGTAACAAGGAAGACCCTAAAGAGGATGCTTAACTCTCATTCAGAAGGGCAAATAGACACCAGAAGTGGTTGAAGAAAGGGAACAGAATTGCAGCCTACCATAGATAGCCTCTGAAAGACTCCACCCAGCAAGGGATGGAAACAGATGCTAAGACTCACAGCCAAATTTTGGGCAGAGCACAGGGAAATTGATGGAAGAGTTGGGGCATAGAATGACCAACCCAGAGGGAACAGGAGCACCACAAGAAGACCAACAGAGCCAACAAATCTGGATGCTGATGGGAGAGAGGGGGGCTGTGAAGACTGATTCACCAACCAAAGACGATACATGGAGAAGACCTAGATACCCTGGTAAGAAGTAGCCAATAGGCAGCTCAGTCCCCATGTGGGTTCCCTAGTAGGGCGAGGAGGGAATATCTCTGACATGGACTCTGTTGCCCACTCTTTGATCACTTCTCCCTTACCAGGCCACAGAGGAAGAGGATGCAGGCAGTCCTGATGAGACTTGATGGGCTGGGGTCAGTTAGTAGGGGAGGAGGCCTCCTCATATCTGAGGACTGGAGAAGGGGAAGAGGAGGGAAGAGAGAAGGAGGGTGGAACTGGGAGGAGATGAGGGAAGGGGCTACAGTCAGAATGTAAAGTGAATAAAATTTTAAAAATAAATTTTAAAAACTAACACATGGGCGTGAGAAATCACATCAAAATTTTATATATAGAAATATATGTGTGCTAACATTATTATTCTAAATTATTATATGATCACAACTTCCTAAACTCTTGAAAAAATAACTAAACTCTTCCAGAGGATTCGGGTTTGGTTCACAGCGCCCACATACAGCTAACAGTTGTCTCCAGTTGTAAGAGATCTGACACTGTGTTCTGGCCTCTGTCAGTACAAGGTATGCATGTGGTACAAAGACTTACACGCAGGCAAAATACCCAGGCACACTAAATAAATCAATGAATATTTTTTTAAAGAAAAAAAGAAATGAACACTGCTAAACTCATTCTGTGAGCTCTCTATTTCCATGATTAAAACCAGATTAAAAATTCAACAAAAAGTGCTTTAAAAAGCAATATCTCTAAAAAACAAAACAGAAAAATTCTTCATCATATATTTACAAATCTAACTGAAAAATTTTAGCAGATTGTATATGAACCTGTGTGTCTCTGGGTCTATATGTATTTCTTGTTACTTTTACTTTAGCTTTCTCTTCTGTTTATTTGTTTTATTATAATCCCAGCTTGTTTGTTTGTTGTTTTATCTTGTTTTATTTTTTTTTAGGTGACTGTTTTCTTAAAAGAGAGAGAAAGAAAAAGTATGGATTTGGATGGAAGGGGAGGTACGGAGGAACTGGGAGGAGATGGGACAGGGGAACCATAATCAGAATATACTGCATAAAAAAGATTTACTTTTTTAATCAGTAAAGATATTTAAAATAGAAAAAGTATATGAATCTAACATGACCAGTAAAATACTTATTTGCAATTGGTTATTTATAAATTATGCTAATGATTAAAATACTGTTTTCTTCAACAAAGCAAATGAATCCATTAAAAATATCTTTTTGTTAAAAATAAAACAGGCCAAAATAACGATTGTGATATAATGTACATATCTCTTTTTTTAATGTTTAACTTTAGTTAGTTAGTTTTTCACTTTACATCCCAAGTGTAGTCCCCATTTTCCTCTCCTTCTTGTCCCACTTTCCCTCCCACTTCCTCTTCCCCATTCCTCTACCTCTCAGGAAAGGGGGACTCCCACCAACCCATCCCAGTACTTCAAGTCACTTCAGAGCACATCCTCTTCCATGGTGACCTTCCAGGCATCCCCACCAGGGAGAAGTGATTGAAAAGCATGCAACAGAGTCCACATCGGAAACAGGCCCCATTCCCCTTACCACAAGAAGACCAAGTTGCCCATTGGGTATATATGTGTAGGGGGCCTAGATTCAGTCCATGTACGGTGTTTGGTCTAGAAGTAAGAAGACAAGCCACAAACTAGGATAAATAATTGCAAATGATATACCTAATAGTAAAGGATTTTTATGTGAAATATAGAAAGAATTCTTTAAAAAAAAATCAAGAATGAAAGTCAACAAAATTTAATATGGACGACGAATTTGTCTGAAAATTGATTTTTTTTTTCCCCAGTGTGGCAAAATTCCCAGCACAAGCAATTTAAAGTGGGGAAGAATTTATTTTGTCTCATGGTCTAAAAACTTCAGTTCAGAGACCACAGTTTCATTGATTTGGGGGCCGTGGTGAAACCAAATATCATAGCAACAGAAGCACATTAGAAGAGAAATTTGTTTACTTTATGGTAGACAAAAAAAAAAAAAAAAAAAAAAAAAAAAACAGAGGAGAAAGAAGAGGCTGGGAACCAAACTTTCAGATGCATGCCCCCAAGAACTTAGTATGTCCAAGCAGGCTCCACCTCTAAAGTTTCCATCACCTACCATAACAACACCACCAGCTGGGAACCCAGCATCCAACACATGAAGCTATGAAGGTCAACTTATGGTCAAGTCATAACACTCTGAGTTGTACAACTTTAACCAAAATGCCTGAGAAAACAACTCAAAGAAGGAAGAATTATTTGACTCATAATTTTACATGTTTCCTCAAATGGATGCTTAGGTAAAACTTTATGGAAGCAGAGGTTCTTTCTCATGGTGGTAGAAAGCAAGAAAATGGAATGTATACAGTCACCAGGAATAAGCTTCAAAAGTAGGCACCCAGCCACCTTCAGGCAGGCCTGTACCCTAAAAGTTCTACTCCCAACAGGGGACATCTCATATTTGAATCTAAAATTCTAAAGAGTCTCCAAAACAAGATACACAGATTAACCATGAAGCCTATGAAATATAGTCATGATCACATGTCATGAAGAAATTGCAGGTTAAAAAAACAACAAAACAAACAAACAAAAACACTATACATTTGTTAGGGTAATTAAAATCCAAGATACTATAACCAACTTTTAGAAGGGATTTGGAGACAAAAGTCTCATTCGTTGCTTGTGGAAATGGAAAGTGGTCCAGCGATACTGGAATATACTGAGCACTTTCTTACAAAACTATGTAAACATAGTCTCACCACACAATCTAGGAAATGAGATCCTTGTTTTGCAAAAGAAGTTGAAACATGTATATCCTAAAACCTGAACACATAGGTGGAGTATATCTTTTTCATACTCAGAAGTTGGAAGCAACCAGGATCTCCATCTGAGGATAAATGGATAAGTAAGACAATTGAATATATTCTTTAGCATAAAAAAAAAATTGAGCTGCTAAAATCATCCATGGCTTCTGGTGCTGATAATCCCAAGTGGGCAAGAGAGTGGATCCAGGACCTTGCTGATCTGCAGGCTTAGTGGAAATGGTAACCTTCAGGTTTATTGAAACAGAGATAGAAGAGGACCTGATGTCATCCTCTGGCCTACATACACACACAGTTGAACGCAAGCACCCACATACTCACATATATGCAATGCACATACATACTAAACTAAGTAAATATTTTTTAAAAATTAAAAAGACAGAGAACAAACTTGAATGCACAATACTAAATAAAAGAAGCCGATATGGAAGATTATTTAGTATATGATTCCAGTAAGATTAAGACAAAAATGCTGGAGAGGTTGTGGAGAAAGAGGAACCCTCCTCCACTGCTGGTGGGAACATAAACTTGTAAAACCACTTTGGAAATCAACCTGGTGCTTTCTCAGACAATTAGGAATAGTGCTTCCTCAAGATCCAGCTATACCACTCCTAGGCATATATTCAAAAGATGCTCAAGTACACAACAAGGACATTTGTTCAACCATGTTCATAGCAGCTTTATTCATAATAGCCAGAACCTAGAAACAACTCAAATGTCCCTCAGCAGAAGACTAGATACAGATATTGTGGTACATTTACTCAATGGAATACTACTCAGCAATTAAAAACAAGGAAATCATGAAATTTGCAGGCCAATGGTGGGATCTAGAAAAGATCATCCCAAGTGAGGTATCCCAAAAACAGAAAGACACACATGGTATATACTCGCTTAAAAGTGGATACTAGATATATAATATAAGATAAACATACTAAAACCTGTATACCTAAAGAAGCTAAGCAATAAGGAGGCCCCTGGGTAAGATGATCAATCCTCACTCAGAAAGACAAAAAGGATGGACATTGGAAGAAGGAGAAAACAGGAAACAGGACAGGAGCCTACCACAGAAGGCCTATGAAAGACTACCTAGCAGTGTTTCAAAGTAGAAGCTGAGACTCTTAATCAAACTTTGGGCAAAGTTCAGGGAATCCAATGAAAGAAAGGGAAGATATTGGGACCTGAAGAGGATAGGAGCTCCACAAGGAGAGCAACAGACCCAAAATATCTGGGCACAGGTGTCTTTTCTGAGACTGATACTCCAACCAAGGATCATATATAGCTATAACCTAGAACTCCTGCTCAGACGTAGCCCATGGCAGCTCAGTATCCAAGTGGGTTTCCTAGAAAGGAGAACAGGGACTGTCTCTGACATGAACTCAGTGGCTGATTCTTTGACACCCCCCCCCCCGAGGGTGGGAGCAGCCTTGCCAAGCCACAGAGGAGGACATTGCAACCAGTCCTGATGAGATCTGATAAGCTAGGGTCAGATGGAAGGGGAGGAGGACCTCCCCATCAGTGGACATGGAGAGGGGCATGGCAGGAGATGAAGGAGGAAGGGTGAGATTGGGAAAGAATGAGGGAGGGAGCTACAGCTGGGATAGAAAGTGAATAAACTGTAATTAATATAAAAAATTAAAATTTAATTAAAAAATTAAGACAAAAGTATAGAGACAATCTATAAGTGAGTGGTTGCCAATGGTTGCAGGACTAAGTGAGAAATAAATACTTTTGTCAGGGTGAAAATACTCTATACAATAAAATGCTCCATACAATATTTTAATTTGTAATGGATATGTGTTAGACCTATAAGTCAAAACTTATATAGTGTGCAACACCAAGAGCATACCTTTATGTAAAGGCCAAATTTGAAATAATAAAGACATGTCCATAAAGATTCATGAGTATATCAAATGTTCCACTATAGGTAGGGATATCAACACGAGGAGAGACAGTTCATTCATAAAAGAAAAAGTAGAGACTTAAGCGTGAGACAAGATAAGTGTAAATTCTGATTTCGCAGCTTACTAGCTGTCTAACCATGAATGATTTTAATTTTCCCATTGTCGACATAAATGTTGCAATAATACTTCTGCTTGTTTCAGCAAAAATGATGAAACTGAAAAAGAAAGCAGTTCAAAATAATAGTAGAAAATGTAATTTATCGTGACTCCACAGCCCCTCTTTCTTGTAGCCAATATACGAGACACGAAATGTCTCTCCTTCCTGAGACTGCTATGCCTGAGTTGTACATGTGTTTCAAATGAGGGAACTACATCATCTCACTTACATTACCATTTCCTGCTTTCTAAAGATAAAATAGAAGATAAAAGGTGCAAACAAACCGAATCCTTCTTCTTGGCATCGCAGACATATCATCCAATAATATAAAAATTTATATCTCCATTGCAATCCATTCGAATCTCTATTTCTACATTCCTAGTCTGAATTTCTCTTGCATATGTCATGGGCAGCAATTTGGCATGGTCTCCGAATGTTCAAATCCACTCACCCGTCCAGTTATCAACCAATCTCTCTTTTGTCTTCATTATTTCTATTCATGCATCATTATCTCTCACTTGTCATCCTTAATCTTCTCTGCTTTTACCACAGTACATTTTCCTTCAAAATCCATTTTCTTCTCACACCATCTGTAAAAGAGTGACACTCTTCAAAAGCCCACTCCTCTCATCCCAAAGTGTAGTCCACTTCACCTCTTCTGCTGCTCTTAAACATGTGACTTATTTAACCAATGGGACCAGCAAATGTGGCTCAAGTAAATTCTTGCTAAACATATGTACCTTGAATTTGTTCTCTGGGATGCGAAACCACCTTGATGGAACCATGTCAGTGTAACATTGGGGGTGAACCCAAGGAATTGGATGATTCAGCCAACCCATGGATTTATGAGAAGTAATCATAATTTCCTGTATACATTTTGAGGTGTGGTTTTTAAATAAACAATAGCTTACAGAATTACAGTCTCTTTCCCTCTTGGCAGCCCTGTTTGGGGCTTATTAATTATTTTCTGGATTTTAGAACTGTTATTTCTATACTCACCTTATAGAAGCATCCAAAAACTTCCATCTTTATTGTCTTTATATGGAATTATATCTCTCCTATATTTACATTTTTCGGTTTGCCATTCTTATAAGTAATAGCTCCAATTGGCATTGCCCTCCACCCAGGTTATGAAAGCTGGACTCATTTTCAACAGTACCTACCACCTTGCATTCCTATCAGCTATCTTCTATTTGCATGTTATTAATGAATGTATCCACTTACGCTATCTATTCTACAAAACTATTGAGGAGCAAGTACCTAAATCACTGGTTGTTATATATATATATTTTTTACAATGCTTAGGAAACATGGTTTTATGTTGTTTTGAATTTCAGATTTGCAAACAAGAAACCTATATGCCCATTTCACAGATATTAAAACAAGTTATGAACTCTGCTTATGTCATGAAGCATCAGATTCTTAAAAAAATGTGGTTTTCTAATTCTTAGCAAAATACAGTGTGCCCTAATTACTCCTTATATTCAAAACAACTATAGATATTTTTAAATATCTATATATTTCCAAAAGAAAACTCAACTATTGTATTAAAATCAGGCTCAGGTAATGCTGTATCATTCTATAGAGCATTTATTTGGGACAATTTTCTGAATGGTGCAATGATTTTCTTTTCTTTAATGTGAAAGATATAGCTATAAGTTTGATAAATAATGCTTTTGTTGTGGTCAGTCCTTCAATAGGCCAAACCCTTCCCTCCCCCCGACCCCCGGCATCTTCAGAGAAAGCTTATCTTCCAATAGGGTCAGCCTGGTAAAATCAACACAGTTAATCTTCATGCGCAATGTAGTTGGCTTAAAGCCAGCGGAATCAAAAGGGCAAGTCTGAGCAAGGAAGAAGACAGGCAAGTGTGGACGAGCACAGGGGTGCAATACACCTTAAATAGACGCAACATACGGCAGACTCTATCTTGCAGAGAATGTGCAACTCTCGTGACTTATTCAAGTCAGTGGTTACTCCTTCTGCATACCTGTACATGACCACGGACATTCTTACTAATTTCTCTGTGCCTTGGCTCATTAGTCAGGGGAGAAAAAAAAAAAAAGGTTTTACACAGTTTTTGTAGGTTTAGCTAAGCTATAAAGAAAGTGCATTCTGTAACATCTGTTATATAGCAAGAAAGCAATAAATAGTGATCATTTTAATTGGCAGCAAAAGTATTTTTCAGAATAGAGTGATCATATATAATTGGTGTTTAAATAGTGTCCCCAAACTGAAGCTGGTTTGCTAAGCTGCTTTGATATTTGTTTTTAGCACTTTCATAGCTTAACAAATCACAAGTCAAAAATGACAGAAACTACGTATGATTGATTTGGACAATATCAATTCACCTTCCCACCCCTCACCCCTCAGATTCCACAGGCGGACAGGAAGCTGACTACTCAGACATCCTCGGAAAAATAGACGCTTGATAGCATTGCGAAGAGTGTACTAATGAATAGCCAGCCACTTCTCTCTTTTTCTTCCCTCTGCTTCATCGTGGCTCTTTCTTTGTTCAAGATGCTCTAATCTGATGCGTGTTTCTCTTGAAATCTCCATTGTCAAGCTGCCAAATTTAATCAGCATGTTTGGTTCTCATCTCCTTTGACTTCCCAGTGACACACAACACAGTTGATTGCCTATTCCTTCTATAAATACATTTTTTATGGAACATATGATTTGGTACTTCACTGATTTTCTTCTTCCATCATTTCCTTCTTCCCTTTCTCAGTACATTTTTTTTCTGCCTACCATCTATATGCTATTAAATGCAAATTTACATCCTCAGCAAACATTTGCAGACCTATGTATTCACTTCCTTGCTTGGCTATCAGTTGTCCATCTACATGGCATCAGAAAATTAGCATTGAACTCTTCATTTTCTCAAATACATAGTCTCCTCTAGTCTTGAGTTATTTATATAAATAATACTATTAGACACCTCCAGCATACATAAATACATTTACTGAAGCCAAAACTCTGGGCACACCTTGACATGTCCTTTTTATTCCCAAATTTGATATTCTACAGTTCCCCAATTTTATCTTCAAAATACAATAGAAGTGATAAACCTTCTATTGTCAGTAACTACTTACTTTCTCTCCCCCACGTAATCTAGTGTCTATACTGTAGCAAATGTGGTCTTTTTTGTGTAAATTAAATTGATTTTATTAATTATTTTTTTAATTTTTATTTTATTTTTATTAATACAGGTTATTGACTTTGTATCCCAATTGTAGCCCCCAGCTCCATCCCCTCCCAAACCCACCATCTCTCCCTCTTCTTCTTCTATGCCCCTCTCCCAGTCCAATGATAGGGGAGGTCCTCCTCCCCTTCCATCTGACCCTAGTCTATTAGGTCTCATCAGGATTGGCTTCTTTGTCTTCCTCTGTGGACTGGTAAGGCTGCTCCCCTCTCAGGTGGAGGTGGTCAAAGAGCCAGCCCATGAGTTCATGTCAGAGACAGTCCCTCTTCCTATTATTGGGGAACTGTCTTGGACAATGAGCTGCCATGGGCTACTTCTGTGCAGGGGTTCTAGGTTATCTCCATGAATGGTCCTTTTATGGAGTATCAGTCTCAGAAAAAAAGCCTGTGCCCATATTTTTTGGTTCTGTTGCTCTCCTTGTGGAGATTGTGTTTCCTCCAGGTCTTTCAATCTCCCCCTTCTTTCCTAAGATTCCCTGTACTCTGCCCAAAGTTTGGCTATGAATCTCAGATGTTGAAGAAATGATGTCTATCTTCTGTTTAAAATCTATTCATAACCTTCTAATGCTTTGAAAAATAAAAAATAAAATGGTTCTCTTGGTCTTCTTGTGTAGACCTTTCTAGGTTCTTTATAGGTCCTCCCATCTCCCGTACTTCCACAAGATTCCCTACACTCTGCCCAGAGTTTGGCTGTGAGTCTCAGTATCTCCTTTGATATGCTGATGGATAGAGTATTTCAGAGGCCCTCTGGGGTAGGCTCCTGTCCTGTTTCCTGTCTTCTCCCACTTCTGATGTCGATCTTGTTTGCCCTTCTGAATGAGGATTAAGCCTCTTCCTTAGGGTCCTCCTTGTTGTTTAGCTTCTTTAGGACTATATATTTTGGTATGTTTATCCTATATTATATGGCTAATATCTGCTTATAAGTGAAAATGTACCATATTTGTATTTCTGCTTCTGGATTACCTCACTCAGGATGATCTGGGCCCAGGGGGGCCTACAGAGACCAAAGACCAATGTACCAACTAAGGACCATGCATGGAGAGAAACTAGAGTCCCTGCTCAGATGTAGACCATAGGCAGCTCAGTCTCCATGTGGGTTCCCTAGTGAGGGGAGCAGGAGCTGTCTCTGACATAAACTCAGTGTCTCTGACATAAACTGAGGGCCAGTTCTTTGATCACGGCCCTCAGAGGGGGCCAGGCAGCCTTGCCAGGCCACAGAGGAAGAGGATGCAGCCAGTCCTGATGAGTCCTGATGGGCTGGGGTTGGATGGTATGGGAGGAGGACCTTCCCGTCAGTGAACTAGGGAAGGGGCAGAGTGGGAGAAGAGGGAAGGAGGATGGGTGAGGCTGGGGGGAGATAAGGGACAGGCTACAGCCAGGATGCAAAGTGAATAAATTGTAATAAATAATAAATCAATAAAAGAGAAAATTTTTTTTTAAAAAAAAGCACATTCAAATGGCTCAGCATTACTGTAAAGGCCTGCATGATGTGGTCCACCCATATCTCATGTCCAGCTCATCTCATGTTACATCTGTCTGCAATAATTACTCTAGATGTCCTGACCTTCTTTCTAATTTCTTGGCTATATCAGATCCCTTTGTAACCACAAGGCTTTTTTTTATTCTGCCCCCAACTCTCTATCTACAGATATCCTGACTTCCACACAGAAACAGATTTATTTTCATAAATAAGAAAGGTCTATTCCAATTGTCTCTATTTTAAGAATTGCCTCTCATAGGCTATTAAAATCCATTATTTTCCTTTAGAATACGCATCGTAATCTCTAATTGCAATATTTATTTTACCCATTAAAATACACATGACCTAATGATACAGGCTTGTAATCACAGATACTCATGTGTTTTTGCTACAGGTTAAGACTAACTAAAATGTAGAGTACTTGTGAACTTAATTACTTATATGTTTATATGCCCAAAACCCACCTCATTTCAGAACTACTATTCACAGTCTTCTGAAATGTGTACACTACGATACTATAACTACAATACTATAACTGCCATTTTAATCTATCCGAATACAGTCCTTTTTTTACAGTAAATATTTCTTTTCATTATTATTATCAATTATTAGAATTTATTCGATTTGTATCCCAGCTGTGTCCCCCTCCCTCATCTCCTCCCAATCTCACCCTCCCTCCCTCTTCTCCCCATATCTTTAATAAAAGTTATTTAATTCATACCAAAGAAAAAGATCTCAGAAAAGGAAAACTACATTACATTCAGCTTCAAGCTTCACTGTTAATAATGAATAAAAATTCCCTAATCCACCTAAATCTAATGGATTTCAACAAACTACCTATCTGCTTATGGACATCTGTCCTTTTCTTAACTTTAATTTATTACAATACCATCAACTCCTCTATATCAATTTTTTAAGGGAAATGACATCAGCAACATTTAGTCTTTAACATCTCAAATAGGAAATCCCCATTTGTATTATAAATAATGTATCTGGCAGGGAATTGGCAGACCATCTTAATCAGAAAACTTTCTGGCTGACAATCACAGAAAATTGAGACCACAAAGCATATCTTAAATGTTTTAGCACTTGGATTTTCCTAAATACTTCTTTTAAGTTCTTTCTGAACAACTTGCACAAAGATCAAAACATGCTAATTTCACCATTGCTAGCCAACATCATAAAAGAGGATTTCAAAAGCAAGTGGATAAATTTACTAACTCAGAAACAACAAGAAAAAATGTTTCATGGCTTTATTGAAAAGAATCAATGAGATAAAAGATTTTTCTTGTTTGTAAAATGAAGTGATTAATCTGATAGTGAAAGCATGTCTGAAAACTAAAAATTCTGATTTTCCTTTAGAATAAATAGTATGTATCTTTTCTTCTCAAAATAGAAAGTAATGTCACACAGGTTTTTGCCATATCAATATTTTACTTTATATTTATTAACATATTGTGTATGGAACTGATTATAGTATATACCAGCTCATTTTTGCTTCTCTGGGTAGAAATAAAAAAAACCAACTCATTGCTCTATCTAAGCAAAAACAAGCAGCCAATCTGAAAGACATTCTGCCAGTTCTGCTTTTCTCTCCTCTCTTCCCTGCTTCACTTCAGCTTTATTAAAATCATACACATTCTGGCTATGAAAGCAGAATACCCAACCCCAGATCTTCACTTCAACCTTTTCTTCTTCAAATTCAATCACACAGTCTCACCGCCAATTCTGTAGCATACCACTGGCTGTTGATGCCCCTCCTTGCTGACCCCCATGTCTCCAGTGGACCACACAAATCCTCTCTTCTAGTCTTCCTGTCTCCCTACCTCCACCTCATCACATTATCCTAGCCCCCACCAACAGCACTCATCCCCTGCAAACTTACAGACCACCCCATAGGAAGCAAGATAACTTCAGGTCATCACCTCTTCCTCTTCTCAAAATTCAGTCTCTCAGTCTCACCCCCAACTTTGTAGCAAACCATCTTTTCTGGCCACCTCCTCTTCCTCCTCCTCTCTGCTCCCATCACCAGTGGATCACACAGTTCTCTTCCAGCCTTTCTCTCCATTCATCCTCTTATTCCAGCCCCAATTCCCAAAGGACTAAGCAGATCCTGGTGGGATATCCTTCTTTTCTTTCTCCTATGGACCCCCTCACTATCCCATTCCTAGCCCATTCCCATTCCTAAGAATCAGCTCCCAATACTTGGAAACACATTTTTACCCAGAACTGCCAGTAGCCATACCTAGCAGAATCCCCAAAGAATTCATTCATTACTGGTGGGACTGCAAAGTTGCACAGCCACTATGGAAATCAGTGTGGCAGTTTCTCAGGAAGATGGAAGTTGATCTACCTCAAGATTCAGCTATACCACTCTTGTTCATATACCCAAAGGATGCTTCATCCTATCACAAACACTTGCTCAGCCTTGCTCTTTGTCTCTTTATTTATAATAGAATATGAAAACAACCTACATGTTCCTCAACAGATGAATCATTAAAGAAAATGTGGTATAGTTACATAATGAAATATTTTTTAGCCACTAAAAAAAATGAAATAAGGAAATTCACAAATAAATGGATGAAGCTAGAAAAAAAAAATCATCCTGAGTGATGCAACCCAAACCCAGAAAAACAAATATGATATGCATTCACTTATATGTGTATATTAGCTGTTAAATCAAAGATAAGCAAGCTACAATCCATATAACCACAGAGGTTAGGTATAGAGGAAGGGACTCGGGGTGGGGGTGGGGTCAGATAGATCTCCCTGGAAAGAGAAATAGGATCCTTATGGAAGGATGGGTAGGTACTCAAACTGGAGGATCACTCGGGAGGGGAGGGAACAGGAGGGAAAGAGGAAAGATGGGACAGCTAAAATTAAGGGCAATTTGAGAAGTAGAATGGAAACTTACTTCAGCCAAAACTTCCTAAAATAAATACATATATGTAGATGATCTAAGTGGAATCACCAAATAACAGGGGAGCAGAGCCCCAACTGGCCATCTCTAGTCATCAAATAAAGCTTTTAGTACTGAAACTGGATTCTATTTTTGAGCCTGTTGAAGGAAATAGCAAATGTCTTCAATGAGCCACAGAGTAAATATAACTTTCAGAATGCATTTCTAGCAGCTTCTCAAATAATTCAGCTACAGTTTTATGCCTTACAGTTTCTGTTCAGATCCTTATTCACTCTCTATAGGAACTATGCTAAAAAAAAATTAAAAAAAAAACTGCTATAATAAAAAAAAGAGATTGGGGGTGTTCTCCATGGTAGAAGACTGAGCTAATGAATATGTGTTAGGCCCTGGAAACAATCCCCAACATTGAAAAATATCAAACAAAAGGCTACTTCTATAGTACTAAAAGATTCTGAGATTGTTTATGGTTGGGTTTTCATTGTACCCTGCCACTTGAGCCATGAGAATATTATATATTATAGGTAAACATCAGTGCTGGCAAAAAAAAAAAAAAAAAAAAATGTAATGAAGGATTTTTCATACCATAAAACCCATTATACTGGAGCAGGTCAAAATTTACAATGGAGAGTAGTTTTTTTTTAATATTAAAACTTTTGTCATATTATCCAGCTGTAGTACAATTTAGTAGCCAGACCATGGGATACAATGTGACTATACAGTGACAATTTCCCATTGAGTCGAATCCTGTTGTCTCAACCAGCTCAGAAAGCCGAGACCTCACATCCCCACCATTGCAGCGATGCTTCTTCCTCGCCTCACTCCTATGGCTCAAAAAAAGACATTTCAAAGGACAAGCTTATGGAAAACACAACTTGTCCAGCTTTGGTTTACACGTACATCAGCTCGTTGTGTGGATGAGAGAAACCATAGACTAACTCAAGGAAAATCTCAAAGTTGGAAGTTTTTGAAGAGGTATCTGGTTACCATTTTATACAATAAAAATCTTATCTGAGATTCGGCTATATAAGGATATAAGGTAGTGAAAAGTTGTCTCTCTAATTTTAGAGAAAAATGATTAGAAAATCAGACACGATTGACAGAAAGGAACATCTACAGAAAAATGACAGTGCTTAGAAGTATGAAAATCTTTCTATTAAAAGTAAGCACTAGGTTGGGAGTGTAATTTAGTGGTAGAAGTACTTGCCTAGTATATGTGAAACCCTAAAGGAAAAAAAAAACAAAAAAAAAAAAAACAAGAAAAGAAAAGTTGAGACCTACCCAAGAGTTCTCGTCAGAGAACAGGTATTAAACAATCAAGTATGCAAAAATGACTTAGCAAGGTGATATCAACTAGGCTGTGGCTTTGGTAATTCACTCAAATAACAGTTACACAAAGTTATGATCATGGTAACAGCGAAGGAAGTTAGATACCAGCATCATCAGCTTTCATTTTTCAAGATGTATAGATACCCAATGTCTCTGAACATCCAACATTCCACAACAAAATCCAACACCTCATCCATAGGGCTCCATTCCTCAAGGACACTCCCTAGCCACTTGGGCTAGGTTTGGTTTGCATATAGAAAGGACCCCACAGGCTTATGTGTCCCTAGCTAGTAATTCCTTTGGGGATGTTGTGGAACCTGCCACTGGTACTATCTTGAGAAAGGGGGTCACTTGAGAGGGATAGCCCAGCTTACCTCTGTCCTCAGTCTCCCTGTTTCTTAATCCATGAACAAGAAAGCAAGTAGCTTCATGCTCTGGCTTCCACAGTCACCATCCACCATGAGCTCATCATGGCTTCTCTACGGAGATTGTTCAAGTTCTCTCAAGAAGTGAGCCAAAATAAATCCTTCTTCCCTTGAGTTGCTTCTTTGGGGTGTCTTATCATAACAATGGGGAAAGTAGCTAAGGTAGCACAGAAAAGCATATAATTTATTCCAACAAGAATAGACTTTGGTATGGAGTTACTGTTCCTGCCTACAGAGTCTCATCAGCATCATAATTCAAGAATTTGTTCCATATTCACAAGATCCCACAGGGCAGAGTAGGAATGGGGAGTAAGTCCATAACAAAAAGATTCACTAGTTATGAAAAGTTCCACAGCATACACTACCTGTGATCTTGATGAGAGTTGCAGTAAACTCATGAAGTCACCACTGAAGCTCAAATTCAGAAGAGATGCTTTTCAGTGATTAAAATGTGTTTTCTAGAATGTAGCATAAATCATAAATGTGCAATGATATGCTGTGATATGATCCCAAGTAAGAGATATAGAAAGAAATGACCATCATTCCCAACAGCATTATGGGAATTTACACATCCTACTCCCAGACTCTTGGTTCAGCTGCTTTTATGATCCTGATCCTCAAAGAGAAATACTTCTTCAAATAAGAATATCAAAAGTTCCATTAAGCTATGGCTTTCCTTTGTACTTCGTTTTCCTTGTATGCAGCAACCAACAAGAAATACAAAGAATCATCATTTTGGAACAGGCACTTGGCCCCAGCCCTCAGGTGGAAACAGACTGCTATTAAATAACCAGAACATGGAGAAAAGTGTGGAGATCTGAGTGTGGGTGTCTCTTACTGCATTCTGAGAACTGTAAATCAGATAAAACATTTTAAAGAACCCCAACCTGAGACATTTGTGAAGCTTACAGGCACAGAGACCTCAGTGTTAGAATCTAACTACCCAAAGTCACCAGGAGTATCCACATGCTAAGTGAGGGTAAGAGGAATGGAGACTGGACAGTTTGAAATTGAGAGTGTGACTATGCCTTGTGACTATGGGGTCACCTTCAGCAACCGGGACAAGCATTTATTTCACTGTGCTTGTTCCTGGAAGTGCTTTCCAAATGCTTAAGAAAATGTGGATCAAAGCAAGAAGTGGTAGAATATTATGACGTGGACAGGCACTATCAATATTGCATTTTTCTGCCTCAGTGCTGTGCAAGGAAGTTTTTTTTCCCCCCTCCAACTGCACAAAAGCCTTCAGTCCCTTCAGAACCTGCATTAGTAGTAGTTCCTAGGACAGCCCAAGGGTAGCTACTGATCTGAGAAAACATAAAAGTTTTTCTGCCAACTCAGCCCAGAATATGAGGGTCATTTCCTTTCCATCTCGCTGTCAGGGTGGACAAAGGTGACTGACATCTCACATTTTCACCCTCGTGCCCTGTTTCATTCTCCTGTCTTTACTTCCACAATTACTGACTCTCAGGCACTGCCTAATAAGCGTTCTGCACCTTAAATTCTACTACAGTGTCTAAAAAAAAGCTAATTTGGATTATTTCTTCTAACTATAACTTGGAAAAGGAAGCCAAGAGAGGTGCCCTGGAGTATACTAAGAGATCAGGACATTTTCAAATCTCTATCCAATGCATCCATAGGTCCTCTGATAAAAATGATTCTTTGGTTTGTACTTTTAAAAATATGCTAATTAAAGTGACATGCATATAAATTTCAAGCATCTTTAATTAACATATTGATAGATATATAGCATATATCTTAAAATTCTAGACACTTTGCAGTCAAAAATTATCTAAAAATCAATTTAAGTATGAATATGAAGTTTAAATTACAAAACCTTAGAAGAAACCAGGCATAGTGGCATAGACTTGTAATGTTTGCACCCAAGAGTCTGAGGAATGAAGAAGGCCATGTGCTTAACACCATACAGAGCCACACAACAACTTTCAGTCCAGCCTGGGCTACTTGATGGGACTCTTCTTTAAAAATGCAAATAAAAACAACAGAAAGGAAAAAAAAAACATCTTCTGTGTTCATTTAGTGTGATTTGGGTGAATATGGTTTCAATCCTGAAAACTTTATATTGGCTAAAATTAGGCAGCTTATTCCCAGGAGAGAGAAATTATCCCTATCTCAGCAGTCATTCCGTACCTGTAGTTCTTTGTCTAGTATGGGACCCTGTAATGTGCCTATTGATATTATCATTGTTCAGGACCTATGTAGGCAGCCGTATTGTTAAGGTATCATGGCTGTAAGTCCCCTATCATTTCTAGGAGACACACAATCTCACAGCAGACTTCTTGATCCTCTGGACCTTACAACCTTCTTCCATGATATTCCCTGACCCTGGGTGTAGGAATTACGACATAGATTTATCTCTTGTGGCTGAACTATCCACATATCCCTGCATTATGACCAGTAGAGGTAAGTTCTTATGTACAGTATGGAAGCACCACCTCTCAATAAAAAGTTGATGGCCTATTAGCTGGGAGCAGAAAATTGGAGGCGGGAGTTTCAGCAGAGAGAGAGAGATGAACTCTAGAATAGGTCAGAGGCAAGGGATTTGCCCTGGACTCTGAGGAAGATGGACTCATGAAACTGAGGAGAGGTAATAAGCCATGTGGCACACATAGAAGAGAATAAACTGCTAAAACTAACTAAAATTGCTAAAACTATGAGCTAGTCAGAGAATGAGCTAAAGCTTACGGCCTCGGCATTTATTCATGAATAATAAAGTCACAGAGTCATTATTTTGGGAGCTGGGGCACAGAAGAAAAACCCACAGTTATAATGAGAAGTTGTGGTTTTGTTTAACAGTCTCCATGTGCTGTAAAGAGAAGCTTCTAAGGTGGCAGGTGATAGCTACCCTGATGTATGCATAAAGGATAAATTTCAGAATGCAGTTAGGAGTTATACTGGCCTACTAATGGTAATAGATTCTCATCAAAGCTGTATGACTTCTCTAGCCCTTTGTAATTGGCTATGTTTCTAGAAACGGTCATGATCCCTCTCCGAATGGGGGAACCTTCAATCCAATTAGATAGATGTTGGTTACTGCCAAGATAGGTGTGCCGCTATTGTACCGGTAGGGATTTCTTGCCATGCTTGGTCATTGTTCTAGTTCATTGGTATCACAATGGATAGAACTATTGATTTTTGTCCCTCCCTTGTCAGCTTACATAGTACATTCTGGAACTATGAAAGCTAGACCCTTTTCAGGTTAGGTCCAGCTTGAATCTGTTGAGTCCTGTGTCTGAAGATTGTGGTGTCTTCAGCAACAGACACTTATGAGAAGCAACCAAGTTGTTGTTTAGACTACCCTGAACAACAACTCAAGCAGAGGTTTCTTATGCTTAATATTGGAGTTTTGTAAATATTCTATGGCTTTTACAGGCAGCATAGTAAGCTTAAGTGGCAGAATTTCATAGATACATATGTGGAGATAGATATTTGGTATAACTTGGGTGTAAGTAAGAAAGAATAGTGTTATTTTTCCCCTTCCCTCCCTGTCTGTCTGCATTGACCTCCTTTTTTTGCCCCAAAATATAAGTTTGCTTTCAAAGGGCTGAATTTCTACTCTCTGAAAAGCACTAAATGAGAGCATGAATTTCATGGGAAATTGTGATAAAAACTGGCTAATGAAAATCTCCAGAATTATATAGTATCTTCTTAATAATTTTCCTGTTGCTAAAACAAAAGCATTTTGGGCTAATGTGACCTCAAATTCATAAGAAGAATGCTGGTGAACTGCTGAGATTTAGAGATCAATAGGACACAAGAATCAGCTAAATTTGCAGGCACTGCAGCCATGGCAACAACCTTGGCAAAGTCTCTGCACAGATAGTAACAAGCCATTTTAAAATGACTGGGAGCTGAGCCAAGAGAAGTAACTCAGAAACAAGGACTTCGTAAATCTTAAGGATAGACATCTCCCTGCACATGAAAAACAAAGGACAACTTCTAAAGCATTTTCTTTGATTTATTTTCTGATCTCTGTAAGTTTAAGAAAGCTGGACCTACAGTCTGGGGATCTGACCCAGTCTTTCAAAGTAAAGGACAAATAGTTCCACGGTTCTTAGCTTGCAAGTCCATTGAATATCAGATCCACCTGGAGAGACTCTAAGTTCTATGACCGATTTATAACAAAGGATAATGTTCAAAAATCTCAAGAGCATTTAGACACAGGATAAAGAACAACAATTTGGGGGAACTTGAATATAAAGAGAAAATTTCTCAGTTGAATGCTCTGAAGAAGAGCAGCTGAAGCTGTTAAGATGTTATAATTGATAGATTCTGAGATCTAAACAAGTTTTCCTGGAGTGGACTCTCTTTTCCATGAGTGAGTCATTGCAAGAGAGTTATTGCAGATCTATAACATAGGAACAGGAGTGCAGCCATCACCTTGCTGAAAGAGGAGCTCCAGAACAATTCTGTGTTGGCACAATCGCTAATACAAAATAATGCCAAGCCATGGTACATAATAGGGGTGTTGAAGAAACTGAGAATAACCCCAAACACCACTTATCCTTCTATCAAACTGGTTTAACTAGTCTAAAATAGAGAAGGACATTACATCAGTCTTTTATTAATCCATGGTCACTGATATAGCAAATGCAGATCTCTTGATTTTGGTCACCAGTTTACTTTTCCTCCATTTAGCCAGAATTATACATTTATTATTTTACTCTGGAGACAAACTCTCAAGTACCATGTCATAATCTAAAGACGTGGACTTTAAATAGAATTTATATAGAAGTGCTTGACCTAATGTAGGTGGACAATGTATCCATTTCAAAGACGGCATTTTGATTAGCAGTTAGAAATAGTTGTATTCAAGGCCCTGCCTTACCTCATTAGTTTGATGACAGTAAATTTTTACCAATAGCACAACAGTTTAACGGAGAAAAATGTTTCAAGGGCCTTTAGGAGAGTATAGCACATCTGTACTAAAAGCACTCAGAAAGCAGAGGCAGGCAGATTTCTCTGAATTTGAGGCCAGCCTGGTCTACAGAGCAAGTTGTTCCAGTATCCTGGAACTACAGAGTCAGACCTACATCGAAAAACAGGGTCAGATGAAAGGGGAGGAGGTCCTCCCCGATCAGTGGACTTGGAAAGGGGCAGGGAGGAGATGAGGGAGGGAGGATGGGATTGGGAGGGAATGAGGGAGCGGGTTATAGCTGGGATACAGAGTTTAAAAATGTAACTAATAATAATAAAAAGAAAAAAAAACCTAAAGCCCTAGCTCAAAAAAAAAAAAAAAAAAAAAAGGCTTCTAGGAATAGTGTTATGGGAAGCAAATAAATTGCTAACCCAGTAACTAAAAAGAATTTGTCCTTGAATGCTACATCATTCATTAAACAGGAAGCAAATAAATAGAAATAGTTACATATGAATATCGCCACTTCTGCATTATGTAGCAAGTTCAGCATTAGCTAGTACAGCCTAATAAACATGATGGCTAACATGTTATACAACCCACAGAACCAAATCATGACTCCTCTGTGTTATGCCAATGGTAGATCTCTATTAGCATGTCCATACACAGATAACAGGACTCAAACTTGAAAGTCTCCAGCTAGCTGCAGTTAAAATAACAATTCTTAGTGTGAGTGGTGAGTTCTTTTGCTACCCACAGGACTTGGTGTGTGATAACTGTTCACTACCAAGGAAGAATAGTTAAATTGATCTCTACCATTGGATTTAAATATTATAATCATTAGAAAGGAACTATCATCTTCAAAGAAATGCTAAGCCCTCACAGACTGGTAAAGGAGTCCTGAAGCCAGCCCTAGAAGAAACCACCTTTACTGATGCTGAAAGCAGAAAGTTGATTTCTAAGAAACACTGTATTGCCTTCTACTCTTTAGGTCTAGTACCTCCGGGGCCATTAATTACAAATAAAGCAAAGTGTGGTAACCATCAAAATTACTGTTTTAGAGCAAATTGTGATTGTTGGCATAAATGTATTTGCTTGGGAAAAAATTTAACTTCATAGTAATTTCTCGCTTCACAATGCTACGTCCCCTACCTCATGAGTTCTGGAAAATGGTAGGAAGTTAACAGTCTAGTGAATAGATAAGGGAGAACTTCCAGAATGCTTTGTCATAGTCATCATCATGGAGAAACCTGATGTGATAGAGTATACATCCTGAGCCTCTATTAAAGGGCCAGAGAGAATGCAGGAGAGCCCTGATTTGTCCACTAAATTTAGAATAATGGAGTGCTTTGAAGAAAAGACTTTGGTTGGTTGTTAAACACATCACATCATTCTAAAGTTAAGCTTTCTTATAAGTCTAATCGGGGGCATGAAGAGAGAATCAAAAGGGGCTAGGAAATTAAAAGAGGCGGATGCTTAGACCCTCAAGCACATGCAACATCCTGTAAGTACTCTGGGCCAGAGCACCTGCCAGGAGTCTCAGAACATATTTATACAGAACCTACATTAAAGTGGCATTTTGCCAAAAGTAGTTATATAACAGATTACCTCACTGTTTACTTTTGGGTTCCCCAGGCATCTGGTGTTAGCCAATTTGTGCTGACTCATAACCCTGCCGCCTAAACCCCTGTCCCAGATGTCCAGCACTAGCCACCTTAGCCAATACTGGATATCTATGTCAGTGCCATGTTAGGTGAGCATGAACTGGTCCTACAGCCCTATGCTTCCTACAACAGTAACTATTTGAGGGATGGACTCTTGGTAAAATAAAGAAATGTAGTGATTTCTGGATAGCAAAAATACACAAAATAAGCACTCAAATTCTTTTTAGAAAAAAAAAATATTTAAACTACTCAGAAACTGTGTGAACTTTTCCAGGGAGATGTGAGCAAATGTCTCTTCACCCCAGACAGGGCACCAACTACAGACCAAAGTCTGATGCCACCTAAGCCTAGCTTAGTGTGTCAATAAATTTATTGGGTCTATTGACAGAGCACATATGAGGAGTTGCTTACAGGAGCTTTGATGACCAACCCTCTCTTCCCCCCTTATGGCTAGACCATCACAAAGTCTCTGTCTAGCATGAATGATGGCTTCCCCATGGCCATCATTCATGGAGATCCCTTTTCAGTCAGCCTTCCTCACTTTATGTATTCTGTTACCTACTAAGGCCCTGAGATTGCATATATCTGGAAGAGAAGTATAGTGGTGAGTGCTCAGAATCCCAGTCAGTCTAATAAGCCTCCTCACAACCCTTCCTCTAGGAGGCAACATCAACAAGCCTAGGCATGAGGGTAGCTTGCAAGTAGTCCTAGCTGCTCCCATGAAGAGTATAACAACTGTTATCCTCAGAGAACTTGTATTCGACAACAGCCACAAACCATAAGGGAAGTTTGCAGATGGAGGAACAAGAGTATACAAATATTTTGACAAAAAAAAAAAAAAAAAGAGTAGGGGAATTTCAAAAGAAGAAAGGATCTTTGGGGGCTCTGTCTTAAGCTTTGAGGTCTTCTTTGGCTCTTTTTAAAATTCTCACAGTTCTCTAGCATTTCTGTTCTATAAATTGGTCCTACCAAGCAAGGCTACAGTACAACCTCAATGCACTTTGGGAACCTGAATGTAAGGTTCCTCAATTTGATGAGAATCAAAGCTATTTTTAGTAGATGTGGGAATTTTTTACCAGCTGTCATTGTTTGATGTATTTTTACCCTTGCCTGTCAGAGGCTCTGTACAAACAAGAACTATGAGCTTAAAGTATCCTACCTAGCACAATCCTATAGGCTTTTTGGGGGGAGGGATGCTCTTCCAAGAGAGAGATCAAGCCATGTTCTTTCAACCACTGGAAAATCACATTAAAGATGAGTGGAACACATTCTAGGATAGATAGTCTCTGGATTACCAGGATTGTGATATGAGAAAATGGAAACCCAGCAGGACATCGTCTGCAATGTGATGATGCAAATTAAGTGTCTCTGCTTACTGGGTAGAACATTCAAATGCCTTGCTACGAGGCAATGCATATGTTCCACATAAACATTACATCATATTCTGATGAAGCCATTGGGGTAGCAGTGTGAAAGACATGAATAAACATGGCCTATTTTTGTTATTCCTTAGAGCTACATGATTTGAGGGGGCACACAAAAAATATTTATGCTATTAATTTTTTGTTTACATTAAAAATCTGTAGCATGTAGAATTTTCCTTAAACTGGCAGGATTATATTAACATTCCTGGTCTCTGTGGGGAAACCAATCAATTCTCTCTAGAGAGAAAATTACTCTGACACTGCCACAGCCTTCCAACAAAATTACTAAGAGAATTCAGGTCAAAGTTCCCATTTTATATCAACTATATTCTATAAAACTAAATGCATATTGGTGAAATGCACTGGAAGATTATGGACACAGTTGATGAACATGCTTTGGGAAAGCCCATTGAAGTGAAGCCTTACAAAGTCCCATCCCTAGATGAAGACCTGGTAGTAATTACCAGCTGCTGAGAGCATGAGTTAGGAAAGGTCCTCATGATTTGTTACCTAATCCCAGTGGTTAGCCCTAAATATGTATGAACAATACTAAATGAACCCAACAGGTTGTATTTTTATGTGTGTTTGTGTGGTGTATGTGTGTATAGTGTGTGTGTATATATAACAATAATAATTTAAAAAGACTGTGAAAATGAGAAGGGGTGGGAGGGATATGGGAGAATTTGAGGTGAGATCAAAATGATGTAAATGTGGTACTTGTGTATAAAATTCTCAAAAATACAATAATAAAATAAATGTTTTCTTTAAAGATAGCCGATAACATTTGGTCACTCCAATGAAAGTGCACAAAATTCCAGTGCCTTCAAGTAACCCTGGACAGAAAATAATCAACAAGAACAATGAATCTTCCTCTAATATACTGTATTTTAAAAAGGAAACCAGAATTTCAAATCAAATGACATTACATATTTTGTACATTCATACTAGGCAATGAATTACTACTAAATACATAACTTTTCAATCTTGTCCTTCATTCAGTACTGAATTATGGCAGTGTTTACATTTTCTCAACCATTTAGAATGAAGAAACTGTTAAAAGAATTACAGTTTCAAGGTTTGACCTGCAAAACCTTCTGTTCAATAAGAAGTTAGTTAAGTCAATTGAATTAAGTTTGCATCTACCCCACCTCCCTTCATTTCAGATTTTCCACTTTCACTTTGTTTTCATTCATTGTACATAACAAGTTTAACTGACATATCTGTGTAGAAATCTTAGAATAGTATTAACTGTTGGTGCTATTAAAATGGATATCTTAACTAGGCATAATGGAGGCTGAGGTAGACAAATCATGAGTTTCAGACTACATACCAAGTCTGAGACTACCCTAATCTACATGTATATTTATACCTTTAGATGTTGTCTTTGTTAGTATTTCTATTACTGTAACAAAACACTATGGCCAAAAAGAAGCTTGGAGAAGAAAGGGTTTATTTGGCTTACACTTATAGATCATAGTCCATAATTGAGGAAGTTAGAACTTGAAGAAGGTGCAATGTAATAAAAATGAGATTTCTTTACACACACTCACTCACACCTTTAAGATGCTTATCTGTGAGAATGGAGGAAATTTATATCTCTGTGACCATGGTGGCTAGTCTTTCTCAACTTGACACAAACCTAGGCACATATTGGAAAGAGGAATCTTAATTGTGAAAACACCTCTAAAAGACTGGCCTATCTGCAAATCCGTAGGGTATTGTCTTAGCAATTGATGGTGGAGCACACAGCCCATTGTGGGGGGTGCCACCCTGGGTAGGTGGCCCTGAGCAAGCCAGAAGGGAGCAAGCCAGTAAGCAGCACCCTTCCAAGACGTTTATGTCAGTTTCTGCCTCCAGTTCTTGCTGACTTCTCTGGATAGATTACAAACTATAAGGAGAAATAAACCCTTTTCTCCCCAGGTTGCTTTTAGTCATGGTATTTTATTACAACAAACTAATATAGTCAGAAAGGCATAGGTTAAAGAGGCAAGAAATGTGGCATCAGTATCCATCATTTCCATTCCAAAGGAGGGGATAGGGTTATTCCATTCAGGTATAGAAATGTCTAGAAATGCATTCGTTGATCCTTCATGGCTGAGACCACATGAGAGGATATTTGCCCCTATACTTGGCTTCTAATTTTAAAAATAAACACTAGAAAAATATTTGAGAACACTTATTAATAATAAGTGTCCCTTTAGTGAATGTATTGGTTGCCTGTTCTGTATGTTGCATTACTAGGAAGTCAGTGTTTTAAAAACAGAACGTATTACTATTCTGTGTTTTCTGGAGATCAGGTGATCAGTCAGGGTGTAGGTAGGCCTTTGGCTCAGGATTTTGTAGAAGTACAACCTGCAGGTGACATTCTTGTCTTGAGACTTGATTGGATACAGTCCACTGTGCTCTTAGTTGTTGGCACAAGTTGATTTCTTGCAGTTGTAGGAGTGGGTGTGGCTTTGTGCTAGTTATCAGATGTTATCTTTGGATGTTATCTTTGGCTCCTACAGGCCACCTGTGGCTTACTGGTACTCTGGCTTTTCCCATTGTGGTACTTACCCCATCCATTCAGCAAGGAGATTCTCTATGGCTAGCAAACTTACTCGACCAAAAAAGAGTTTCATGTAGCATAATAGGCATAGCACCCTTCCGCTTTCTATATTCAGTTCCTAGAAAGCAGTCACATTTGCTCCACGGGGAGGTATTACACAAAAGCATGAGCATTGTGCAGAGATTTAGAGGACAGGAAACATAAAGTACTTTTCTTCCAAGTGTTGCCAATGTTATCAATTCTTTAGCAACACATAAAAGTCCAAAATTTTATTATCAGCTCATGTATGGTTCCCTAGGGTGTACATAGTTAATTCCTACAACACAGCTGCTCTCAAATCTGTTACCTGTAAGACTAAAAGGACACGATTTATACCCCAAACATACCAATACTTGTGATAGGCACAAGGTAAAAGCTCCCATCAATTTGATTTGAAAGGGAAATGGGTCAAGCATGCCAGCACATGTATACAGAGTTAGTGGTAGTGAGGCAGACGCATAAGAATTGCCACAAGCTGGAGACATACCTGGTCTAATGAGTGAGTTTTCAGGCCAGTTAGCACTGCGTATTAATATCCATTCTTTAAAGAACAAAGCGGGTGGGGGTGGGGGGAGAAAATGGAAAGTTCTAAAATCTGGCCAGATAAAATTGTTAGGAGTTTTTGTTTGGGTTTCAAGACCCAAGCCTAGGTACCCATGGCTACTTTTGTCACCCTTCCTTTACCTGGTTTTATCTCAACTCTGCTTTGGGTTTTCCATTATACCAGCTCTGAGAAACAGAAGCTAGAAATTTATATGGTTCTTCATCCCTGCCATGTCAGAAGAAAACTCATCTTTCTTTGGAGTCCCGGGAAGCCCCAAGAAGAGCTTTGATTGATACAGTTGATTGATCCTCACATTAGAATCTGTGACTAAAATAGTATGTCTGATTAGCCAACCTTGCACAAGTAACTGGTTCTAGACTTGAGCTTGGGATTGATCTTACTGAAACTAGATAAAACTTTAAAAGCTTATGCTATGCCCCTAAAATGTTTAATAAAGAAAATGCTGTGGTACCATGTTATGAAGGAGAGATTTTCATATCTAGGTTCAAGCAACCAAAATACTATTTACATTCAGTTAGTATTCTAGTTTCTGCCGCTTCCTCTCCATTCCAACTCCTCCTTCATAAGAATTAGCACTCTCTTTCATCTCACCCGTCTGCAAAGTATAGATGGAATCCCACCAACTTCCCGACAGAAATAGCAAGACAAACCAGCTCTACCCAGCATCCCTATTAGAGAAGCAGTCAACACAGGGAATTGACTCGATGAGAATAAACCTCCTATTCAACCAGACAGTGAGCGTTAGAGGGAACTCAGTAACACTCTTCTACACATCGAGGTGAGCTGGGGGGAGAACCAGCAAAGTAAGGAATGCCCAGTGAGGGCAGAGACCATCCATGCCCACAGCTGCTCTAGTAGAAGTTACATTTGCATCAGAAGCTCATCACCTACATCTATTACCAAGCTGATCTATGATCTGTAAGTTCATGGCCAGTCTAGTCTACATAGCAAGTTCTAGATCAGCTAGAGCCACACAGGCCCTATCTCAAAAGAACCAAAAGATGAAAGAAAAACTGCTGGGTCCCTTACAAAAATCTGTGTGAACAGGTTAGAAAGCAAATGGTTACATATTTCATACAAATATGAGCATCTTTGAGATTTAAAACAGTCTTGGAAGAACCCAAATTATAATTGCCTAGCCATCAATATCTTTGAAATCACCAATGGAACATGCAGTTTAGATTTCTTAAAGGAAAGAACATTCATTGTTTCCTTTATCTATACTGTTTGGCCTGGCTAGCCCCTTCTTTTGAGTCCACCAGAAATTTCATTGTCTTAGAAAAGCTTTCTCTGGACCGTCCATCCTCTGTATCTGTTCTATCCTTTTTTTTTTTTTTTTTTTTTTTTTTGTATCTAAAACTTGTTAGCTTGTTGAAATACATTGCAATCAACACTTAGATTATTCGTTAATCTTTTTATTTTTTGAAAACTTTCTCTGACCACACATTGAGCTCTGTGATGCAGGTATGAATCTTTCTTGGACATCACACTCCTTAGTATGTAGAAACCACTGATGAATATTTGAGGTACCCATGGGAAGAACGCAGGTAGTTAAGACCTTCACATTGTTAATGGAAGTTCTACAAGGGCTAATTTTTTTTCTATGATCACATGGAGTAAAAGAAATTGTTTTTCCCCACATGAAGCCAATAAAATAAGTAAACATAAATTGGCTATATTATTTGATAACTTCAACATTATAAATTTTAAATTCTAAAGATTTCCCTAGGGCACTTAGGCTTTTCTCATTTTAAAATTATCTTCTATAAGAAGAACAGCTCTCACCTGAAAAATCAATGTTATCAAAACCATAAAATGAAAATGTTTAATTCCCTTTCAAACTTGTGTTAGATTCAACACAAATCAATAGGCATTTTTCAAGGCCAAAGGGGAACAATGTTACATTTAGAAGGCAAGTGACTGCATAAAAATATAATCTACACTGTACTTAACTTTTAAAAACAAATGAACATTTATTCTAATACTAACATGTTATAGTAATGAAATCTTCTTTACATCCCAAGACCAAAATAATGTATGGTACAAGAAAAGACATTTTGCTGTTGTTTTCATTTGTTTTATTTTGTATATTCTTCATATACCAGTAAAAATAAACTCTTTAATAAATAAATATATATAATAAATATTTGTAAATTGAAAAATGTATAAATAGGTCCATTCTTCTAAAGGAAAAGTTTCATCATGGTGTGGCATGTTTTGTAGCTCAAAGTCATCTAGAATTTTGAGTTTCGTAAAATTTTTTATGTATAATGTTACAACCTTTCTACGAGATCCTCAGAACTTCTGAGGCAGTAATTATATCATCTCCATCCACTTCTTCAACATGAAGTATCTATTTTTAAGATAACTGTCCAAGTAAACATTACCCAGAGAGGTGAGGCAGCAGCAGCAAGGTTCACGTTATCCACAGATTAACTGATGTCAGCGTCAGTCTACTTGGAAGACTGAGCCAGTGTGTCAGTCTTCAGAAACATAACCCACTTAGGAAGAATGATCTTGCTTTGCTTCAATTTAATTTCTTATTCTCAATATTCTCCCCAAATATAGTCTTTCAGTGAAAAGCTGAATATTCTGAATGTCTTCTTCAGAGTTATTGAACAACAGGGACTATGATTTAGAAATAATGGCTCTAGATTCATCGAGTGTACATCAGTAGGTCTTTGTATAATTCTGGAACTCTTTCTGGGTCCACTGGTCTCGGTAAGAAATGGGTAAATTTCTGATGTCTTTTGGACCTGGCACCATCTCTTGGAGTCCCATCTTTGTTAAGTGCTACAAAGAACCTTCGGCCAGTGTCACCATGTTTATATATGTTGGATGAATAGGTGTTATACCAGTTCTCTTCAAATTGCTCCCTGAAGATGCACTCAGAAGTCAATTTCTCCTTTTAAAAAAGAGAAAAGAAAGAAATATAGAAAAAAAAATTTTCTTTTTAGGCTAAGGTCAGAGAGAAGGGGAGGAGGACCTCCCCTATCAGTGGACTAAGGAAGGGGCACAAGGGGAGAGGAGGGAGGGAGAGTGGGATTGTGAGGAGACAAGGGAGGGGGCCAGAGCCAGGATACAAAGTGAATAAATTGTAATTAATAATAATAAATAAATAAATCATAGCATAAACTTCAAAAAAGAAATATAGAATTTTTAAAATGTCTTCAAAACAAGCTCCTTACAAAAGTCTCTGTTCTGTATTTTATTTCTTTGCTTATAGCTATATCCTTGTCAAGTTATATTATAATTTTTTTAATTTTGTTCATACAGCATGTGGAGTTTTCCCCTCTATATTACTTTAGTCAATTATTTCAAGGAACTTTAAAGCAAATAGGCCAAATACTCAATTTTATTTTCAAATATTTAAATATTTTGAGCTTTCCTGTGTTCTGTATTATCACTACGTCCCCACCATCATTAAGCAGGCCCTTCATCTTATCCCATCATAAGATAGATACCAAGGGCACAAATATTAAGTCTCTGCTATCAAGTTGGACAGTAAAGATCTTGATAGAATTTAAATTCCCAACTCAAGCTTATCACTTCAAATTAGATATCACCTAATATATGTATTGTTCAATGATAAAGTCCCCATGATTAACTTCTGAGTATGTTACTATTAATATAAAGAAAATTAGTCCAATAATTTAGACAGCAGAAAGCGCTGTCTGCTCTTTGAAAGGGCCTGCGTTCAATTCTCGGCACCCACATGGCAGCTCACAACTGTCTGTAACCCCAAATCCAAGGGATCTGACACCTTCACACTAATGCACATAAAATAAAGATTTTATTTTTTAAAAGTCCAATAATTTCTAATTCTTTCAAAATTTTTCTCTGTCCTCTGTGTGTGTGTCTTTGTTCATATGTACATATACATATCCTACGGATGAGATCACAATTGTTTATTTATTGCAGCTCATGCTATGAACATTGTATGTATGCGCTTTCTCAAAATTGTATTAATTGTTTTGTAATTCTATTCTCAGATCACTATACAGTGCATACTTTCTCAAGAGCTGACACCCAGTATTCTGTTTCTGGTAGAGATGATTAAAATATAAAAGAATTGGAAAGACTCAAGACAATGGATACGAAGACCAGTTGATATTATAGCAATATTTGTCAAAATTTTTAAAGTTGATACTGAATGACTATATTATGACCTCAATATGCTTAAATTTAGGATATTGGTTTCTAACTTATACATATATATAGAAATATATGTTATGTCAATCACATAAAATAATGTTTATCAGACATTATTGATAGAGATTATAAGTAAAATGGATAATCATTATTTTAAGAATTATAATAATAATCAAAAATGACAATACATACTGATCCATAGAGTTCTCCTTTGTCATTCATTCCAAGGTAAAGGCCACTGTCCACACCTCTGATACTGACAAGTCCCACTGCCACACTGATGAATTCCAGGATACCTGAATTTATAAACAAAATAAAGATTTGGATTGATTAACAAACATATAACTACAGTGAACATAAACTACAAAATTGTTTGAAAAAAAATGAACATATAATGGACAGTAGTGATAAAGATCAACACTTGTAAGTATTCAACAAATAAATGGAAGCTATTATCATCACAGGTGAATAGGTAACAAAATTATTCCTGGTCTTCTGACTCTACCAAGCAATTATAACTATTTTCCATGAGTTATTTTTATTTCATTTACTAGAATCAGACCAATTGTTTATACTTCAGGTGGGTCTAACAGTATTTTAAATAATATCGAGGGCTTTTTTTTTAAGGTGGGAAGGATGGCTCAGCAGCTGAGAGCACTTGCAATTTGTGTTGATGGAGACTTTCTATCAACCTAACACAAACTAGAGTCATATCAAAATAAGGAACCTGAGAACATGCTGTCAGGTTGGCCTATGGGCAAAGCCATGGTCATTTCCTTGGTTAATGACTGATGTAAAAGGGCACAGCCCACTGTGGGCACAAGGATCACTGGTCAGATGGTCCTGGGTGCTATAAGAAAGCAAACTTAATAAGCCATAAAGAGCCAGCCAGCAAGCAGCATGCTTCCTCCAGACCCCTGACCTGACACCCTTCAGTGATGATGATGATGATCTGGGAATTGCAAGATGAGATGAATCCCTTCCTTCCCCAGGTTTTGAAATAGAAATCCTAAGATAATTTTCTTGCAGAGGACCCGGGTTTGATTCCCAGCACCCAAATGGCAAAGAACCAGCTACAACTCCATTTCCAGATGTTCTGACATCCTTTTCTGGCTTCTGGGAGCACTGCAGCACACAGGTGGTACAGATATACAGGCAGGCAAATCACCCGTACAAATAAAATAAAATTCAAAAAAAAAAAATAAAGAGCTAATAATTGATTTTTACCTCATCTTTTAAAAATATCTGAATAAGGAGGGAAGGTATTTTTATTCCCATGTTTGATAGAAAAAACTGATGCTCAGAAATATTGACTGTAATGCCGAGGAACATGATCTTTGTAACTAATAAAAATGGTACTTGACAGGGAGGCAGAAGCAGGCAGATCTCTATGGGTTCGAGAACAACCTAATCTATGAAGTGAGATCTAGGACAACAAAGGCTGCACAAAGAAACCCTGTCTCAAAAAAAAAAAAAAAACGTGCTCGAAGTTACATTTCCTGAGCCCTAATCTCATGGTTCTACTCCACAACATGGTTTATTGAGAAGAATACAATAGTTTCTAAACTTTGTAGACTGCAAAATGTGCTATGTTCTATTCCATTATCTATAAAAAATAAGTTGTGCAGTTCAGAGAAACAGTAAGTCTTTTTTTGATTACCAAATACCAGTAGCTCAGAATGCAAATAGATTTTTCTATCCATAATTCTCTGGAGCTATTTTTGATTTATTAAAAGATAAACTAATTTTGAAAGCTCTCAACCTAATACACTAACACACTACAGTCTCTCCCTGTATGCTATCCTATTTGAAATGTACACACTAATGATGCCTTTTTCTGGTTCTTTCCTTAGACTGCTGAGCAAGTGTCACCACACATTCTGTACTTGGATCTGCCTTCCTTAATGGCTTTGTGCCTTCATCCCTACCCTATGCTCCACAAACAACACAAATGTGCACCAGTTAGCCTGACGCTTGCTTTTGAGTCTTGTCTTGATTTATTGTATAAGTTCCTGTTTGAACACATGATACTCCCAAAGCCAAGAAAAAAAATACAGAATCCGACAGTTTGCTGATATGAAAGGCCCTACTCTACCCAGAGATAAATTCAGTCTTTGAGGAAAAAGCATAGATTCTTATTAAGACAAATGAGATCTTTCAAATTATTAGGATTTCAGACTAGTAGAACTCTGGAGTGATCAGTAATCTTGAAGCGCAACACAGTACTAAATAGCCTGTAAATGGCTTACAAAAGCCAGGGTCCCTGAGAGGCTAAAGCAGGGAAGATAAGATATAGCAGGAAGGTCTAGACTCCAAAGGACAGAGTTGTCAGAGTGCTGTGACAACTGTGGACTAGGGGCATGGAGAAGAGTCACAGCCACTGCCAAGCTTCTCAGTGAAAGATCCACTTTAGGAACAAAAACATAAACCTGAAACATAATTGGCATAAATATATATAAATGGAATCTCACCCAGGATATAATTATAAATGTATAATTACTTTAAATTATATTGAATATTCACCCAGATTAAAAAGTATGTGTGCCTTACATGCACCCAGCATTCCTACCCCATGACACATTCCACCTACACATTAAATCTTATCTTAAGATAATGCTGTACAAAATATGTAATTACATAAGTAAAAATGATTACACATGTCTTTAGAATAATTATATCCAATAGTTTTGACATTATTAAACAACATATAAAACCATATACAGAACCAGGCATAAATGATTTTGCAATGTCTCGTGGAACCGATGGGGAAAAGATTACGTGTGTTTTTATGCTTGTCCTAAAGATTTTAGCCACACTTTTAAATTCTGATCCTTTTTCTCACCAAAGAAATCGTATACCACATAGTAATTTGTAATCGTTTGATTCTTAAATGAGATTTGACAAGTCTTTCTTATTTATAATATGAGGTGGCAACTAAGCTAATTCTTTTCCAAAGAATGGACATGAAGAACTTTCCTTAAGCGGTAACCACAGATTTTAGGTAGATTTTCTAATGCCCAGTGTCCCATAAAAAGACTTGGAGGTCCTTTGTCTTTCTGGTATCATTTTCAAAGCCGGCCTTTCCTTAAATCATAATAAACAGGTGAGTCAACCCACAATGCAACCACATCAGACAAATCTATGGAGAATAAAGAAGAATAAAGAAAAAAGCTTTAAATGAATATGTTTGATCTCAGGCTACTTTTTTTTTTTTTTCTAAAGGAATGATTCTTTGTTTACCTGTTAGGTAAAGTCTTCCCTCTGAACTACTTTGCAGAAAAACTCTGCTGGAGAGATCCAGGTAGCTCAGATAGGATATTAGCTTAGTTTCACTGACAACTCTGTTTATATTCAATTGATATGGTTTTAAATTTTTAAAAATCTGAGTTTTTATTGGTCAAGTTCAAATTAATACGGCATTATTTTAGTGGTATTTAATATCTTATATAGTCATCCTTGAGGTTTCTTTTATCAAAATTCTTACTTTAACATTACAAAGATGAGTGGTTTTTTGGTTTTTTTTTAAGGGGGTACCCCTTAATACACTAGCAAAACAGAATGGAGAAGCACACAATGGTGCACACTTTAAAACTGATCTTGTTCCTCATCCTCTGGCAGCCGGTTGTGACGCCTAGGCCACTCAGAGGTGTGAAGAGGCGTTTCCATTAGGTTCACATACCAATATGGGTTGTCTTCATTTTATAAAACACTGAACATTTCATCTCTCTACGGGGTCTTCCAGCAAAGCATGACTTAAGCCAACACAGAATCAAAGTCCTGTTTTCCTAAACAATCACTCATCATATAAACATCACAGTGTAAAGAATACGCCACACCCATTCCTAAAGGATCAGATTTCAGTACAGCTCCATGAATGTTAACAGGTCTTCAACTATTCGCTAATCTCTTCCAATAGAATGTGTCTGCTAAGGAGACAGAACACAGTAGAGGAAGAGATAACAACTACATTACAAGGGGCTTAAAGGAAGCATTTCCTTACTCCATTGGTAGGAGGCAGAAAAGTCGGATGTTGCCTACAGCCTACATCTCTGGCAGCTTTGCCTAAAAGTGTTACCACATTTGGGAAGAGTTTTAATGTAATGAGTGGAGTACAGTCGTTCTTAAAGGAAGAGAACAAGGCCCACCTGGCGTCAGCAAATTCTTTAAAATCTTAATGTCAGCCTCCTCCATTTAAAAAAAAAAAAAATGCTTTCCAAAAGTGACCCCAGGTTGGCCACTAGGTCATGACACTCTTGACTCATAGTCAGTGGGAATTTGGAGGAGATCAGTGGAAGCTGCAAACACGTGGGCTTTTTTAAAAGTCAGTTTCCTAAGCCCTTAAGTGCTGCCAAATGACCACCACATGGCTTATCCTCCCATCTAAGGTTACAAATGCTCCTGAAGCGGAGATTTACACTTCAGCAGGGTTTTAATGAGCACTACAAGTCCAAAAAGAAATGGGAGCATAATAAAATTAAGACGAGAATGAGGCAAGAAACGGGGACCCCTAATTGAGATTCTCAAGAAATTCCATAGTGAAAAGAAAAGATTTGTGTTGTGATTCATCATGCTGGTGACAAATAAATGATAATATGTATTTTTTTAAATGTAATGACAGCCTCCAAAGACATCACAGGTTAGGTAAGGAAAGCCACTTGAGCGTGATAGCAGGTTAATTGATGAAAAATGTAGCCACAGGGGAAGTATCCTGGGATATTAGAATCAGAAAGCACCTTTAGCAAACCATCTGATTTAACCTGTCTTGTCTGTTGTTCAGGCTGGAAAGCCAGACTCACACTGAGGGGGTGCGTGGGGCTCTTGCTAGTTACCTGGATGGCTGGAGAGTGAGTAATTAAGAGAAGAAACTTTACTGATCTAATCTAGAGTCTGCTTCATCCTATTAACCCCTTCTGCTCCCAGGCTTTGCTCTTGTATGTAGAAACGATTCTCTGCTGTTCCCAGCCATATCTTCTTTCGCTTGCTTTTCCCATTTCCTCTTACCTGAGGTCAATACCAAGATCTCTGCTTTCCAGTTTCGCAATTTCTAAAAGGAATCTTGGCCAGATGGGCACGCTGAGTCCTTCTCCCTCCTCCCTCTCTCCATCTCCCTCCTTCTTCTGGGATATTAGAATCAGAAAGCACCTTTAGCAGACCAGGAGCATAGAAAACCTCCAGCCAGGCAGTACCCTAAGTAGAACTGTGAAGGAGGGGCGGGGGAGGCATGTTTTCAGAACATGCTTCATGTTATTTATTTTCAAAAAGTAAACACAGAACTGCACGTGTGGAAGGAAGAGAAAACGATATAGGGACCTCTCAAAAGGATGAAATTGCCTGGGAAGCAAGGAGTGCTGGGCAAGGCTGGAGGGCCGGTGGGGGACAAGACTTGGTGCCCCCTGCAGTAGAGAAAACAGCAACATCCTATCCCAAGGTGAGGGATCCATCCGCATTTTCTCCTCCCACACCCTGCACTAGATGCTAACCTCCTCCAGGAGGGAGCAATTTCTCAAAAGCCCGGAGCCCCGAACCACGCACCAGTGGGTCCGGGGGCTTAGGCAGCGCGCAGCTCAGGCTCGCTCCGCCAGAGCGTAGAAGTGGGAGGGAGGCGAGAAGAAGATGAAGGGAGTTGAGAGCGCATTGGCGGGATGCTAGTACCTACCGAAGAGGCTGTGATCCTGCCGGGTGCCCTGCACGCTGCCGTCGGGCAGGATCTGCAGGTGGAAGCCAGTGCGGCAGTAGAGCTGCCTGCGGCGCAGGATGCCATGCAGGTGCGCCAGTTCCACGGAACCCGGCCCGCCGCGGGCGCCCCGCTCCAACGCGCCCCGACGCTCCCCGAGCAGCGGCGGCCGCTCCCCTGCCGGAGGCAGCAGGAAGTGAGATCCCACCTGCTGGCCCAAGCCCTCCAAGCCACCCAAGAAGGGCCCGACTTCGGTTAAAGGAGCCATGGAGGGGCCGGACAGCAAGACTGAAATTCCGGAAAACAAGAGAACCCCCAATAAAAAAGTGTAGCGAGGGATGGCAAGGCGAATGCAGAAAAAGTATAGCCAAACAGGTACAAAAAGTTAAGGCTGGGGTACTCCTGTGAGATTCCTGCAGGGACAGTGCGCTGCACCGTCTTGGAAGCGATCTTCTCTCCTTGGGTAGGTGAGAGCTGTCTGGTGGCTTTGCAGAAACATCTAGAGCTGAGGCTGCTGATTTGGGGCTGGGGCTGGGGGCTGGGGCTCCAGCTCAGCAAACTGATCAGATCAGAGTCCTGGGTACGTACACTCCCGGTATATATGCGGGTCCTCTTGACATATGCTAATCAAGTCCTTTCATGCGCGCCGGGGAGGTTGGTTTTGTTTGAAATCTTAAACCAGCCTCCTCTCAACACGTTTTTGCTCTTCGGAAGTGACTAAACGGAGCACTTGGAAAACTCATTCCTGTACTTGGCCAAAGTCAGTCAGCCAGCAAATTCGAGGAGGCTCAGCCGACACCCCTGGTGTTCTAGGTTGTCTCTGGGACAACCAGGATGTTGCTTAGGCGCTGCTGTGCAACCACCTTTGATGTGGGCTCATTTGCAGAGATAGATAGCTGGGAGAAGGAGCCCAGCTTGCAGAATATAGAGGGGGCGGGGGTTACAGAACCGGAGATGGGTGGGAGGAGGAAAAGGAGAGTACAAGAGAATTGGACTCCTTGGGAGCTGCTGGGAGCCTGCAGTGGACAGGTGCAAAGAAAGGCAAGGAGGGAGAAGGGGAAAGGGCGTTACCTGAGGCTTAGACCTGCCCAGACACACATGAAAGGAAAATCAAAGCTTTGACAGTTTAACTCACTAATTTTAAAACACTAATAAAATGTACAAGCATTACTCTTTTCTTTTATCATTTAGATGGGGATTTTCTTTACATAATCAAGCTTAGGTTGGAAATGCCTCCCCCCACCTTTCTCAACTTCTCTTTAATGTTTATCTTAACTCAGCAAATGATAGAACCAGGATTGCCTTATGTCTATGTAGAACTCATAAATTGTATGTGGAGGTCCTGGGCTTCTCATTAGAATAATAAAATGGCACACTAAAACCACGAATTGAGGAATTAACAGTCATTCAAACAGATTGGTTCACATTCTTATAATTTGCTGTGAATACAAAATAAGTATAGAATGGTGTCATAAATGATAGAAACCTCTGGCCCTTGTCCAATCTAAAAACACCATATTTTTTTCTTAGCTGTAATTTCCCAGAAGCTAGTGTTCTTTTTAACTTCACACTTCAATTATAAAAACCTCAAAATAACTAAACAAATATAATAATGGCTCTTGACAGGTGTCTGAGATTTTTAAAACTGCTGGTAAAATTTAAGAGTGCATAAACATATTTGCAAAATAAAAATTGACCTGAAGGAGTTAGACATATATCTACTTTAAATGTTAAAACGTTGTTCCACCAGCTAGCCTCAAGAGCTGGCTAGTGAAATCTGTCAGTGGCAGAAAAAATTGAGAATCACTGGTCAGATTTATTCTTTCCCTGTGCAGAGAGTTTTAAAGAATAGCTAAGATTAGAATTTCAGGTTTGTTGTGTGTTCTATTCAGCAAAAGCCTAAACTTGGGAGCTCAGATGCATTTGACTAGTTTGTTTTATTTTCTCTCCTCCTTCACCTCCTCCTCCTTCTTTTCCTTTTCCTCTTCTCCTCCTCCTCTTCCCCTCCTCCTCCTCCCTCTTCCCATTCTTTCCCTCCTCCCTCTTCTCTGGATAATTAATTGGCAGGTGCTTTAAAGGAGGTAAAGTTACACTTTTCTGTCACTACAGGCCTAACTACTGACCCTTGTGGGACCAGGTTATAAAAGAGTCCTTAAAGCAGGCGATTTACTGCTGATAGACACAAAATAAAACAAAAGTTCAAGCTGAAAACAACAAGCAGATCAATTACTTCAGAAACATATATTGATAAGTCTCTTTTAAAGGTAGCTCCAGGTAAATGTCATATTATTTTACCTTTCAAATAGCAGCAGCCTGTTTTGTGGCGGGACCCCCAAATCCACCACAGCCAAGATTTCAAAGCACATCTGTGTAAACACTATCACATCGGTGTCAAGCATCAACCAATGAGCTTTTACTTTGAACCAAATCTTCTTAATTGCAGTGTTAAATCAAAGAACGTTAGATCAAAGTTCCGTGAATCTCATAGCGGAATAACTAAAGTAGCCAGAACATACATTGATCACTTTTAAAGAGGAGATGCTTACAGGTTTTAAACTTAGATCAAGTGCCTTTTAATGAGGTTTGTTTCAAGATCTAAGTTCTATGCAACATATAACATAACACTGTTAATTATTCCACAACAAATATATTATTGTCACCTGCTCCTAGAAGTATTAGTTTAATATGTATTTCCTCACACGGAACACTTTCAGCCCTGGTGTGTAATTTATAGCTATTATATTCTTAAATCTCTTGTATTACACACACACACACACACACACACACACACCACTTTTCACAAATGGTCACCAAAGTCCAGATACTGTAATAACAGAAAAGGTATTTTTGTGCCTCAGCAATTGTATGTATTTTCTATCACAACAATAACCAGGTTATGGAGGGGAGAAAGTCTCATATTCTGTTGGGTTTTAGCTCAGAGTCTAACACCCTTTATTTGTAAAAATATAGATAGCACCACCGCATAGCTCACTGTACTCAGGTTGCTATGAGACATAAATGTGAAAATACACATTGGAAAGAGGCTTAAAACTACAAGGTTTCCTCTGTGTATAATGTCCTACACACCTTCAATTGGTGAGAAGTTTTTTTTTTTAACTTTGTAATCAGCAAGTGCAATTTGTCTAAAATGCAAAATAAATCCTTTTTTTTTTTTACCCAAACAAAAGCTTTCATGTGCAAGTTTTGAACGGTGCTTAATGCTATTTTATAAAAGACCAGAATAGAAACAAAAAGATAAGGATTTCTTTTGTTTGCTCTAGTCATGTGACAGGAAAAGATAACGCTAAAGATTTTTTTTTTTGCACATGCTGCGATGATATCATGGGAAGTTAAATAATTTTGAAGAGTGTTTTACAAGGGTACATTATTCAGCTTTTAAGTATACACTGCAATCTAATCAACTTTACCTGTGCTTCCTAGAGACCACTCTTGCCTTGCTGTTATACAAATATATGGGATGATTTTTACTTACACGAAATGTAGTTTCAGTGTTCCACACCATAAAATCCTATAAACCTTTTCAGTCAGTAGATCTCATAAACATTAGTTTTTACACACTTGATGACTCTGTATGTGCTTCACTTAAAAAATAGCTTACTTAAGGGTCATGATTTACACCCTCCATAAAACAAAAGTCCCTCTGTGCAACATTGTTGCTTGTAATTATAAAATGTTGATAGCAACATAAATATATGTATACAAAAACTGAAAATGGCTTACAAAGTGAGTCAAAGACAGTCAAGGCTACAGAGAGAAACCCTGTCTCAAAAAAAAAAAAAACAACCAAATTTTAAATTAATTAATTAATTAAAACCTAATAAAACTCGTTACTAGATAGAAAGAATAGTTGGAATGAAAGTGATGACACTTCTCTGAGAACTTTTTAGAGAACTTAGATTTTTCAAGTGTTTATTTTTTAACTAAAATAAAATAAGCAATGATGATTGGCGGTAGAATAAAACCAGGAACAAGAGAACCTAGCAAGCTAATGACAATCACATAAAAAAAAAAGACATTATGTTCTGAAAATGTGTTCAGACATTATGTTCAGTTCTGCAAAGCACTTCTTTGGTTATATAAATAAATAAATATTGAACTTTAGTGAGAAAGATTCTTATTCCCAGTGTGATGAGTTAGAGAATGGCAGGACTGAAGAAATGGGTAGATAAACTGAGTTTAATCTCTGAGAGAGGAGTTTACGTGAGCCAAGAGGGAAGGCTAGGATTTACTCAGCAGTGTAGAATTACAGTTGAATCCGCCAGCATTGGCACATCCCCCCAATCCTTTCTCCACCCTACTCCTTTTGTGTGTGCATGTACTCTATCACACTCTTTCCTCTGAAAGGGCCTAGATGAAAACGTAGGCCCAAGCAATGAGCACACCTAATATCTAGACCTTGAGCTTTTTAATTTATTCACCTCCCGAAATCATCTTAGAGAAATTATCATGTTGGTTCTAGGATTGGGGCATCTTTTTTGTGCCAACTGGCAAAGAAACAGAGAAAATAATAAAGAAGTAAGAAAGAGACATTAAGTATAATCTGTGACAATTTGAGCATCAAAATAAATGATACAATAAGATGTTTATAGAAGAAAATAAGAATATTCAAATATTCAAAAAATATTGTTTAAAGGAACAACCATATGATAAAAGGGAGTCTTTGTCTTGTAAAAATTTTTTTTTGCTAATAAATAGCAAAAAAAAAAAATGGAATTAGAAAAGGACCATTTTTTAATACTCATCAGATGAACACTTCTGATCCAGACACAGTCGTTAGTGCATGGTAAAATAGTTGGTAAGTTTTGATTAAAACAGCAACAAAACCAAATGAAAACAAGGAGGGGTGAAAAAAGAGTATTACACAGAGAACAGTAATGATAGCACATTAATCTAGTGACTACTGTTCTACCAGAGTAATAAACACAGCCATGTGACAGGTAAACCCCATTTTCTTCTTATGCCTTTATTAGTGACCTGAGAGAAAAGTTTAAGTGAGTAAAGTTTTCTTTGGTTCCTGCTTTCTGAGGTTTCAGTCCATAGTTGCTTGGCCTCCTGTGTTTGGGTAGAACACTGTAGCCCTGTAGGCATGTGGTAGGCAGGCTGGAGTGCTGGCTACTCTTCCAGAGGACCAGGGATCGATTCCCAGCATCCACATGGCACTTCACAATTGTAACTACAGCTTCAGGGGGGTTCAACACTCTCACACAAGGCAAAACACTAATGCATGTAAAAAGAAAGAAATTTAAAGAAAAAAGAAGGAAGAAAATAAAAAAAAAAAAAAAAGAAAAGAAAAGAGTCCGGGACAAAAATCTACCCCCAAAGACATTTCCCTACCTTCTACCTTTTACCACTTCCCAATAATACTGTCATGTTATAACCTCATCATGGGATCAATCCGCTGATTAGGTAATAGCCGTCATGATGTCATCCTCTTGTCAAGTTGACAATGAATAGTAACATCACAAACTCTAGGAAGAATATAATACCACTTATGTGTCATTCCAGTCAGAATATCATAACCTGACTTCATCATGATATCAAATAAACTACAACTGAGTGTCAGTGCAGAAAACAACTGGCCTGTACTTTTGTCAAAATGTCAAAGGCTCAACATCCGGATTAAAGAAAACTAAAGAGACATAAAAATTAAATGTGACATATAACCTTAGTCTACAGGTTGAACTAGAAAAATAAAATCAAACAAATTTTGTTTACACAACTCATAAATTTTAATATGGTGGTCCATTCTCCATTTTTCTACCCCTACAGAGGAACAAAATAATAGTAACACAGTATAATTCTTCCTTTTTGCATTTGTTATTCTTTTGTATTTTTTTCTTTCCTTGCCTCTTCAATATAAACAGGATGATGCCACTGGTTTTTTATAAAACCTTGGGGAAAATTCTATTTTCTCCACAGAGCTCAGCCTTTTTCTTTTCATAAAACTGGAATAGTGAAAATTTCATGTCTTCATCTTGTGTGAGTACTGCAGTAATCACATGGATCAATGTGTGCGAAAACAAAGAATGATTTTAATAACAACACTTGTTACCGATTTTCCCTGAATATTAGACCACATCATATTTCATGTTCTGATTTAGGTTACAAGAAGGTAAAGATAGATCGAGAAATGCTATGTTTTCTATTACAGAGAGCTTAATCAATAACTGTGTTTTTCTTTTTTGAGACAGGGTCTGCTATGTTGCTCAGGCTGGTGTTGACCTCTTAGGCTCAAGTGGTCCTCTTACTTCTGCCTCTGAAGTAGCTAAGGCTACTAATCAATACTCTTTTGAGACGAGTCTGAGGAGAGAGACACAGAAAGAGACACTGAGACCCTCAGCAGAGGACTATGTCACAGCATCTTGATGACTGCCTATTGTTCACTAATGTCTCACGTAACCTGTCATCGTCACTTGAAGACTCATAAAAATTTACTGTAAAATACTTAATACTCATTTCATGAGAGAAATTTGCCAGATCACCTCAACTGAAGAACTTCATTTGACTTATTATTAATGCCATGAAGCTAATGAAAAAAAATACATATATTTTAGGTTATTCTAATGATACCTCCTACTCGTCCTGAGGCAGATCAATGAAGAAAAATCAATGACATTACCAATGTTAAGAACACAGATCATGAGAGTATGATTGCTGGACACTGGCTACATTCTAAAGGTTGTCACACTAAATGCGGCCTTACTAAAATGAAAGTTTATGCAGGAAGGAGCCTGTATCTGTTTTGTTCGTTAATAGTTAATCCCATTCTTACTAAATCAAGCTACAAACACCTGAGAAAGTAATAATATTTTTTTTAATTTACATATATGAAAAATGGGTTTTAAATAGCAACATTGTTTATATATATTACTTGATGTTCCCAGAATCTGTGAGTGGTGGATTAAGAAACTTAATTATATGTCCATCCCGTTTGCCTTTCTGAGTGAGGATTGAACCTCTTACTCAGGGTCCTCATTCTTGCTTAGCTTCTTTAGGTGTACAGATTTGAATATGATTATCCTATATTATATGTCTAATATCCAGTTATGTGAGTATATACCATGTGTGTCTTTCTGCTTCTGGGATACCCCACTCAGGGTGATCTTTTCTAGTTCCCACCATTTGCCTGCAAATTTCATGATTTCCTTGTTTTTAATTGCTGAGTAGTATTCCACTATGCAAATGTAACACAATTTCTATATCCATTCCTCCATTGAGAGACATTTGGGTTGTTTCCAGGTTCTTGCTATTACGAATAAAGCTGCTACTAACATGGTTGAGCAAATGAGAAAACAGGAAACAGGACAGGAGCCTACCACAGAGGGCCTCTGAAAGACTCTACCCAGCAGTGTATCAAAAGAGATGCTGAGACTCATAACCAAACTTTGGGCAGAGTGCAGGGAATCTCATGAATCTTATGAAGGGGGAGATAGTAAGACCTGGAGAGGACAGAAGCTCTACAAGGAGAGCAACAGAAACAAAAAATCAGGCCACAGGGGTATTTTTCTGAGACTTTTTCTTCAACAAAGGACCATTCATGGAAATAACCTAGAACCCCTGCACAGATGTTGTCCATCGCAGCTCAGTATCCAAGTGGGTTCCCTAGTAAGAGGAACAGGGAATGTCTCTGACATGAACTCAGTGGAGGGCTCTTTGACCACCTCCCCCTGAGGTGGCAGCAGCCTTGCCAGGCCACAGAGGAAGACAATGCAGCAGTCCTGATGAGCCCTGATACGCTAGGGTCAGATAGAAGGGGATGAGGACCTCTCCTATCAGTGGACTTGGAGAGAGGCATGGGAGGAGATGAGGGAGGGAGGGTGGGATTGAGAGGGATCGAGGGAGGGGGCTATAGCTGGGATGCAAAGTGAATAAACTGTAATTAATATAAAAATTTAATTAAAAAAGAAACTTAATTATAGCTATTTTTCAACCTTTTTTATTATCTCACTTTGCATGTGCCCAGAGATGCTAATACATTGTTTGTTATTTTTACATTTCAAGTAAATAAACTTTTGCAAATAGGATTACTTCTCTGGAATGAACACTACAGGGATATTTTTATAATGATGATATAAACAGTAAATCACCACATTCAAATAAATTGTTTTCCAAGACAATGAAACTGCCACTAAAACTTTGTTTTAAGGGGTACTCTTTCAAATAATGAATCTTACCATAAAATATAGGGAATAGTTGAGCAAATGCCCTTGTTGAATGGTGGTGCATCTTTCCAGTATATGCCCAGGAGTGGTATAGCTGGGTAGGGGGAAAGAGGGAGGGTGGAACGGGGAAGAGATGAAGGAGGGGTCTATAATAGCTATATAAAGTGAATAAATAATAAAAATAAATAAAAAAGAAAAATGTAGGGAATAAATTTTAGCAATTAATAAATTTTTTGTCTCTTTATAGTTAGAAAGAACTAAAACTGCCACTATATTGGGGGGGGTACATTTCTGATCTATAATAATATCAACAATAAGGATGAATGACATTCACTTTGAAATTCAGAAAATGTACTAGTGGCTTATTAAACCAAAACGCCTTGAGATTTTATATCTCGGAAGCAAAGTGATAAGCTGACTAAAGCTTTATTTACGCATTCCTCTCCCTTAATTAGAAGTCTGAGCTGACTAGCCCAGTTTACAAAAGACTGTAACCTAGCCTGTGGTAAAAAGCTGCCAAACCAGAGATGGGGGCAATCGGAAAGGGTCCACCTTCCATGGGGACAACCAAATAAGAAGAACAAAAAGAAGACTTAGGAGTTTATTAAACTTGGCCCAGGTTAGGAAGACACAAATAGCTTCCTACAATTAGCAGTCTAGAGTAAGAAGCACCGGGACATGGCAGCTGAGTGATGCATTCGGTAGAGATATGTTGCTGGGCCTACTATCAACTAAGTAACACATTGGTAGTCACCTCCTGTTTGTCCTGAAAGCGGGTGAGAGGACATAAAACCAATTACAGTACTGACACTAGGAGCACAGATCATGACAGTATGTTTTTGTTTTCATTTTTTTTAAATTGTCTGATTTTAACATAGTCTGGTTTGAATTCCATCCCAAGAAATAATAATTCTTCAGGACAGTCTTACTAGAATCTAAGCTCCATGAAGGCAGGGAAAGAGAATTAATGGAACAGGGAAAGTTAAAGTGGGAGAGGGCAGGAAGAGAGGGTAGAAAGAGTATGAGGCAGAATAACTACATTAAAAAAAACTTTGAAAATACCGTTTGGAAACTTACTATTGGAGAGACTTCCAGAAATATAGACATATAAAAGGAGTTTAAACAGCATGAATTCAGAATGAGGGCAAGGCCACTTCCAGGAACCACAGGTTATCAAATAAAAAATCCCAGTGCCAGATATGAGAAACCTCTTTTTGAATTGTTAGTTCCTGGAGTCCTATAGATGCCCCCAAACATTACATGCTAGTGCCATTGCTCTTGATTATCCTCCAGGACTTGATGGTAAGATCCTATCATTGAAGATACCACACACTTGAGTCATAGAACATGAAGGAATCAAGATGAGACAGCCTGGAAAACTTCATCCCTACTGGCTAGCTTCCATCTTGTCAGGTGTTATGCACACCAGTTGGGGTGGAAAAGTAGTCAACAGTGTTCCATAGCTGGGTACTCCGAGCTGCTGTAACAACAGGCCTGGCAACATACACTCACTGGTGCGTTAGTGGTATGAATATAATAGGAGCAACCAGCCACTTTTTAAAATTATTGGATTTAAAGCCCTCTCCACCAGACAGAACTCAAACCTATTAGCATTAACTGGAAGCACAACCCATGACTGGTTAAGTCATAGGATCCAGGGCGGAACCTAGTACTATTTTCTGCAAAATGGACAGAGTGATAAACAGCCCAATAAGTTCTTATCTTTGTATCCATAGAGTAATTCACTTCTCAAGCCTCATTGGAAGTTTTTGTTTGATTGATTGATTGATTGATTGATTGATTGATTTTATGGTAGATGACAATTAATACAAAGCCACACAACCAGTTAACCTGCAGAGAATAAGAAACTATGTAATACTTAACTTAAAATGGGATATCACATATCCTGCCCCCATGGCTCAGGAGTCACATCAGAAGGGGAAGTACAAACATTTTCAGAGCCAGAGGAAATAGACATCTGCAGCAAAATAGTGTTTTCTGAATATGACGTCTCCTCTGCACACATGAACTCTTTTGGGCTGTGACTATATGTTCATGACCTGCTCAAAATCAAGCTAGTCAAAACTTCTCAGTGAACGGGGGAGGGGCTCCTTAAGTCCCGGACCTAGTTAAGGAGTTACTGTCAGTTGACAACCGCTAGGAGAAAGAGTGAGTCAGTTTCTTCAGGGTTGTGGTCTGTGAGAGGCGATCCACGTTCCAGTAGGTAGCCCCACACCCACGTTCGTACAGGCAGCACTAAACGGCCCCAGAGGCTCTTAGGCTCTTAGAAAAACAGCACATAAAGTTGAGAAAGGAGTGGGGGGGGCAGAGAGAGGAGGAAGCAGAGAGGAAGCTTGTATGGGGTGGGCTTCAAACACATTGTACGCATGCATGACATTTTTAAACGATAAAAACTGAAAAGAGCTAAAAGTCCACAACGGCCTTATATAGCTGTGAACTCTGAGGGGCTGCAACAACTGGCCTGGAAAAACGCACTGTGATCTCTGGCATGCTTTACATGCTTAATAAATATCTTCTTGCTTAATTGACATGCAGGTTTAAAACTTACAGAAACCTCAAGTATTTGCTTTAATTTCTTGAAATGTACTTTACTATTACTCACAATTAATAATGATTCCAAGTTATAGAAACAAGAGATGTAAAAATGTAACTTGACTCTCAAAAACAGGTTACATTTGTAGATTAACATAACCTTGGTCTTGAAAAATAGCTACACCTAGACATAAATCCACTTGCTGCTACTGTGGGAACTCCGTGGCTGGCCTCTCCTGGGTCAGCCGCTAGAGGACGGTGTGGTCCCATGCCAAGACCTTGATAAAGCCCAGAGGGGACCTTGGCCTACTGAAATTGAATGCTGCCAAGTTTCATTTCCCAGCTTCCAGTCCTACCCTTGGCAAATTCTGCATGTAGTTCTTCTTTCCAAATGTGAAAAGAAGAAAAAAAAAAATAGCAAAATTAGAATGAGTAGGTGATTGGCAAGATTAAAAAGTGACAGAAAATTGTGAAAATGTCAATAGTCTTGTTGGGAAAGAAAACGCAGGTCAGAAGACACTATGCAGCTGTCAGGACAGGGAGAAAGTGTTGACGCTGAGAATATTTGACTTGAGCTATTTCTGCGAATAGGCTATAAAGTTCTAGCTGGCAGAGAAACTTAGAAATGAGTTCAAGGACAACAGCTGAGTCAGGGAAATGAAATGGCAAGCAGGTAGTAACTGGATTTGGAACTCCACTGCTGTCAAAGCCTGAAAATGTCTTTAAGAACTGGAACACTCTAAATCTGTGTTTCTTAGATTCTGCAATAAAATTACTGAATAACAGCAGCAATACACTTTGTGGGTTTTATAAAATAAGACTTTTAAAAAATTAAAAAAAAATCTGGCAGCAGTATCGTTCCCTTAAAGCTATCAATTATAAGCCATAAGTGTTCCTAAGGAGCTGTTACCATTGAAATTTACTTTGCAGCTCAGTCTTATTTTCAGCAGGAAGACTGTTGACTTGGGTCTCTGAAGCTGGAATAATTCAATCACACTCTCACTGCCCTGAAGAAAAAAAAATCTTTTGCTTACTAGATTTACATGGATTTTCAGTAATTTTCATTCTTTCAAAAACACATAAAGTTTTTGTTTGTTTGCTTGTTGAGATAGAATCTTGACTGGCTTGAAACTTGCTGTAAATCAGGCTGGCCTCAGACTCACAATGATACCCTGCTTTGTCCAGAAAAGTTGTTATTATTATTACTTCTTTTGAAAATAGATTCTTCTCTCATATACTACATCCTGACCAAAGTTTCCCCTTTTTCTACTCCTCCCAGCTTCCCTCTTCTCCAGATACACTCCCCCTCTATTTCCTCTTCAGAAACGAGCAGGCCTCAAAGAGACAACAGCCAGACAGGACAAAACATGATACAGGAAAATAAGGTGAGGCTGGACAAGGCAACCCAATAAAAGGAAGAGTCCCAGGAGCTCTTCTCCCAAAGGTATGGGTCATGCCTACGCAGTAGCACCTTCAAGTTTAATGTCATCTCAGCCTGCATAGGTGGCAGAAAAAAAAGATTCCAAGAAAATTTCATTTCAATACACAAACTAAAAATAAGACCAAAGGAGCATTTGTACCACATTTTGAGATTTATTGTTCAAGTTTCTACTTGTTTAAGACTTAAATGGATAAACTGTCCTATTAAGAAAATTTTCAACCCTTCCTTCTTTATTGGGTTAATTTCCAATTTGAAAGATCACCTTATTTTTGTAAAAGATCTTGAATTTTGTGAATTGGTTTTTAGTTGTACTCTTCCACCTTAACTGATCCACCATGAAGACAAACTTTTCTGAAACATATCAGTAGGTCAGCGTAACATCTGAATTTAGCTGCAGCTGTGAGTGCAATGATTAATTATGGGTATCACAGAACGTAAGTCTCTATGACATAAATTTAAATCAAAGTATATTCCTTGAAAAAAATATCAAAAACATCAAGATTCTAGTCAAATAGTTTCCTTATATCACACTCAAAGAATGAAGGAATAGAGCTCCATATCCTGAAACAATTAGTTCAAAGCAACCTTTGTACATCAATGATGTTCAAGTAGGTTATCCATAAGGTATTCTCCTATATTCCTATAAGGTATTCTCACCAAGTGAAAAATCTATTCCATTTTCCTTGATGTGGTCCTTTGGGGTTTGCAGGGGCCTAAGCACAAGATCTGATATGACCTTGACAAATTGGAAACCATTTTTGAAGTGTTTGGGTTCTCATATGCTTCAGTTGGCAAAGAATTTAGGAACACCTGTACTTTTGAACTTTGTGTTGAGATCAATCTCTAGTTTCTGAGACACACTAATTTATTTTAACAGAAAAAACACATTGCATACATGATTATTACTTTTATTTATGAATGAATACCTTTGTGTTGATAATATGCAGATTTTTAAGTGGAATAAATGTAAGCATTGGATAACTGCATTACATCACTGATATATGATTTTGAAACATATTTTGATCAAATCTAAAAATTAGTCTTTTTGCCTATACCAAGCCCTTATTTCCTGGAATTATAAAATAAAAATACTTCTTTTAACTGGATTCTTGCAGATCTATTCATAGTAGTCTCTAGTATGTTGAGCCCATGTAGTTTCTACAGCATTCCCACATTCTGAAAGAAAAAAAATAGTAAAATGGTAATACGTGGCTTGACTGAAATTAATGAACAATATTATGAAAGTGAAAAGACCTGGGATCCTCCTCTTCATTAAAGATGAACGAATTCATTTGCTAATTTGTGGCTAAAGACAAATCCTCAATCTTGGCCTATCTTATCTACCCTGTCTCATTCTTCTGTCAGTTGTTGAATAATTTTCAGTATTCTATGATGATACAATGTAAACATTACAGAAATAGTTAAACATTTTCTCATTTGTCTGTCCAGAAGGTTTTTAACTGGTTGTATACCATGGATGGTATAAAAGACTGAATTATATAGACTTATCATTAGGTTGATTATATTACAAGCTAATATAATTTACATTCATTTAGCTAAACATGAATACAGAAGGTACTGAGAACCAAACCTCACCACTTCCTGTTTATTCTGCTCTCACCTAGTGCACTAAGCAGACTATGGAAATTCTGTATGAAAGTGCACCTCTCTGCATTTCTTCCCAACTCTGTATTCAAGTATGACATACTGCCAGCTTAAGATATCATGATAGGAATATTTTATATAATCGAAATCTGAAAATGCAACAAACTAGAGCTCCCTATCTCTTCTGTTCCCAAACTAGTCATCAGACCTTCACCAACCTACTTCTTGCACCTTCTAAAGGAAGCTGCTCCCTCCGTTTTTCAACAACTTCATTGCTATATGACTCCCCAACTTTCCATCACATTGGCTTAAGCTGATGTTTTCCCTTTATAAGTTGAACTAAGATTTACATAGACTGAATGCTCTTGAACTTTCTGGGATCTTTCCACTGACTTCAGTAAGACTTTACCCCAAAATATATCTTTTAATTGAATGAACAGGGTTATGAATGATTCTTTGCAAATCAATGTGTCTTAATGTGTCTCTCAGTTTCTAATGATTTGAATATAGGAAATTTCTAAGTGCAAGACAAAATATTTAGGTTTAAGCCTTAGATAACCAAGAATTAAAAAAAAGTCAACCTCGCAACCTCTTACAATTAATGAGTATGTCTGTTATTAGTCTTTAAGGCTTTTCCAAATACCCAAGGCTCTAGATTGGAAGCTGTAAAGAACATTATGTGGATAGGAGTTATACTCCTCCCAACTTTAATGAGTAAATTTCTACAGTTATCTACTTTGTATTTCAGGTTTCCATGTAAGATTTCTTGACAATTTCCACTAAATACTCCTGGGAGGGAAAAATTTATAAAAGGTCAAAAACATTAGACTAAGCTACCTCTAAATTATTTTCAGTATTTGATGATGTTACAATGTAAACATTTCAGAAATATTTAAACATTTTCTCATTTGTTTGTCTCTTCTTGCTGTTGTTGGCACCATTTTTTGGAGAAGTTTCAAAATATCCATGGTGAGCAATCTCATTTTTACAGCTCACCCTTGGTAGACCTACTTATCCATTTTTCTCATGTGCATTCTGAGCTTGCCATGGGATTTTTACTTAGTCCAAATTGTGGGTAAACAACATTAAATCATAGAGGTTGGCAAAAGATGAAACTGGCTTGATATCCAGATAACTTTCTCCACGTATGCATACTGAATTATCCTTGCTACTTCTCTAGTGGTTCCCTCTTTATGCTGAGATGTCCATCTGTTCGAAAGGCTGTCCTTCTGTTTGGATACGTTCCCTTAAAGCAATTTCCCATCTGACATATGACAGTCTAGGGTTAGAGCCAGGGATAAGAGCATGTCCTAGGTGTGCTAGGTCTTCAGACCAGGTACCTCCTGAGCCAGTCCATATGGACCTTTCAGAAGAGAGTGCTGAGGCCCAAAAAAATAAACACTGAGGACTTGCTTACAAACCCTTTTGGCTTTTCTTCTAAATCAGAAAAAAGTAGCTAGTGACCATATTTTACAGCTTCCAGGCACTGTAAATGACATTTTGTAGGACATTTTTTTAATTAAAGCTTTAGAGTCTATGACAAGATCATCCAAACTGCCTTTTAGTTTTGAACTCTTCAATTAATTTATCGCTTTAGTTCACACTAAGCTCCATATGCTCCTCAATTTATAGCTTGTAACGCTATAAGATTCTTTAGTTGATAAAGTGTAGGAGCATCAAGAAGCAATTTTTAAATTTAATATAAATTAATTTTTTATGTAGTGGCTTATACAAAAGGGACATGCAAAATTTAAGAGTATAGGTTTATAAATATTCAGAATGAAGACACTTCTGTCATTTCAGCCAGAACATTCATAGAACTCTGACAGTCTCTTTCTCTAACTAGTCTTGTCAGAATCATCTACCTAGGGCACCTGCTATTCTGACTACTAACATTACAAACAAATGAATAGGGCTGGCTGAGAGGGTGAAGCCATTTGTAGCCAAGTCTGACTACCTTAGTTTGGTCCCCAGGACCCATATAACGGAAGGAGAGACGTATGCATATGTTAATATGTACTTGTGTACAGACATGCATACAAAATAGTATATAAGTAAGTTTAATTTTTAAATTATTTTATGCATGTGACTGTTTTTCCTGCATGTGTGTCTGGGCACTACACCTGTTCCCTGTGCTTATGGAGGCCAGAAGCAAGTGTTAGATCCCCTATGACTAGAGTTACAGACAACTGTGAGCTACCATGTGGGTGTTAGGACTCAAAACTGAGTCCTCTGGAAGATAGACCTGCCAGTTCTTAACTGCTGAACCATCTCTCCAGACCCATAAATTTAATTTGGTGTTTGACTTCATAGACTCAGTTCTATCCTGTGAAATTAATCAATATGACTACATGTAACTGCAGCTTAAAATTCTTTATTTGTGGCATTCAGTTGCTTAAGTAAACTACTCTCTTTACATCCACCCTTCCACTGAGAGACATATGAGTGGCTTGTATTCTCTGATGCTCCTCTGAATTGGTACCCATGTCTTTTGGGGACTGAAGTAGTCAACATTATTTCAACTAGGAATGGAATTAATGGGCCACAGGACAGGGGTATGTTGAGTCTTAGTAAATACTGCTAATTGTTTTTAGGTCATTACTTGTTTTGCTGCCTTGTGGTATTGTGGTTGTGTAATGGATGACTAGAATTATACGAGGAAGCTATTTTCTGCCAGAAAAAAAAAAAAATCCTTTGATGGTCATGGAGCTTAATCATTATCATTTCTATCTTAGTCAAAGTTCTATTGCTGTGAAGAGACAGCATGACAATGGAAACTCTTATGAAGGAAAACATTCATTGGGGTTGGCTTATAGTTCAGAGGTTTAGTCCATCACGGCGAGAAGTATGGCAGCACACAGGCAGGCATGGTGCTGAAGAAATAGCTTGGAATTCTACATCTGAATTCGCAGGCAACAGGGAGAGCGACACTGGGTTTGGCTTGAGCATTTGAAACCTCAGAGCTAATCCCAGTGAAGGTGAGTGATTCCTTGTTCCTCTAACAAGGCCACACCTCCCATTAGTATCACTCCCTATGAAACTATAGCAGCTATTTTCTTTCAAACAACACATAAACAAAAGGAGAGTGACAATAAGGTGGGTTTACTTGCTTTGGACAGGGGTTTTGCTGGTAGCAAGTCTGAGCTGTTATTTCATAATATTTCTTAAATAATGTAAAAGTCCCTACCAGTAAGTGGCAGGCAAAGACAGGGAATTTAAGGACTACACAACAGGAACTGCGAAATAAAGCACCAATAGCAAATACCTTGAAGATCTGAAAATTAAATTTAAAAAATACTACCTAGGTATAATAGTCATGGTTAGAGTTTTACTGGGCTTGATGTTAGATAAATGTGCATTATTAATGATTTGGTTACTGCTAACAAAGAGATAAATGAGAATAAAAAGGGACATGTGGTAGTTAGGCCAGCGACTTGTGGCCATGGATAATGCTAAACTTTCTTAGGGGAACATAAGAACTGAGATTTGACTCTAGTCCAATGTGATGGTGCCAGATAATCCTTAAAGTGCTAGCACTGTACTAAAATCTCAAAACTTGTTTCTTGAATTAATCCTTCTCCATGATCACCTTCCTCCTCTGCTCCTTTTCCTTTTCTCTTTTGGTCTCTACATTAGCCAAAAGTTCTCTGGAGAAACAGAACCAATAGATGAATGTATATTATAAAATGGGAATTTATTAGATTGGCTCACACCAGAGGGGATAGGTGGTCCAACAGAGGATGTCTGCATGCTACAGATGCTGAGGATCCTGGTACCCACTCAGCCCAAAAAGCTGTATGACTCAGCATTTCCAAACTGGTATCGAAGTCCTAAAATTTCCCTGGAAAGCTGCTAGTATTCAGGGTGTATGGAAAGCTGAGGAAGCTGGAGTCTGACATCAGTGGGAAGACTATGGCAGCTGATAGACAGAGCCACTCAGGAAGAAGTGACTGAAGGCTGACAGGAATATACTGCTTTCCCTGAGACCTCCTTGTATCTGGGTCACTTGTGGTAAGATGCTGCCTATTTGAGGGCATATATGTTCCCTATCTTAGTTAATCCTACACAACTCTCTCTCTCTCTCTCTCTCCCTCTCTCTCTCTCTTGATCCCCTCTCCTATCCTAGATCATTCCAAATCCTGCCATGTTGATAATCAAGATCTACCATCATAGCCTCCCATTTGATTGAATCAGTTACATCTCCAGATGTGCAGCTTGCTTTTTCAGGAAGTAATTTTTTAAAAAGTTTAATGTGGACCGTTTGTTGGAGTCTCAAGCACATATATAATAAGGGCCACTTTATTTCTGTATCCCCTCATTCTCCCCCATGCTGCATATTCATAATAAAGTCCCTTCCTTTTAATTAACAAGATTGAGGTCCTATCATGTGGCAGGGACTGGGCTACAAAAATGATCTAACTCCTTGTTGCTGAGATAAAGCTTAAATAAGATTAAGGGAAAGAGGAGAGGTACAGATCATTCTCCATGAAGGCAGAAGCTAATCAAAATAGAAAGCAGTGCCTTGGGGAACTTCATTTTTATAATCTCAAGCATTGAGAATTGACTTCCAGGTCCTGATGGCTAGCTCTCAGGACAAAAGTACAAGAGAGGTCTGTGATCTCATAGAGTAAACTGTTGCACAGCCTCCAAGACTAGGGGTGATGTTTGGGACAACTTTCCTCAAAGAGAAGATTGAAAAGATCCGGGGGTGGGATGAGCATGAGCAAATACAGGACTTCACTTACAGCTAGTCCCGCTTTGGAACCTCGGGTGCACAAAATAAGACAAATCATAGGCTTCAATAGGAATTTTAAAAAGCTGTTTCTTATGGACAAACTTAAATTCCACATTTTCAACAAATGAAGGTTATTCCCTTATTTGCATGATGGCAAGTAGCAAAAGGCTAACACAATTTGGTCAGGAGATGCAATTTTTAAGTTTAAAAAACAAAGCAAGTAGAGCAATTGCAGATTTGAAGAGATAATATGTGAGAGATATTAGTGTACCCTAGAATCGCAAAAATAAACACAAATCCTTTACAATGCATATACATATGAAATTAAAGAAGATAATGGACTCACAAGGTGAACTATTTAACCCACTATTTGTTATGAACGTGTGCCCTCTGAGGCACTGTAATTGTTGATGGAGTCAGGACTAGAGTCCAGATCTCTAGCCTGTAATTACTGCTTATCTAAGATACACACTTTCCTTGAGAACTATTTCTGGTTTAATTCTTGCATTTTCAGTATTTTTTTAAGCACATTATTTTTCACGTAGACCACAGTAAATGAATGTAAGTGACTTATTTCTTCGAAGTTTTGAGCTCTCACTGTGGAGAGCTTTGCAGGGGTGGAGGATAATCATTGATTCTCTTCAGAATTAACCCAGAAGAGGAGCGGAATTAAGCAGAATCTGTATTTATCCAAAAATAATATCTGAAATTTCAAGAAGCCCGAATTCCTAATACCATGTTTTCTTATCACTTTTACTCCTGGAATTCAACTTGGAACAATATTCAGATAGCACAGCAATTTGGCTACTTTTCTGTAGCTACTGTTATGGAGAATAGTTTTATGGGAAGAAAGCAATGATCATTTTTAATAGAGTATGAGTTTAAAAGGAAGAAAGTGTGGAAAGTTAGATAACTCTTTTCAGGAGGCATTTTTACTCCACACTTGTGTACTCTGTAGAATTACACCCCACAGTTCTTACAGCAGAATTTAGCTTCTCACCAGAAAAATAGAAATATAGCCTATAAATTTATTAAAACTGGAGAAAATAATTAACTATATGCATTTGTCAATACATACAATGTCATTTAGCTAATTAATTGTATTTTCCTCATTTGTAATGACAGTATATATTACTTTCCATTTCTCTTTATAGCTTCTTAGTTTTCAAAATGCTATGAATAAAAATCTAGTTTGTCCAGGGTTTCTAATAATAGTCCATGTTGGAAAATTATGAAAAAAAAAATCAGGAAACTATGCTTAGTTCAAAGAAGACAAGTTTAGAGAAACTATGCTACATGAGTTTTTGTATACTTTTTGACACTTTCGGGAAGTAAATGTTTTGGGAAAACTAAAGATGCCAAAATTCAGAGATGACAAAAATTAACAACAACAAAAAATCCTGAAAAAGTAAGGAGCTACCACAAGTCTTCCTGGTGACATTAACTGGCTTCAGTGGAAAAAAAAAAACAGATAGCCTAAAATAGATATTGTCCTTATATGTCACAGGCATTTCTTTTTACCATTTTTAGTAGATTTAAGGAAGTACATTTCTATTAAGCTATATCAAAGCAAAACGTAACACAGCATATGTGATAGGTTACTTGCAGGTAAGGAGTGAGGGACAGAAATAACAGGGTGTAGGCTAGAGACCCCACCAATTAAACTATTGGACGTTGTTGTCCATTCTTCTAGATGAAACATTTCTGGGGTTCCTGGCACCATTTCACATGAATAGCAAAGCAAGTATAATTCAGTCATAAAGCTGACACTCGCAACGTGCACACACAAAAAATAATGTGCGCAAAATAAAGAGTACACTCTCGTTACATTTACACACACACACACTCGACTGTGTCTTTGTTTCGCATTCTTGGCAGTTTTATTGAGCTGAGTAATGTCAGGTGTTTCCTAACACTATTAACGCTAACTATACATCATTACTCTGTCCTTGTTCAAAGTCCAGAAAGCATTATTATGAAGTCAAAAAATATTTTAAATTCGCAACTGCAGTCTTTATGACTTGAAGCAAATGTCTGCACCTTTCTTATTCCGTTTTGTTGATGTTCTACACTTGAAGTTGCAACCACAACAGTCCCAGCTTGTCAGAGGATGATGGGGCACGGGTAGGAGCGGGGCCTCTGTCGGCGGGTCGCCGGGTCGCCCCGCAGCCCCGGTCCCTGGAGTTCCGCCGACGAGCAGTTCCCGGGGTTGAGTTCCCGTGCAGGTGCCGCAGATTGCGGGAGCCGTTGTCTCCGGCTGCGTGGTGGGGCTGGGCGACAAGATGAGAGGCAGCCTGAACTTGTGCGGCTCTCGAACTCTCTCCGCCGCTAGCCTGCCTCCCTCCTAGAGGCTGTTCCGGGAAGCCGGGGGCCCGGCTGCCGTCGCCCGGGCGCTCTGCGGTCCAGCGCCGCACCGACTTCTCGCGAGGTTTCAGCTCCGCCCCGCCGGCCCCCTCCCCTCAGCTCGCCCGCAGCTCCCGCTATGGCTGCGCTGCGGAGGCTCCTGTGGCCGCCACCCCGGCTACCGCCGACGCTCGCCCCTCAGCAGCCCTTCCTCTCGCCGTGGGGGCGGCCTGCGGGGACGGCTCCGGGGCTGTCGGGTCGGCCCTTTTCCTGTCGGGAGGAGGACGAGGGGGACGTGGCTGAGGCGGCGTGGCGGCGGCGGCGCTGGAGTGAGCTGAGCATCGCGGCGGCAGCGGGCGGGGGCTTAGTCGGCCTCGTGTGCTACCAGCTGTATGGGGACCCCAGAGGTAACCCCTCGGAACTAGCGGCCCCAGAGCTTGAGGACCCGTCTTGCGGCAGGGGGCTGCTGCCCATCCCCGTGGCTGCTGCCAAGGAGAAGGTAAGTGCCTGAGCCCTTGCGCGCACCGCGCAGGTGACGCCGGAGGGTTGGGCTGCCAGGTGTCCCAACCTGCCCTGGGAAGGCTTGGGGTCACGGTGACACTTGACGGTGCACGTTGAGGTGGCACTGTCAACTCTTTAACAGCGGGGGCGGGAGGGGGGGAACCTCCAGTAAGCGATGCAGGTCAACGCCTGGCGTCCCTGTTCACGTGGATGCTGGGAAAAGATGTGGTTGGTGCTATCACTGATGCATCAGGACCAGTATGGTTGCAGCAGCTCTACCATTGAGCGACCGAATACAGATCAGACCCCGTCACCACACAGAAGTGTCACAACTAAAGGACTGTGAGAGGCATAAATCGAAGAAGTGATGGAGGGCCTCATGAATAAGAGAAAGAGATGGAGAGTAAGTAAGGCAAGAGAAAGTGATATCAGATTCGAGTTCAGGATGAGTTTTGAAGGAGTCTTTAGATCTCAAAATCAGTGGCTTATTAGTGTATGGAAGTCCCAAGAGAGATGTTGCTATACTGGAAAAGAAGGGAAACATTATTCAAAAGTAGTCTCACTCTCTCTGTCTCTCTCTCTCCCTCTTTCTCTCTCTCTTTAACACAATTACACACTCCATTAAAATGAGAATCCCTGAAGTAGTAGGTAAATACAAACCACAAGGTAGATAGGACAGGAAAGGTGGTAAACTATGAAAGAAGCCAACTGCAGAAGCATCATATGAAAATGTTGAGCTATGATGTTCTTTGTGATATAAGGTAAAGATTGTAAGGGAAGAAGAATAAGGAGTGTGGTGTGTTTGTCACAGTTTTTATTTAACTGTCATGTAAATGATTTAGAGAATTAGTCAAGGGAATATTTCCACTTCAAGACTAGTAAGAGTATGACAAAATTAGGTGAAAATAATTTAGAAAGATGGCAGCTGTGCCCCCTTTAACCTTTAATGAAGTTTTATATTGTCTATGCTATATGTAAGTATAGCGCAGTGATCATATGCGAGTACACAACTTTTGTTTGTTTATTTTGGATAAAGGTTGTCAGTGCATTTAGGTTAGGGAATCTGTGCTGTGCACCTTTGTTGAGTGCTAAATCACAAGCACACTATATAAAGTACTTTTATATAAAAAGAAAAAGAAAGAAAGAACAAAAAGAAAGTACTAGGAAACACTCGGCCTTTAAGCCCCAACATACTTGCTATTCTGTGGCTTATGAGAGGAACATGACATATCTTGATCGACTATGTAAAAATTTTAATCAACTGGGAACAGGCTAACAAGGTAGGGAACCAAATAGTGTTTTCTTTCCTTTCTTTTAAAAATTAACTTTACCTGTAGATTTGAGAGACTGGATCACAGAGTTAATGACTATGCTCGGAAACTTCCACATGTGACTTGGGCACTTAGCAGCTGCGCCATTTTAGATTTAGTGTGTATGTGTCAGTTCCTGTGCCTTTCTGTGTGAAATAGGTTAACAGACTCAAAGGTGCTATGGGAGTTAAATAAGCTAATATCTTTAGAACAGAATGGAACACCTGGTGTGTAATAAGCAGTCAGTGAATTTATTTTGCTTTGTTCACTTATTTTTTTTTCTTTTTATGCTGTTAGTGATGAAGCCCAGGGCATCATGCATGCTACACAAGTGCCCTGCATTGAACAATCTCCCTGGGTCCTTTATTATCTATCTGTATTTAGTTATATTATGGTTGCTTCATGTGCATACAATTCTGTGTATTGTTTTAGAAGTAAAATGATACTAAAGCTCTGTGTCTTAACCTTCCTGAAGTCTGATTCAACATTATAGTTGTCAGACCTTTTGCATATGTTTTTTTTTTTCTTCTGTAAAATATTTTATATCTGAATATTGGAATTTTCACCATAATGAACTTTGGCTTGAGCCTTTTTTTCTTTGCTTGTGCTAGGTACTTTCATAATGAAAGGCTTTTCATTATAGAAATTCAAAAGTTTCTTGTAATATTTCTTATGCTATTTATGTTCTCTTTTTCTTTTCTGTAATTACTATGGGTCTCATTTTCAGCTTAACACCCTAATTTAATTCTGTTGCTAACTTAAGTTTAAAAATGCACCCAAAGAGCATTATAGCCAGCATTCAGCATGATTAAAAAGATAGCTTACTCTTAGAAATCTAGGCTTTGTATACAGCCTGAAGGAAGAAATACTAATTCTTCCAAATTCATCCAGATTGCGATTTGTATTAGTCACATCTTAGCTGATGTGATGGGCTACCTGACAAAAGCAACTAAAGGAAAGAAAGTTTTATCTTGGCCCAGTGTCAGGGGATAGTCACTCATGATGAAGAAGTCATGGCAACATAGGTGTGAGATAGCTGGTCACATGGCATCCACAGTAAGGAAGCAGAGAGAGAGAGAGAGAGAGAGATATGAAGGTTCCTGCTTAGCTTACTGTTTGCTTTTTATTCAGTCCAGTGTATAGAGTGGTGTGGTGGATTTTTGTTTGTTTGTTTGTTTGTTTTTCATCCCAGGTAATCTAGTCAAGAAACTCCCTATTAGGCATGTTCAGAAGTTTTACTCCTAGGTGATTTTAGATCCTGTCAAGGTGACAACTAATATTATCTATCACAGGACTGGATTGTTTTAAGAAATATGTTACTACCCTCTTAGAGACTAAGTATACAATTTATCTTTAACAATTTTAAAGAAATGAATGATAGTCTGCCTAAAGGCTAAAGTGAATAGTTGGAGTCATTAAAACAATTATATTAACCCTATACTTTATTACATTTATGTATTATGTTATTTTGAAATATATGTAAATATATATAATATTTTGATATATGTATATATTTATTACAGTTTGAATGTGAAATATCCTCAATAGCCTCATTTATTTGACTAATTGGTCCCCAGCTGGAAGCATTGTTTGGGAAGGCAATAGAATCTGCAGAAGGTAGAGCCTTGCTTGAGGAAATGTGTCTTCTGGACATTTTTTGTATTTTATAATTTGGCTCTACATCTTCTTCTCCTTCTCTGTCTTGTGAAATGTGATAACTCTGCTTTCTGCTAGACTAGCCTGGTGCTCCTGCTACATGCCTTTCCAAAAGTGGTGGACAATAACACTTTGGAGCCTTAAGCCCAAATAAACTCTTTTTTCATCTAAGTTACTTTTTGTCACAGTAACCTGTCTTAGTTAGGGTTTTTTTGCTGTGAAAAGATACCATGAACATGACAATTCTTTTTTTTTTTTTTTTTTTAAGATTTACTTACTTATTATGTATACAGTGTTCTGCCTACATATCAGAAGAGGGCACCAGATCTCATTATAGCTGGTTGGGAGCCACCATGTGGTTGCTGGGAATTGAACTCAGGATCTCTGAAAGAGCAGCCAGGGCCCTTAACCTCTGAGCCATTTCTCTAGCCCTGACCATGGCAATTCTTACAAAGGAAAACATTTAATTAGGGCTGGCATAGTAACACACAGGTAAACATGGTGCTGGAGAGGAACCGAGAGTTCTACATCTGCATCCGCAGGCGGCAGGAAGAAAACTTTTTGTCATTAGACCTGGCATGAGCTTCTGAGACCTAAAAGCTCACCATCTAGTGACACTCTTCCTCCAGCAAGGCCACACCTCCTAATAGTGCCACTCTGTATGAGGGGCCATTTTCATTCATACTACCACACTTATCACAGCATCAGAAAAATGACTTACATACATGCTTTGTAGAAAGATTAAGTTGAACAAATTTACCATCTCTACCAGCTATTTTTTTCTTTTAACCTTTAAGTTATTAAGCTAAGGCAGACATTAAAAAAAAAATGGGGTCTAGTGTCTAATTCCATTTGAAGTTACAGATGCTAAATCACTTCTTTGGGAAAATTCAAATCACTTTTTTCCCCTAACAGACACTCAGCACCAACATTGAAAAGCACACAGTGTGGAAATTTCAGGCTGATAATTTTTTAATCAGGTCTTATTGGTAGATGAGGTATCTGAGTCAACTAGTATTTGACCTGCTGTTATTCTTGATGACCCTCATCTTCAGATGTAGTGATTTTCAAAGGAATAGTTTAAAAATACAATGCAGTAATTAGTGATGAATATGAAATAATAGAATACATTATAATCCTGGATAGTCTTATGAAAAAATATCTAAGGTTTTGAACCTGTTTTCACATTATTTTCTAAAGTGTCTTCTGTTATAGGGTCTCATCTTAAGAGCTGGGTTTTTTTTTTTTCTTTTTTAATTATTATCATTTATAACAATTTATTCTATTTGTATCCGGCTGTAGCCCCCTTCCTTGTCTCCTCCCAATCCCACCCTCCCTCTTCTTCCCCTTCTCCCCTCCCCAGGTCCACTGATAGGGGAGGTCCTCCTCCTCTTCTGTTTGACCCTAGCCTATCAGGTCTCATCAGGACTGGTTGCATTGTTTTTCTCTGTGGCCTGGCAAGGCTGCACTCTTCCCCACCCCCCCTGCCCCGACCCCCCGCAGGGGGAGGTGATCAGAGAGCCAGCCACTGAGTTTATGCCAGAGAAAGTCCCTGCTCCCCTTACTAGGGACCCCAGTTGGAGACTAACCCTATGGGCTGCATCTGAGCCAGGGTTTTAGGTCCTCTCCATGCATTGTCCTTGGTTGGGATATCATTCTCTTCAGGGCCCCCAGGGCTCAGTTTTTATGGCTCTGTTGGTCCCCTTTTGGAGCTCCTGTCCCCTCCAGGTCTAAGATTCCCTGCACTCTGCCCAAAGTTTGGGTATAGATACCCTGCTGGGTAGAGTCTTTCAGAGGCCCTTTGGGGTAGGCTCCTGTCCTGTTCCCTGTCTTCTGCTTCTGATGTCTGTCATGTTTGTTCTTCTGAATGAGGATTGAGCATCTTCCCTAGGGTCTTCCTTGTTGTTTAGCTTCTTTAGGAGTGTAGATTTTAGTACTTCAGAGCTTTTTTTTTTTTTTTTTTTTTTTTTTTTTTTTTTTTTTTTGAAGCCTTTCTTTTCATTGAGGCATCATTTATGAGAGCCCATATTGTTTTTGTAAGACTCATAACTATGGCTGGATGTTTTCCTCTAATCTTACATGAAGGTCCATTTTAGTTTTCAGAGTCACTGCTAAGTTTTGTGGGCCTTAATTTGAGGACTAATTTGCTTATGAATGTTTATGCAAATTAAATCCCAATCTTACAGCAACAGAAACTCTTAACTAAGACACCTAGCTTGCACAAATCCTGACTGGGAAGAAGAGACCAGACAGTGAAGAGGAAAGAAGAAAGAAGGCAAGGGAGAGATACAGAGACAGGTGGGGGTGGGGTAGACAGAGTCCATGATGTTCAAACATCTGAGAAATGGGAACATGTGCTACCTGACATTGAGGTTGGACTCTTCTCAATCCTCCTTAACTCTTCCTAAGACAGGCACATGGTCTCTATTTTTGATGGTAGAAATTATCTGCAAGATACACATTTTCCCAATTTATTACTTCCTCACAAGGTTTGCCTATTTCTTGACTTGCTTCCTTCTAAATCCACAGGAGAGAATTTTCCCTATGAAGTTAGTGAGAAAAGATCACTGTTGATATATTGCATTTGTTGTCAACTCTATAAATACCTCAGGAGTTAGATCTACTCTAGCTATAGGGTTATACAGGGTACTTACAGAATCCTGCATCTATATCAGGATATTAGTGAGCTTTGAGGCTGTTACTAGAGAGCAATCTGTTTGAACATAGAGTTCTTTCTGATGTGATGTGGGGTGGTGAGGAAGATCATGAGTTATGTATCAAAGTCCTCTTCAATAGTTGAGTAGGAATGCTTACAGGTTGCCACTGGCAATATCAAATCTGTGCATATCCACCTTTATTAGCTTTAGTGCTTTAGGATGGCCAGCTATAAATGCCAGGTGAAATTAGAGGTAGAGAGGAAAAGGATACTTTCATCATCATTCACCAAATATTGGTTACTAAATAACAAGAGAATAGATTGAGTTAATTAAATATGTTGAATTATTGGGGATAGTTTGTGTTTCTAAAGGTAAATGAAAATTGTTGAAAATATAAACATTTTACGTTGGACCAACACAAAATCCTTTAATAAGCTTCCTTAACAACCAAGTCGCATTTCAGGATGATACTCTTTTCCTTGAAATGTGCTGTTCTCCAAAAAGAAACACCTGTTTAAATTATCTGATGATATGCATTCATTTTGTTTCCCATTAAGATATTCACATCATCCCTAAGACCCACAGTCAAGTCAATATACACATAACTTTTAATATTGTTGTATTGGGGTGGGTGAGTTTGCAATAGCAATTACACCTTCAAATTTCAGTGGACTAACTCAGTAAAAACTTATTTCTCTAACCCTTCTTGTTGGGTCGCTACATGGTCAAAGACTTCTCCATGTTTCTGTCTTCCATATGGTTATTCATAGGAAAGGTGAGTTTGGTTTTCTTTAACAAGCAGCTTTCAAGATTAATCAGAATGTTGACATCATAAATAGTTATTAGGTTAAAAAAACAAGAGGAACATAGATGAGGATATTTTATTTTATGGATCAGGCCTGATAGTGACATATATTACTTAACATTCATACTAATGTCTTCTAAATTTAGTAATATGGCTCTACCTAAGTGCAAGAGGTTGAGAAATATACTCCAGCCAGATGCTTAGGAAGAAGAGAAAATGGGTTTGTTTGGAAATTAGCAGAATCTTCCATAATGATGAAGCACCTCAAGAGGAAACAACTTTTCCTCCAGTGCACAATATGGTAATGGCCCCTTTATAACTTCATTTACCACAGTCTGTTCCTGTCTGAGTCACCCTGAAAGTTTGACATATTGCCCATCTAAAGCTATGAAGTTAGAATAGAAATGGATTGTTTTAAACACTTAACGTGAAGCTTCCTTTTTCTAAGTTGACATATTACTATGTTGGAAATTCTTCTGTGAGAAAATCTAATACATTGTATTAAACATCAGGAACACCCATTTCCCTAATTGACCAAATCTTTGATGTTTCTATGTTTCTCCACCCCTTGTCCATACATTTTCAGTGTTTTCTTTTTAATTCGAGTGAATATAATAGTTTCTGTACTACCCACTTGAAATATTATCTTAGGATTTAAGCTCTTTAAGAACTTTATATTTTACTTAGGAAAATTATTAAAGTTTAAAAAATGGATAAAATCCCAAATCTAAGAATTTTAATAACCATAACTGTAAACCACATATAACATTATGTAACACACACTCATACATATATGTTCATTCTATGATAATCTCACGCTGCAAAAGTACATCCTACTGTTTGGGTGAAACTGTGATGTCTGCTCCCTAGTTTGAGCTTCACTGTTTCTTCACAGTAGGAGAAATGTACTGACTTCAGTTTTTGTTGCATTAAACGTCTTGACAGTGGCATAGAGCCATTTCCAAGGGCATTGTGTAACTTGACAAGCTGGAAGCCTGCTCTGGGAAAAGCTGTGCTGGTCCTGGGGCCTGAGAACTTAGAGAATTTGATGTTTCTTTAAATGGGAGGTTTTTCTCTGCTCTTGCTTGTAACTATCTTATACTGGTGCCATTTCCAATGTTTTCTTAGATGATGTAAAGAAAATTGTCTACAAGAGTGAAATTGTAAAACAGACTTAGAATTGTATGGTAACTGTGCCTTTAAAAGTGCTTCTCATAAAAGATGGGATATATAAAAACATTGAGTTCTCTGCCACTCTCTCTTTCTTTAACAGTAATTAAATCATTTAACCTTTCAGGGAAGATCATTTTATCACTTCTGAAGTGTCATGGAATTAGTATCTATGAGGTCCATTTCATCTGTGAAGTCCTTAATGCTAAATAACATCTTACTTGGTTAATGGTTGTTTTATTAATCTTGTTTCCATTCCATAATCCCCTCTAATACCTACTCTAAAATCTATTTTAGTTAGATGTGGTTGTGCATGCCTATAATCTTAGTACCCAGGAGGCTAAAGCCACAGGATTGCTAGTCAAAGCCAGTCTGAGCTACACAGAAAACTTTTGTTACAAACTGTCATCAGTGTATTAATTCAACTTTTATAAATTACTAGTTTTATAAACCTTGTCCCAGATAATATCTTTTGACTTTCATAGATGTTGCATTTAAGTAACATTTAGGAAAAAAGACAAAGCATCCAAAGCATCAGGAGGATGGAAATAGACTGTTAAACTAAAGCATCCATGCTTTAAAAAAACCTCATTCAAGATTTACGTAGTGACTGTGCCTATAATTCCAGCTACTTGGGAGGTTGAGGTAGGAAGATTGCAAATTTGAGACTGGCTTAGACAGTAAGATCCTATCTAAAATAAGGGCTGGGTCTGTAGTTTGGTATGTAGAATAGGATGGGTAGGGAGATAAGAAGGATCTGGAAAGAGTTAGGAAAGGGAAACCACTATCAGAATATATTGTATGGGGAGAAAAACTTTCAATAAAAACATAAGAAAAGAAATTAGATCATTATGATAAAAGTGTTTCTCAAATGACTTAGTCTGTATCTCTTAACTTTTAAGCTCTTCATTTTAAGAACTAGGAAAATCTCAAATGTATGAGTTGTAATAAATAGAACTGTATATCACATATATAACTTTATGTGTGTAGCATGCATGAGGCCATGTGTTTAATCCCTAGTGTTGTATAAAATCAAAACAATAAACATTTTTCAATGAGTTCTGTAATGAAAACAATTGAACATTATTTTTAATTTTTGTACTTTTTAATTCATGCATTTTTGTATGCTGTTGTATAAATTTTCCAAACTTTAGAGCTAAAACATTGTATATTTTCCATTCAGAATTTAAATTAATATTTTGACATCTTTTTTCAGAACTACATACTCTCTAAATGTGCTATATTTTTAAGAGCAATATTGACAAATAGAATTTTCCTTCTCCTTTAACAAAACTAAGCAAAAAAAAAAAAAAAAAAAAAAAAAAAACAGTTTTAAATTCACAGCAAATTGGAGCACAAAGACAAAGTATAGAGTTCCCATACATCTCCATATGCAGGCTTCCCTATTACCAGTATCTGGCAGCAATGATGTATTTGTTTCAACTGATGGAGTTATATTTACAAATTATTACTACTCTGCCTTGGTAGTTATAAATATATACACACATATTAAAATTCCACATTGCTGTTACACATCTGTGGTTTTTAATAAATGTCTAATGATATATGTCCACTGTTGTAATATTATACAAAATGATCTGTGAGAGATTAGCTATGAAAAGATATTAAAATTCAAAAGAATATTTCAGAAATAGACAAACTTGGAAGGAAAACCTCGTTGGGTCAGAATTTGAGTCTTCTCAGTAGTTGCAGAACTTGCAGATGCTAGGCCAAGGCTAGCAGACAAAGAGACTGGAATGCTTGGACTGCTTGAAATCCTACCAGTGGAGTACTGTTTGGCCAGTGCTGTCATATAGGAGACTCCTCCCAACACCTGGAGCTCCACGAGTTTCAAGGAAGGTTGTTGGCTCAGTAACCTTGGCATAGGTCAAAGAAGCAGATAGCTCTGCTGACAGGGTCCAGGTAGCCATGGGTTCTGGATCTGATCTTAAGACCTGTCTTGTTTGTTTACAGGTGATCTAAAACATTCACAGTGTTCCACAGAGTGAAATGCCCACTTGGTAAGAATGACCTGCTGAAACAGTTTTAAAACTTGCATGATAGTGTAGAGAAAGGGGACGGATGATTCGCTCTGTGCTTGACAGTATGTACTGATCGTTGGTGTCCTCCACAAGTGCATCTTGAAGCTCTACCTTCAGTGTGACTGTGCCAGAGATTGGGCTACTAAGGAATAAAATGATGTCACAGAGGCATTACTGCTTCTTGGCCTTTGGAGGACATAACAAGAAAGTGGGTATCTGTAAACCAGTAAGAGGACCCTTACAATCAAACAAGTACGGCTGTATCTTCTTTTCAGATTCCCCATCTCTAGAACCATTGGAAATAAATTTCTGTTATTTAATCTGACTAGTAAGTGTGAGATTGTTTTGACAGCCCAAACTGAGGAATATAGTTAAGTTCAGGGTGATTTACTTGGGAAAAAAAATAGTGTAAACATTGGTGATGTATTCTTTTAATTCAACCTAGAGAAAACTTGTCTTAGAGCTTATATTAGTTTTGTGTATGTCACCAAAATACATGCAAAACTGAGATTCATTTTAGCAGTGGGTTTCACAGATTTTAGGGTATAGCCCTTGGCTCCTTTATTTAGGAACCGCCATAAGCAGAACACCACCACTGTAAGAGCATGAAGCATATGCAAGTGGTGGCTGGCCGTTCATGTCAGGGCAGAAAGGAAACAGTGAGATCAAAAGAGAGGTCTTCGAATAAGGCACACACTGCAGGAACACCCCTCACCTCCCACTCCTATGACTGACTTCCTTCATTTAGGCTCTTAAAATAGTGCCACCAGCTGGAGGCGAAGTTTTCAACACATATGTCTAAGAGTTATATTCATCTTCAAATCATAGCAGAGGCACTGTAAAGCCAGGCCTATGTGGCTATGGGCAATGTCGAGCTAAAGGGTTAGCCTTGAGAAGCCAGCTGTGACTCTCATGTAATAAAAAGTGTCACCATGTTATTTAATCTAGACGTTTGGGACTGAGTGAGACTGAGAAAAAGGGATAGAATTTAAGGCAGATGAGAAGCACAAAGAATGTAGGCAGTTGGGATAATTATAGACAAATGTAGTGAGTGAACATTCAACCTACAGCAACACAGAGAGACATGTTTCAACCTATGGCATGGGCTGAGCATATAGACTGTTTCAAGAGTTAGCCAGTTAGTAGAGTAGATTATCTTGACTATTAGAGAAAGAACAATTCTTACAATTTTTTACTTAGTCTTTATAGTTTGTAGGTTAGTATATCTCTATTTTGAAGCTAAAGTTCAGAGAGATTAAGTATTTTTCTCAAGGTTACCTAAATAGAAAGTGGTGAAGCTGACATTTGAACATAAGCCTGAAGGATTGCAAAAGCAGTGCACTTTTATTCCAATATACCAAGTTGTGTAATAGGAAAAAAAATATTGGATTGGGTGTCAGAACACCTGATTTCTAGTCCTAGATTCATTTGCTATCTATGTGACCCTGGTGACAGCCTCTATAGACTGTTAACTCTTTTTTCAAAATGAGACTAACACATTTTTCTACTTGAATGTTAGAGATAATATACTGATGTAATTATAATTATAAAAACATAATTATTATAAAACATCTTATAAACAATAACACACTATTCTTAAGTGACAGTCAAATTCACAGGAAAAAAAGGACACTTTATCACTTTATACTACCATCTCTAAGGCTAGGGAATCATTGCAGAAGAGAGACAGGAAGAATACAAGAGCAAGAAGATAGGGAGAAAGGCTATGAATATTGACTTTTGGGAATGGCAGAGACAATGTGGCCATAACTGCCTAGCAGTTGTGGATGTCCACAGTGGACCCACAGAGTATGGAGTCCATTAGCAGTCCCTTGTGTACTGTAAAGGGGGTCACAGGGCACAGCCCTTCCAGGGTACAGTAAGTATTAATTATTAATGGATTCTAAGGTAGGGGCAGTTAATATCTTCAGTTGTGTATTCACCGAGGTGTTCACTAGGATCCAAACCCATGATCACACAGATGATCCTGGGTAAACTTGGTAGGTCTCTGAAATAAGAAGGGAGAGTGGCCATTAGGAAGGAAGTTTTGCAAAGAAGGGGGATTAATAGGAGTGGCAAGGAGATTCAAGAGGAAGGGGGTTACAGTAATCAGAATATACTGATGCTTGAAATTAAGAACAAATTCAACAAAAATTATACACTTTAAACAAATAATGCACCATTTAGAAATTTCTGTTTTTTTTGTACATATAACATATCTATCTCTCTTTTAAGACCAACTTTCCATAACTTTTTGCCAGCTATATTTAATGAATTTTATATCACCCCTAAATCTGCTGTATGTATATCATTATCCATATTCTTTATTATTTATTTGTTTATTTATTTATTACAATTTATTCACTTTGTATCCCCGCTGCATTCCCCTCCCTCATCTCCTCCCTGCCCCTTTCCAAGTCCACTTGCTAGGGGATAATGGTGACCAATTAACGTTAGTTCCTTTTATTGTGTGTGGGACTGAGAGGAGATGAGGGAGGGAGGGTGGGAATGGGAGGGAATGAAGGAGTGGGCTATGGCTGGGATACAAAGTAAATAACCTGTGATTAATATAAAAAAATAAAAATTAAAAAAAAGAAAGGGCTGAGAAAGAAATTAGAGTAGCAGCACCCTTCACAATAGCCACAAATAACAAAGTACCTTGGTGTAACTCTAACCAAGCAAGTGAAAGCCCTGTATGAAAAAAAAAAAAACCTTCAAGTCTCTCTAAAAAACTTGAAGATATCAGAAGATGGAACTACATCCCATGCTCATGGATTGATAGGATTAAGAAAGTGAAAATGACTATTCTACCTAAAGCAATCAAAAGATTCAATGCAATTCCCATAAAAATATCAATACCATTTTTTACAGACCTTGAAAGAACAATTCTCAGTTTCATATGGAAAAACAAAAAACACAGAATAGCTAAAACAATCCTGTATGATAAAAGATCTTCTGGAGGTATCTCCATTCCAGATCTGAAGCTGTACTATTGAACAACAGAAATAAAAATGGCATGGTATGGGCATAGAAACAGACTGGTGGATCAATGGAATCGAGTCAAAGACCCGGAAATAAACCCATAGATCTGTGGAAACTTAATTTTTGACAAAAAAGGCAAAACCATATTCCTTTTTTAAAACCTGTGCATGATCCATGAAGTTTTTTACTTTGACATGGGGAAAGCAGTAAGGTATGAAAAACTTATGGAAAGAAGATAAGTCCAAGCACAGGAAAAGACTAATTGAGAGGTGTGTCGGGCAAATGACTAATTCAGCAAAGGAACCAGCACTTCCAACAGGGTGAAACAGGGCTGGAATCGTGGATCTATTCTATCCTTCATTGTGAATTCACACAAATGTGAATCAAGAAGTTCAATGTGTTTGTCCCCAGCTGAATCACGGAGATGAAGGAGATGGAGGTAAAAGTATAAGGTCTTGGTGCTCATCTTTATTTCTGAAGCCAAGATCTTCATCCGTCAAGAGCAGGTTGGTAGTAGGAGGCTGGTGGGAAAATACAAGCTGGAACAGTTCCTCTAGGAAAACAGTTTTCTCCCCTTGCAGTCTGGGCATTCACAGTTGGGTGGGAATGGCATGTGGCTATAGAGAGCAGGTAGAGCAGATCTTAGGAGCCTGGGCTGGAATGCCTGAACATTTCTACTTCATTTTTCAAGAGGGGAGAAGGGATGTGCCTCATCCAACGGAATTACAAGAAACAGCAGTGTAGATAGTATCCTCGTTTTACCTGTGAGACAACATCTTCTTATAATCCTTGAGTGCCTTGGCCATGAGTGGGGCAGGTCCTTAAGTCTGGGTCTTCTTGTTTCTGTCACCTACTCCAGAGGAGCATACAGGGAACCCTCTGGGGTAGGCCATGGGCAGAGGCCTCTGGGAGGCTGTGCTTTAAGGGAAGAGGCCTCTGATCTAGGATCAGACTCTTCTTGCTGGCCTGGACTGGTAGCCTGTGTGTGGAAGGTGATCATCTTGGTTTGTTGGTCTTGTAGCTTCTTCAAGTCTGCTGCCTGTCTTTACTTCATTACTCTCATGTGGTGGCTGGGCCATGTCTTGGCCTCACAACTGCCCAGTCAACCACCATCATTCATCCATCCATCCATTTATCTGTCTGTCTATCTATCTATCTATCTATCTATCTATCTATCTATCTATCTATCTATCTAATCTTTCATCTATGTATTATTTGTTTTTCTTTCTACCTGTCTTTCTTTCTGGGGTGTTATAAGGGATTGGGGTGGAGAAGGGAGGAAGAGGCCTGAGAAATGTAAATAAAATAGTTTTAAAAAGTAGCACCTACAAGTGGTGCCCAGACATAAGGCTTAAAATAATGGAAAATCTGGTTTCTAATGTTGTAGAGGAGACAGCAGGGTACAGAGAAATGAAAATACTGTTTGAGGATATGAGGAAAAGGTTTTTTTTTTTTTTAATTTTATTTTTCTTTTTAGTTACATTTTGTTAACTCTGTGTCCCAGCTGTGTCCTGCTCCCTCATTCCCTCCCCAACCCCGCACTTCCTCCCTGGTCTCCTCCCTGCCCCTTTCCAAGTCTACTGATAGGGGAGGACCTCCTCCCCTTTCATTTGACCCTGTTTTATCAGGTACCTTCAGGGCTGGCTGCAAAGTCCTCCTCTGTAGCCTAACAGACTGCTCCTCCCCTGGGGGGGGGGGTGTCAAACAGCCTGCCCTTGAGAGAGGAAAAGGTTTTCTATAGCTGCTATCACTCATTTCTCTCCTGCTTTACTCCCAGAAGGGATTTTCCAGCTTTGCCTCATTGTCTTCCTGCATTCCGTTTTAAGGAAGGTTGTATGGAGGGATATGAGAAACAAAAAGTGGATGAAATAAGAAAATCAGAAGTGTCACTCAATTCTCTCACTTTTGAAAAGATTGTAGAGTTGGCTGGGCAACTAGAGAGTTTGCAGGTAGAGATGGAAGCACTGGAAAAGGGAGACAGAAATGGTCAGACCTAGTAACTGAAAGCCGGAGTTTCCCACAGTTGCTTCCCAGCTCTGCTCCATGGACTTTTTGATGTCAAGTTTCCACAGCCCCTGTGTAAGGCAAGGGTCTAGGAGGAGCAGAAAGCAGTACAGGGCATTAAAGAGAAAGGGGTCATTTCAAGGAAAAAAAAATCAATCTTGAGTACACTAAGCTGCTAGAGGAGCAGCCTCAGGTCAAGAGATTATCATTAACTTTCCCAGTAGCCATCAAAAGCCTTAGATATCAAAATGCTCAGTGCTTTAATTGCAGTAAATTCGGTCATTTGAAAAGAAATTGTAACCAAGCCACTAAAAGCTTCAGAGCTCAAAATTGCTGGTATATTAAATCTGAGAAATACAGTACATTCTGCCAGAAAAGCGTAGGAGCCATTTCTGGCAACACTGGATTCTTGGTAAGAACCTGAATTTGTAGATACTGTGATAAAAGTGGTCATTTGACTAATGAATGCATGTCCAAGAGAGACAGGTTGTAGTAGAAACTATTGATCCAAAAGTGTTTGGTTCCTTGATCATCCCCTTTTAAGAAAACAACAGCTTCAATTTCTTTTTTTTTTTTTTTTTAATTTTATTTTTCTTTTTAGTTACATTTTGTTAACTCTGTGTCCCAGCTGTATCCCGCTCCCTCATTCCCTCCCCAACCCCACACTTCCTCCCTGGTCTCCTCCCTGCCCCTTTCCAAGTCCCCTGATAGGGGAGGACCTCCTCCCCTTTCATCTGACCCTGTTTTATCAGGTATCTTCAGGGCTGGCTGCAAAGTCCTCCTCTGTGGCCTAACAGACTGCTCCTCCCCTGGGGGGGGGGGGGGGTTCAAACAGCCTGCCCTTGAGATCCTGTTAGAAATAGTCCGTGTTCCCCTTACTTTTGAAAACTACTTGAGGAAAGAAAACACACACACACAAAAAAGAAAACAACAGCAATTCTCATTCATATTAAAAGAAAAGCCATTAAAAAAAAAAAAACAAAAAACAGAAAGGGGGAAATATTGTAGATATAACATGTTTTTGTTTTGATCCCAGTTGTAGGATATGGGACTGATTGAAATTGTCCACAGCAGCAAACTCTGTTTGGTGGAGGCTCTGAAAGGGGCCCTTTGTCAGCTGCACATAGTTTAAATCTGAGGATTCTGGAGAGGGAATAAAGGCCAGGACCCAGAGAGAGAAGGGGGCTCTGGGAAAGGAGAAGGCTGCCGGTGTCCCCTCCCCAATGTCCTTGATGCAGTGTGACAAAAAGATGGGGATATCCTGAAAGGAGGATTGGACTTGCCCGACAACCCTAACCACCAAGAAGTAGCTAAGGAAAACTTCGTCCCTACGGGATTGGGGTGGAGAAAGGGAGAAAGAGATATAAGAAAACGGAAATAAAATAGCATACTTTTTAAACTGTTTTATTTTGGGTTTCTTGTATCTCTTTCTTCACCGCAATCCCTTCCAATCCCCAATGCTGGGTAGGCGAGTAAGAAGGTTAATAGGGAGAAGGAGTGGGATTCCCTTACCTGCTTCTTGCTGGTTAGGGTCATCGGGTTCATTAGGGAAGTCCAATCTTCATTTTAGGATATCTCCAACTTCTTGTCTTCTCACTGCAACTGCTGCAATCAGGAGTAGCAGGGAACGAGCAGAAGTAGCCTTGCTCTTTCTCGGAGCCCCCTCAACACTCTCTGGGCCCTGGCCTTTATTCCCTCTCCAGAGTCCTCAGAATTAAACCATCTGCAGCTGGCAAAGGGCCGCTCTCAGAGCCTGAAAGAGGCATATAGTTTGCTGCTATGGATATCTGAATCACTCCCACATCCACACCTTGGATTAAACAAAAAAAAAAAAAAAAAGTTTTCATATCATAAATATCGTGTTTACATATCATAAACCAAAGCCTCAACAAGATCATTGTCTTCTGTTTTCTGAAGAAGTCCGCAGAGCTAGGTTTCTATCTTTTTAAGTTTTACTGGCAGAAGATTTCCTTCACCATCTTCAGTATCATCCTCTTCATCTTTGTTATTATATTCTTCAATTTGTTCATCAGTTTCTTTGACATGCTCATATTCCTCTTCATTATCAGGAGCTGCTGCTTGTTCCTATTCTGAAGTCGCAATGTGGCCTTCCTGAGGTGTGCAGGCTGATTTTTCTCCAGGGCCTTCTTTCAGCTTCATACGCTGCTTGTCCTTTGGTATCCTCTTCTGATTTATTTTCCTTTTCTCCTGTACTTGGGGGTCCATGTTCAGTAACTCATTGTTCTAGACCAGCAGGTACTTCTCCAGCTATAGGTTCCTTCCAGTCACGCCTGTCTCTTCTTGTGTTTCTTGGAGAAAAGGCCTTCCTCCATATTCTTTTTTAAAGTGGTTTTACTGAGATATACTTCATATGCAATTTTTTCATGTGTATATCCATATTCTACTTTGATTGACTATTGTCCAGTGATAGTTTGCACAGTTTGCTTTCAGTTTTTCTGATAATTTGTGAGGTAGAGTTTGTTTTGTTTTGTTTTGTTTTTGTTTCTTTTTAAGATATGGTTTCTCTGTGTAGCCTGGGCTGCCCCGAAACTCATACATAGACCAAGCTGGCCTTGAACTCACAGAAACCCACATGCCTCTGCTTCCTGACTGTTAGGATTAAAGGCATGGGCTTTAATTAATTAAAACCATGCCTGGATTACAGTAGAGAACTTCTTAAAGTTTCTTTTCTAGATGTTATCTTTTTATATCTTTTACCTATTATTGTGTTCTAAATTTGATTTTATCGTCTCCATGCAGGTAATTTTATTGTGAACTAAATATCCATGAACATCATGTGCGAGTATCTACTGTATCACTATTTCCCTAAACTGATATAACTTCTATATTTTTATCTCGTTGATAATTTTGTGAAGAGTGAGTGCTAACTGGTCCGTTTACGTAGTATTTTTGTTAGAGACAATGTTCGTAATTACCATTCTTTCCATTTTAATAGTTAATAAAGTCCCAACTCTGATTTTGAATTCATTTAATTCACAAGACATTTCTCTAACAGTTGCTCAGCTTCCTATAGCTATTTAGTTATGAGTTTTACATTGTCCCATTTAATACTTGTAACCTTTAATTCCATGCATTTTCAGATATTGTCAGTAATGTTTAACTGTGACAGTTCCAGGGGACAATTATATGGATTTTTGAAAAGCACAACATAAGAGTTTTTCTTTCTCTATTTGTGTTTCCTGGGAATCTTGTATATAGTGAGCATTCATTGTACTACTAAACAACCCCACTAACCCTGTGAGGGTTTTCTCTTTTTCAATGAGGCTTTTTAACACTATTGTATTTATTGTGTTTGGGAACTTGTTTACAGTTGTTTTTGCTATCCTATGAATATATGTTTTTTCATTTTTATTTCCTGGCATAGATTGGATCTATTTTCTTGGTTTTGTCCTCCTAGAGCAGTGGTTCTCAACTTGTGGGTCTCAGCCCCTTTGAGAGTCTAAAGACCCTTTCACACAGGACATCTGAGGCCATCAGAAAACATAGGTGTTTACATTACAATTCATAGCTGTAGCAAAACTATAGTTATGAAGTAGCAATGAAATTAATTTTATGGTTGGGGATCACCACAACATGAGGAACTGTATTAACGGGTCACAGCTTTAGGGAGGTTGAAACTGCTGTTCTAGAAGTTTGAAATTTGGGCATTCTCTTTTTAGCGTTCAATTGACTTGCTGAAAACAAAATTAAATAGTTTATAATAATCTGGTATCTTATCTCACTCCTTTAATCCTCGCATTTGGGAGGCAGAGACAGGAGGATCTATAAATTGGAGGGTGACCTGGTCTAGATACCAAGTTCCATATGTTAAATAGCTTGTAATATATGAATCTGAAAATTAAAGATAAATCATAAAAAAGAAATTTCCCATTCCAGGGAAGACACATAATTGAATGTGTTTTACACCATTACCTTCTGCATCTACATTTTTCTGAAGTCAACTAAAATATAATACATAAATATTTGTTATTTTTTTCATTTTTGTGCCGAACACCTGGCAAGGAGCAACTAAAGGAGATGAAGATTAGGCAGTCCATTATCATGGTGAGGACGGAATGTCAGCTAAGAGCTCCATGGTGGTAGAATTGGCTGCAGTTGGTGTCATCCTTTAGCACTCAGGAAGCAGAAAGACAGGAAGCCTGAAAGGGCAATAACCTTAAGATTTATCCCTTTTACTCTAAGTGATCCACATCCAACTGGCCCATTCTCCAGAGGTTCTACAGCCTCAGAATAGTGATACCAGCCTGGCTTTACAATGATACAGTTTATGCCCCAACAATTTCATAAATTTCCCAAACGATCAGCAGCTGAGGATCAAGGATTCAAACATGTGAACCTCTTTGAGAGACATTTAACATCAGACTACAACTAGATAACAGAATTATTGTCATTCATTAATATTTTCTTTTTTCACAATGCTGGGGATCAGACCCAGGGCCTTATCTTTGCTCACCAAGTGTTCAACCACCAGAATATACCCTAGCCTCAATGCTAACTTTTACAAATATATTTTAATTGTTAAAAGAGTTATTTTTTAAATTTTTTTATTAATTACACTTTATTCACTTTGTATTCCCCCATAAGCCCCTCCCTTCTCCCCTCCCGATCCTACCCTCCCACCCCCTTCTTTACATATGTCCCTCCCCAAGTCCACTGATAGGGGAGGTCTTCCTCTCCTTCCTTCTGATCTTAGTCTATTAGATCTCATCAGAAAGACAAACATCACTTGTTTTTGTCATCCATGGTTCTGATATGGGTGTTGAAGCTGGAGTATCCACAGAAACCCTGACTAAATAAGTTGGGAGGTCAAGGTTTATTTGAGAAATTTAACTTGTGACATCTCCAAGTTTTGATTGATGTTTATATAAGAAAACAATCTGTGACTGTTTGACAAACATTGACAACTTTTAAATAAACATTATTAATATGTAAAATAAAAAAGTCATTTTTTTAAACAGTTACAGTAAGCTTTTCACCTATGTTCATGCATTTACTCATTTAGTGGATGTTTGAGAGCCTACTCGAAGCAAGACATTCTCATAGGCACTGGGAAACCCAAGTAACTAACAGTCTTGCCTGTATGCCAACAGAGATCATTGTGGAGAATAACTATAGATAAAAAGAAAAGTAAAGATTAAGGGCTGACTCTAGGACACCATGTAAATGAAAAGTACCCAGAAGGAGAAGCCAGAGAGATGGCTCAGTGGTTAGCATTTTCTGTTACTGCAGAGGACCAGGGTTTAATTCCCAGCACCCTCATGTTCCCTCACAGCTATAACTCCAGTTCCAGGAAATCTGATGCCCTCTTCTGGCCTCCCTGGGTGTCACTGCCCTATAGGCAGTGGAACCTGAGAGAATGGAGCCAATAAATTAGGCTGACTAAAGTCTCATGTAAATACCAACTTTATACTGAACATCAGACAGTTTATACTCTGTTGTTTAAGTTGAGTTACATGAGTAAAGTGTACAACCACAAGAGCAAGCTCTACATGCCAGACAAGCATATGCCTCCATGGAGGCTTATAAACTAGCAAAAGTAGCCAGTTGTAATGAATAACAGAAGTATACTCACTCCTATCCCCTACACCTGAAGGGGCACAAAAGCATAATTCAAAACAACTTCCCCAAGCCCTTTGACTTCCACAGGTGTGTCAGGCACTCACATACACAATACATAATATATATGTAATTTGAAAATATTAACTGCATAATTTTAAAAAAATCCATGTTTTTGAAGAAACCAAGTCACGAGACTCTTCTCTTGTTTTCTTAGAGTTTTTTTTTTCCACAAACACTAAGAATTCTCCTCACATGACTCCATTCTTGGACAGTGGTCCAACACTGGGCATTAGGCACAAATATGGTGAGCAAACATACATATAAAAATAAATGAATGTTTAGTTAAAAGAAAGTACCAAAAAAAAAAAAAAACCTGCTAGAAGGACAGAGAGATATCAGAAGAATAAAGTTTTGGAAATTGACAATAAATTTTTTCAGGGGAGTTAACAACTGTGTCAAATAGTGTAAGATGAAAGCTGAGAATTGATCTTTGGATTAAGCAACAAGGAGGTCACTGACAACCTTGACAAACAGTTTTAGTAGAGGAAAAAGGTCGAACATGCTTACGCTCAAAGGAGAAGGAAAAGAAATCTGAGACAGGACATGTAGACTGATTTCTCCAATAACCCTGCTGTAAAGGGAAGGAAAGAAGTAGAAAGGAGAAGAAGGCTAGCTAAATGGGGAAATAAGACAGAATCTTTCAAAGATGAGAGTAGTAGTGCAGTTGGCACACTCAGAGGGCAGTATTCAATACAGGAAGCAAAACATGAAACTGTAGGGCAGGGGAGGTCTTAGGGAATAAGATATAAGAAGATATTCGGTAGGCAAGAAGAGATAAGCTCCAAGCAGCAGGTGGTGGTGTTGCACTACCTTCTTAAGAATGTCTTATGTTTTATAATTTATATAACAATATATATCTTATCAGCTATTAAGAAATTGACTTGACAGATCTCTGAAGAATAAGCTACTACAGCAACACAGATAGAGACTTAAACCTTAGGTCTGGAGAGATGGCTTGTCAGCTAAGAACTATGGCTGCTTATTCACAGGGAGAGAGTTGAGTCCCAGCACCCACATAGCAGCTCACAGCTATCTGTAACTCCTGTTCCAGGTGACCTGATGCCCTCTTCTAGCATTTGTGGGCATCAGGCATGAAAGTGGTCTCTAGACATACACACAGATAAAACACCCATACACATAAAACAAAACAAAAGCCTCATAACTAGCCAGTTCTTTATTAATACTTTTATTCTTATCTGATCTCAGCCAGGAATATGCTGCTGGCTTGTCTTCAGCTGTGCTGTGTTTTTCCATATAGATATATTTGTTAGGCATCAAAACATTAACTGGAGTACTTTGGGACTTTCCCACACTGCAAATTTGATGTTTAACCTTTGGACCACCCAGTGAGCTAAGAAAGTGTTCTGTCTTTTATCTTCTTAGACTCTTAAATAAGCCTCAAGCCATATGAGAAAGTTAAACATAATACTATCATGAACAACTTTTCTAGCTACTTGAATAGAATAGTAGGTATGTCCCATAAGATTCTTGCCGAACAAATTTTTGACTGTAAATGTAAAAAATTATTTGGTCTTTAATGTTTTATAAAAGTTTTAAAAGTGTTGGTTACTTGCAGCATCAGTTAGGACCTGTTACCAGATGTTCAACTTCCTATGTATAATTGAATACATTTTTATCTTGAAAAGTTAGTATTATTTGATTTAATTAAAACAAATGTATTTGGTCCTTGTAGAGCTCCTATCCTTTCCATATCATACTAACTTCCCTTCTTTCATATGATTCCCTGCACTCTGCCGAGGGTTTGGTTATGAGTCTTAGTGTCTGCTTTGAAACACTGCTAGGTAGGGCACAGGGTCTTTTCTGAGACTGACACTCAACCAAGGACCATCTATGGATATAACCTAGAACTTCTGCTCGGATGTGGCCTGTGGTAGCTCAGTAACCAAGTAGTTTTCCAAAGTAAGGGGAACACGGACTATTTCTAATAGGATCTCAAGGGCAGGCTGTTTGACCCCCACCCCAGGGGAGGAGCAGTCTGTTAGGCCACAGAGGAGGACTTTGCAGCCAGCCCTGAAGATACCTGATAAAACAGGGTCAGATGAAAGGGGAGGAGGTCCTCCCCTATCAGGGGACTTGGAAAGGGGCAGGGAGGAGACCAGGGAGGGAGTGTGGGGTTGGGGAGGGAATGAGGGAGCGGGATACAGCTGGGACACAGAGTTAACAAAATGTAACTAAAAAGAAAAAAAAAAAAAAACAAAAAAACAAATGTATTTAAAGGACACTAGTAATGATATCTATTTTAAATAATCTGGTTAAAACAAATAATATTTTTCTACTTTTTTTCATTTTCATGTCTTGTTTATTGATTGCTAAAAGAAAGTAATGCAGTGTTCATTATTTAAGTAATTGCTTCAAATTACCTTTTTATGGTATTATCAGCTTGTAGGCATTAATTTCTCTAATTGTCTAGCAGTAAATCCCTTATCTGGTATTTAATCTTGAGTCCTTGGGAAAACCAGACCTTACCACACAGCAAATTTTCACATGGTTGACCCGCAGTAACGTGAGACTGTGTTTTGGCAGTGAACCTTTGCTTTCTGTTATTCATAGAAAGGATAATGATGTACTTACTCTGTTGCCTCGAGGCCGTATTTAAACTCCAGTAATAAGTAATGTTTAAATATTGTTTGCAAAGGTTTGCACTTGGAAATTCCAGGATGATAATTGCATTGCTGTATTATTTTTTGTTTGTTTGTTTGTTTGTTTGTTTTGTGGAAAGCACAGTAATTAAAAATACAGCTTTTAAAAATTTCTGTTACTTTGTAAGCTAATCTTAGTTGTGTCAGCTTGACTTTAAAGTAGTGTTTCTCAAGCCATGGGTTGCAACATCCCTTGCGGATCTCATATCAGATATCCTACACATCAGATATTTGCATTATGGTTGATAACGATAGGAAAATTACAGTTATGAAGCAGCAGTGAAATAATTTTATGGTCACCGCAACATGAGGAATTATATTAAAGGTTCAGAGCACCAGGAAGGTTGAGAACTGCTTTAGATGATCCACACAGTTACCCAAAAATGGTCATTACTAGTTTTAATTGCTAAATTGTGTGTGTGTGTGTGTGTGTGTGTGTGTGTGTGTGTACGTGCGCACACGCGCATGCACCCTTGAACCTTTGTGTTCCCATGGCCAGGAGAAGACATCAACTGTGTGTCCTGATAACGCTCTGCTTTATTCCCTTGACAAAAGGTCTCTCAATGAACCTAAATTTAGTTTGGTGGTCATTAAGCCTCAGTAATTGCCCTGCTCCCATCTCTGGAGTTATAGGAGTCCATAACACCCACACCCTGCTTTTATATAGGTACTGGGATCTGAAATCGGGTCTTCATTTCTTTAAAATAAATACTCTTATTTTCTGAACCATATCCTCAGTGCCAAATTCTCCATTTTTTTATCAATAAGAAACATGAAGAACTTAAAGTGAAAGCTTACAGATTATTTTTTAATATTTTATTTTTATTTTTTACAATTTATTCCGTTTGTGTCCCAGTTGTAGCCCCCTCCTCCCTCATCACCTCCTGATGCTCACCCTCCATTTCTCTTCCTCCCCTATCCCTCTTCTGAAGACCACTGATAGGGAAGTCCTCCTCCCCTACTGTCTTTTCATTAAGGCTGGACAACGCAAGCCCAGTAGGAAAAAGGTCCCAGAAGCAGGCAATAACCTCAGAAACAGCTCCCACTCCCTCTGTTAGGAGTTACACAAAAACACCAAGTTATACAACTCTAACATATATCCAGAGGGCCTAGGTTAGACCTATGCAGGTTCCCTGATTGTCAATTTAGATTCAATGAGCCCCTATTAGTACAGGTTTGTTGATTCTGCAGCAAACCAAGAGCCAACATAAATGAAAAACAGAGAAACTCAAAGCAATTCCTCTAAAATCAGGAACAAGACAAGGCTGTCCACTCTCTCCATATATAATCAATATAGTACTTGGAGTCCTAGCCAGAGCAATAAGACAACTAAAGAGATAAAGGGGATACAAATTGGAAAGGAAGAAGTCAAAGTATTGCTGTTTGCAAATGCTGTGATAGTATACATAAGTGGCTCCAAAAATTCTACCAAGAAACTCCTACAGCTGATAAACACCTTCAGCAAAGTGGCTGGATACATGATTAACTAAAAACAAAAAACAGCCATAGCTCATTCTCAAAAATTGACCATATATAGAACACAAAGCAACTTTCAATGAATACAGAGATATTGAAATAACTATATTTTAGCTAACCACCTGGAATAAAGCTAACTATCAGTAGCAACAGAAACCATAGGAATTATGAAAAGTCCTGGAATATAAATAACATACTATTCAATGATAATTGGGTCACTGAAGAAATCAAGATGGAAATAAACTTTTGTAATTGAATGAAAATGACAACATAATATAAAATATTTCGGACACAAAATGCATTTTATGTCCCAAAGAAAGTTTGTGGCACTGAGTGCCTATTGCAAAAAAAAAAAAAAAAATTGAGTTTTCAAATTAATAACTTAATGATGTATTGCAAAGCCTTGTGGAAGTGTTGAAAACAAACCAAAAACAGTAGACAGAGATAACCAAATTCAGGGCATAAATTAATGAAATAGAAGTAAAAATAATACAGAGACTCAATAAAGCACAGGGTTTGATCTTTGAAAATATAAATAAGATTGACAAACCTTAGGCAAAGTAACCAAAGGAAATAGAAGATCCAAATTAATAAAATTAGAGTTGACAAGGGGGAATGTTGTTATTAAAGAAATGATAATTCCAGCCATCCTGTTTTACCAATAAAAACTCTTCTCAGTGGAGGTCCAGATTAAAAACAAACAAACAAACAAACAAACAACAACAACAACAACAACAAAAAACCCAAAGGCTTGCTAGCTCAAAGCTCAAAAAGCCCAAAATCCCATTCAGTATTCCTCTGTTGAGAATTCTCTTTTTAACTCTCTACTCCATTTTTTAATTGGATTACTTGGTCTGTTGGTGTTTAACTTCTTGAAGTCTTTATATATTCTGGATATTAGCCTTCTGTCAGATATAGAGTTGATGAAGATGCTTTCCCAGTCTGTAAGCTGTCATTTTGTTCTGATGACAGCGTCCTTTTCAGTTTCATGAGGTCCCATCTATAAATTGTTGATCTTAGAGCCTGTGCTGTTGGAAGTTGTCTGTGCTAATGAGGTCAAGGCTCTTCCCCACTTTTTCTTCTAACAGGTTTAGTGTATCTGGTTTTATGTTGAAGTCTTTGATCCACTTGGACTTTAACTTTGTGCAGGGTGATAAATATGGGTCTGTTTGTATTTTTCTACATGTAGAATTTTCAACAGAGACTATCAAATGGCAGAGAAACACTTAAAGAAATGATCAACATCCTTAGTCATTTGGGGAATACAAATCAAAATGACCCTGAGATTTCACCTCACACCCATAAGAATGGCTAAGATAAAAACTCAAGGGATGATGCATGCTGGAGAGGATGTGGAGAAAGGGTAACCCTCCTCCATTGCTGGTGGGAATGTAACCTTGTACAACCACTTTGGAAATCAATCTGGCACTTTCTCAGACAAATAGGAATAGTGCTACCTCAAGATCCAGATATACCACTCCTAGGCATATACCCAAAAAAATGCCCCATCATTGATAAGGACATTTGTTCAACCATGTTCGTACCAGTTCTATTTGTAATAGCCAGAATTTGGAAACAACCTAGATGTCTCTCAATGGAGGAATGGATACAAAAAGCGTGGTACATTTATACAATGGAATACTACTTAGCAATTAAAAACACGGAAATCATGAAATTTGCAGGCAAGTGGTGGGAACTAGAAAAGATCATCCTGAGTGAGATAACACAGAAGCAGAAAGACACATATGGTATATGCTCACTTGTAAGTTGATACTAGCCATTTAATATAGGATAAACACACTAAAATATATAGTCCTGATGACCCTAAACAACAGGCTAGAGAAATGGCTCAATGGTTAAGAGCAGTGACTGGCCTTCTGGAGGTCCCGGGTTCAATTCCCAGTAAACCACATGGTGGTTCACAGCCATCTATACTGTGACATGATGCCTTCTTCTGGCATGCAGGTATATAAGTGGATAGAATACTCGTATATATTAAAAAAAAAAAAAAAAAACCAAACAAACAAAAGAACCTAAACAAGGAGAACCCTAGGAGTGATGCTTAATTCTCACTCAAAAGGGCAAACAGGATAGACATCAGAAGTAGGAGAAGACAAGGAACAGGACAGGAGCCTTCCACAGAGGACCTCTGAAAGACTCTACCCACCAGGGTATCGAAGGAAGTACTGAGACTCATAGCCAAACTTTGGGCAGAGTGCCAGCATCCTTATAGAAGAAAAGGGAGATAGAAAAACCTGGAGGGACAGGAACTCCACAAGGAGATCAACAGAGCTAAAATACCAGGGGGCATGAGGAGACCGATACTCCAACTAAGGACCATACATGGAGAAGACCTAGACCCCCTGTTCAGAGGAAGACCATAGGCTGCTCAATTTCCAAGTGGGTACCTTAGTAAGGGAATCAGGGGCTGTCTCTGACATGAACTCAGTGGCTGGCTCTTAGATCACCTCCCCCTGGGGAGTGCAGCCTTACCAGGCCAAAAAGGAAGATGATGCAGCCAGCTTTGATGAGACCTGATAAGCTAGGGTCAGATAGAAGGACAAGAGGTCCTCCCCTATTAGGGGCCTAGGGAAAGGGTATAGAGGGAGAAGAAGGAGGGTGGATGGGGCTGGAAGGAGATGAGGAAGGGGATGCACTGGGGATACAAAAGGAACAAATTGTTATAAATAACATAAAATTTTGAAAAGCCAAATTCCAGAGAGCTAAAGCTCAAGAGCTAGTGAGCTAAAGCTCCTTCTATTACTACACACTGTTGTAAATACTCCTCAACTCAAATTCCCTCCTACTTTTGAATCTCTGTCTGTTGGTTTCTTGCTCTTGCTCTTGACCTAGGATCAACTTTGTTAAATCCTGCATGCAGAAAGCCCTTGAATTAAAGGTGTGTGTTAGGAATGGGTGAACCAGACCATAATCACCTGTTTACAAAGAAAGGTCTTGTGGGAAGCAGAAGAATCTCTGAATACCTGTACACATATCTACTAATTCTATTCATTTTGGCTCTGTGCAAAATTCAGAACACCATCAGTGCTAACTGTGCTGTATTGTTGTAGACTATAATCTCAGCTGCATCTCAAGCATCACTGTGCCATGGCTTCAATAATGATAGTCATAAGCTACAAGCACACCAAGCCACATTGGTTTCTCCCTAGAGAAAAACACATAGTAAGTCCACAAAGCCCATGCTAGGCACTCAGCAAAGGACTGGTATCTTGATGAACCCTCTCCAGCTGAACCCTAAGAGCCTTTGTAATGGGTGGCAATATAAATCTCAATCCCTTAGTAACATGGTGGTAGGATTCTTCAAACATTAATTCAATCTATTATTGTGAAAATTTTCTTTATAAAGGGATTAAAGTCATGCAAAAGATAGAAAATTTTTACTCTTTTACATTTACTTGAGAAATTCACTTTTTTATTTTTATTTTTTAATATTTTTATTTTAGTTTTTTTTTGTCTTCAGTAGGAAAATTTATTCCATAAATACTTTTTTTTTCATCACTTTCCTAAATTAAGACCCTACACATTGAAACTTTTATGTTCTCATGCTTTATCCCCTATGACACTGAACATTCTTTGGAAATATGAATGATGAATGATATCATCTGCCTGCCTGTATATCTGTATATAGATTTTATTTAGGTGTGTGTATATATGTATCAGTATGTGCATGCAACATAGCATGCTTGTGGAGGTCAGACAACAACTTGCAGGAGTTGATCCTCTGCTTCTATGCATGGGTTCTAGTAATGGGAAGAGGGACTGCCTCTGACATAATCTGATTGGCCTGCTCGTTGATCACTTCCCCCTGAGGAGGGAGCAGCCTTACCAGGCCACAGTAGAGGACAATGCAGCCACTTTTGATGAGAACTGATAGACTAAGATCAGAAAGAAGAGGAGAACTTCCCCTATCAGTGGACTTGGGGAGTGACATTTATTTTAGTTTTTATTAATTATACTTTATTCACTTTGTATCCCCCCCCATAAGCCCCTTCCTCCTCCCCTCGTAATCCCACCTTCCTTCCCCCTTCTCCAAGCATGCCACTCCCCAAGTCCACTAATAGGGGAGGTCTTCATTTTTAATGGTTTAAAAACATCGATCTTCTTAAAGGTGTGATGCTTCTCCCAGCTAATATTTTACTGTTTTTTTAACCACAGGTTGCTACTGGCAGAGCTATCACTGAAGACTTGGACCTCTATGCTACATCTCGAGAGAGACGATTTCGTTTATTTGCATCTATAGAGTGTGAAGGACAGTTATTCATGACTCCATATGATTTTATTTTGGCTGTTACAACAGATGAACCCAAATGTAAGTAAAGATTTTAAATAACTTTCACAATTTTATCTTGGATATCATAATAATTTCTAAACACTTCCAAAGATACTGGTCAGAGGTATGAATACTAAGCAGTTTTGACCAGGTTAAATAGATGACTATAAGTCTGAAGGGAAAAATCTATTTTGCAAAAATATGAAACAGTATTCATATTTTAGAATACATAACAAAAGTAATGTGACAATTCAAAATTCATTATCTTAAGCAATGTTTGCAGACTGATATTTCTTTTAAAAACCTTCATTACATCTGAAATTGTAGAATTTTTCTCACTGATATAATTGAATACCACCTTTATTTATTTATATAAGAGAGACTAAGTCTACCTTTTATTTCTTGTATCCAAAATGAATAAAGCAATTCAGCAGACTGGAATTGATGTTAGCCTTGCTCAAGAGTTCTGCTCTTATGTCTTCTACAGTTGCATAGCTTCTGAAGTAGAAAGACAGGTTCCTTCTTCCACACTTTCCATGTGTTAAGGGAGTCGCTTTCAAACATTTAGACATACATTTCTTGGAAATGCTTTATACCTGATTTAACAGATGGCATCAAGATTCTTAGATATGCTTTTGTATCCAGCTTGTTTAAATATGTTCTTTTCAATGAAATGTATAAAGAAAATCCATTTCATAGTTTCTGGCTTTTGGGAAAGGAAGGACTACTTTTGCTGTCGCTTCTGACCTTGGGTATTCTCTTTTGACACTGTCATAACTTGTCAGTGATAGTTCAGGCTTTCGAATTCTTCACAGACAGCAGTGAAAGATTCTCTAGTATGAAAGGGTTTGGGTTAGATTAACTGAATGGATGGCTAGTAAGAATGAGATTGAGGAGGGAAAAAAATAACTAAATTTTTGACTGATGTATTTGAGGTGCATTGAATACATAAAAGTTAGATTTGTCTATTTTCAGCTCACTGAAAAATAACTCACTAAAAATTAAGGTACCAATTAAATTGTTTGACTAATATTTATGTAAATTTCTCATAAAATATATTTGTTAGACTAGAATAATTATAGTCATTTTCCTCCAAAGCAAAACCAAACATTAAATTTTTCAAAAATTTGACAATGTGTGCATATTAGCATTTCATGCTTTTTTCCCCCTCAGCGCTGGGCATTGGATCCAGAGCTTTGTATATGCTGGGTCAGTTCTTTTCTGCTGAGTTTCATCCCAAACCTCAATAAATTGAGTTTCAATGCTTTGAATTCTCAACAGTGAAGATCAGGAGGAGGTTTCAACATACATATTTGGTATTTGTATGCACATGCTTAGTAGTTAATTCTATGTATGTTGAAATTGTCCAGAGAAACACTGTACTATTTTAGATTACCAGGAGCTAATTCTTGAACTCTTAAACTCATTAAAAACATGAATGTACAAATGTTGGAAAAGGGTAAGCCTCAAAAACCCTATCCACAGACACAAGAAGTAAACCAGAAATGGTACAGAGTCATAGAGGCCAAAAGGAAATGGTTGGGGTGGTCCAGTGAGTGAACACTGTTGAGAAGTCAAGGTGGATGAGGATAGAATATAGTCCAGCCTTAGTACAATGAATGTTCCTAATGATTTTTAAAACTGACATTTCAGGGAATTGACTAAGACAAAAACTAGATTGCAGAGTGGAGAAATAGATGAAGAAATGAAAATGGTGGTTGTCAAGTACCCATTCAAGATGCTTGGCTCTGGCAAGGAAGGGAAATGCAGCTGGATTGGAATTTGAGGTAGAAGCTTGATCATGCAAGACTTTAACCCAAAATAAATGTTAAAAGTAGAAGGTGGGGCCTTGAGAGATGGCTCAGCAGTTAAGAGCACTTCCAGAGGAAGTTAAGAGTCTTCCAGAGGACCTGAGCTCAATTCTCAGCACCCACATGGCAGCTCACAACTGTCTATAACTTCTCTTCCAGGGGATCTAACACCCTGATACAGACATATGCAATCAAAACACACCAATGTACATAAAGTAAAAATAAATCAATTTAAAAAAGTAGAAGGTAGTTTTGACTAGCAGCAAAGTCCTGAGAAAAACACATAACCTAGAGAGTAATAGTGTATTTATAATAGCCAAGTTGTAAATGTATAGGGTAGGAATGACTGAAAACCAAGTAGGGCTCTTTTAAATAGTAATTATATGGATAAGATAAGATTTATAGCCCTTTGACCTAATTGACTTGGTGTAGTGTGAATTATTTATTCTTTATTTTTTAAGTACTCTGTACTAATTTTATTAACGTGAAAATAACAGTAACATCATGAAGAATTTTTCGAGAATAAATTGTGTGACTAGTAGCACAGAACGATAGTTTTGGATATGTAATCACTTTCATAATTACTTGAATTAATAATCAAGATTTTTAACATCTTTGATATAATGTTTGACATTCAGTAGAAAACTGCACTTAAATATTTACTCAATAATTATAGCTTATATAAATGTTAATTGTAAAATATATTGGATTGTTGGTTATAATTTCTAGAAACTAAAAAATACCTTATTTTTCCTTTAGAATAGAATCTGAAAGGTAATTTTTCTTTCTGGGAATAAAATATGTAGTTATTTTCCTATAGCAACAAGAATCATTTTAATTTATATTTTTAGGAATACACTATTAAAACTATTTCAGATATAAAAATTCATCACAGATATGAACATCAGCCCATAGCCTGAGAATTAAAATATTTCCAATAGATTTAACACCTTTCCCCACCTGTTATATTTATATACTCAGTGATTTCAATCGAAATAAGGAATTTAGAAAGTCAACTGCCTTTGAAGGCTTATCTTAATGGCTCTTTAGTCTTTATTTCTTTAACAGCTAATAATATTGAACATGGTACATTTCCTGCAGAATGAATATGTCTTTTGTGAATAATCTTCAGTGGATATTTCATGAAACCACAAACTCAAGAGTAGATCTAACTTCCTTGTTGGAAAAATAGTTTCTGAGCTTTGCCTAAGAACATGTCCATATATTTGTACTTTTAATGGATTTTTCTTATACTCTTTGAGAACTGCTATTTCATTGTTCTGTTCGTTAAAAAAGAGCCATTGCAAAATTATGTGCACAGTATCATCGTTAAGGTTACATGCAAAATTCCTATGATTTCAGTGCTTGATTACCTGTTCATATATACTACCTCGGCAAAAGAAAGATTTTGTTATGAAGCAGAAGAGATTTTGATCTGTAAGAAAAATTAGTTTTCAAGTGTTATAGAAGTATTTCTTCACCTTTAATCTCAAGGTGAGTTAGTGTATCATCTTAAAAATAGAGTTGCATAGCAATTTCTTCTTTATCATTTTAGATTCCATATATTATTAATTATACAGAATTGCTATACAGAAACACTTATTGACAGTTCACACAGTTTTCCTAACGCAGGTATGCTTAGGACTTATTGCTGCCAACTTGTAGATAATTGTTCACCATTTCCAGTGGTAGAGTCTGAAGAAGAGAAACAACAACGTTGGCTGCAGATCTGTCCCAGCCCAGCATTTTACTGTTTAAACTGAGATCACTGACACAATAAAGAAAATGATGTTTTATTCAGCTACCACACTTTTGCCCCCAAGGTACTCCTAGAGCAACTGTAGAAGGGAGAATCCAAATTGGATAAGATCCTTCCTTTCACTTTCCCACCTCTCCTTTTAGCTCTTCTTTCTACATCTATCATTTTTATCCTGGACAGACCTCAACCTATGAATTATTTTCAGAAATACTAATGTATCTGATTCCAGTATGAATGTTGTATAAGTATCATTATTTGTCCCGTAAGGCTCATATAATAGTTGTAGCTTAACTTACCTTATAAATCTAGAGGGACCCAACCATAGTCTGGTTATGGGGAAAAATTCCCATGATTTTATTTATTATAAAGTTATTTTATTTCAAACAAATAGATAACATGAAAAGATTATATCTTAGATTCAAATATTGAGGATGAAAAACCTTTGCCTTTTGAACATAAAAGCTTAATTTTGAGTTACGGTTATATATGGTTACTAAATATGGATATACATTACATACAATATCTAATTATTTTATATTTATTTTAGTTGCTAAAACGTGGAAGTCACTTTCTAAACAGGTAAGTTAATGCTCTTGGTATACAACATATGCATGTACACACACAGTCTCCACATGTGTAAGCATCTGATTATATATAATATATAATACATAATACATGTTTTTATATGTGTGTGTGTTTTTTACCAATTAAAATCACATAAGGTGATATTTTTTAGTCTTCGTAGTGTCAGGTAATGAAGTGGGCAATTCCTTGGACTAGTAGAGATAAAGGTTAATGGTAATTGTCATGTGTGAGTGTAAATTAGTGTCCTTTGTCTTGAAACAATAGTATTATCTGCTAAACTGAAGATATATAAACTCTACCCAACACTTCATCCCTATGCTAAAATCTATAACAGGGCATTCACATGTACCTAGTACAGTCAAACTTAGTATACTTAATGATTAAGTAATTTAACATAGAAATTCATACCTAGAGAAACCATCAGTTACAAACAGAAGAGGCTCAGAAGTCTATACACTGACCACTCATAATGGTTTTAAAAAAACAAATACAATAATAGTAAACCTAATAAATTTTCAAAATCATAACTCCACTCAGACAGAATCCAAAACTGGGGAAATAAGACCACAGTATTTAAGGATATATCCTAATTGGCAAAACTAAGGGATAAATTAACATAAAATTGAGGCAGTAATCACCTCTCAAGAGAGGTGGAAGGGACTGTCATCAGGGAGGACTTCAAAGTAGCTTCAAATGTACTTAGAAGCTATTATTTTTTTTTGGTGGTTTTTCTGGTTTTAACTTAGCTATTTTTAACTTCCTTAACTAGTAAAGGGGAATTCTCAAAAACCTGTAATGGCAAATGTATGCTTACTTGTGAAACTTCAGAAACTTTCTCTTTACAGTTAAATGTAATGTAGAGGAGCATGGTGTCACAGCTAGAGGGCTAATGAAGAGATATATGTCATTAGCTGAGAATTCTAGATTGTCCTGATAAAGTGCTATAGCCTAGTGGCTAAAACAGAATTTCTGTTGCACACTCTGCAAGCTAGAAATTTAAGAGCAGGGTAGTAGTGGGTTTGTTTATTTCGGGGCTTTCTCCTTTTCTGGGGCCATCTTTTCACTGTTTCCATTTGGTCTTTCCTCTAATAACTTAGGAGGATCTCATATGATAACATTAGTGATATCTTTGAAGGACCTGTCTCCAAAGAAGATTTTTGTACTGCATTATGGCCATAAAGTCAGAATGTCAAGAAAGAGGAAGGGAAGATGGCGGGGAATGGAGAAGAGGAATTGTAAGCACTATAATAGTAACAAGTAAAAAATTAATGCAAAAGAAGTTTTGTAAATTAGTACTAAACATCAAAATAAATGAATTGATATTAATAACACGCTGATACTAAATTTTAAAATAACTTCAACCCACCCAAGTCTCAAGTCCTACCACCTTAGAAAAAGTAAAAAAAGAGTTAGCTCTCCCTGCAGATACAGCTTAGCTGAAGGGTCAGGCCTGAGTACCAAGCTTTCCATGTGTGGGATAGGCCGGAACGAAATAGCTGCAATGAAGGCGACTCTTCTGCTGAAAGGGAAGGCTCACTCCCTCAAGAAAGAGGCTTGTGCTCTACCAAAGAAAATAATTGTTTGGAAAAATATGTGTGATTACTGTGGAGAGAAGTCACTATCAAAAGCTTTTATCCAACTCAAAGGAATTCCTTGATGCTCCAACTCAAAAACAAACCAAACCAAAAATTTAGTTATTATATAACGTGTTATAATGAATATACACGTGTTACCTGGAGGAGTACACAGTCACCAGGAGTTCTCTGTCAGTTTTTTGTTTTGTTTTTATATATAGTTTTTATTTACAATTAAAAATTGTAAATGGTAAAAAGCAAAAATTGAAAAAAACAAGAGAGGATCGTTTTGGACAAGACACATGAAGCAAAGCTCAAAGGAAATTACTGGCAAATTTTGCTAAATTAAATACTTAAACTTTCACCAAACAACACTAAAAGGTATTTGATGCATGGGAAAATGCTTTTATAGTTTATTAACCAAAAACAAGTTTTAAAGAGGATCTTATAGTCATCTAGAAGTGGTGTAAGCTGATATTAAAAAAGATAATCATCTCATATGGGAAATAAATGGACAACCATAGCTAGAGTAGCTAGTAAGAACAGGTAAAGATGTTTAACTCACTAATAACCAAAGACATGCAAATTAAAGCAATGGTGTCCTATTTCACACCTACTAGATAGCTAGCTTCCAGAAATGTGCCAGTGCCAGTAATGAGTAAGGGCATGAAAGAACCAATTTAAAAAATACATAATGTCTTCACTTTGGGGAGGGATTTGGTAATGGCTGAAGAAATTTATAATGTATATCTGAGATGCTATTTATGTGCTACAGAAAGGTTTAAATGTTTACACGTGCTATCTTGTTCATATTTCCTGACACAATGGATGTAAGAGCAAAAAATTTAGAAACAGTTTAATCACTGGGGAAATGGATCAAATAACTATAAATAGCATACCATGGAAAACGGTAATACAGAATAAAATGAACAAATGTTAAAGTATGCATTTCCAGCTTTAGACCTAACAGATATGGCTGAGCAAACAGAAATGGCAGGATGCTGATGTTTTTTAGGCCCTAGGAAATTAGAGAAATTTTCCGGATGCTGAGAAGTTATTCATTTTATTCAGTCTCATTCTTTCACAGGTATCAGTAGATTTTTCTAAAGGCTGTGTAATGAGTGGTGTCATAGCTCTTGACAATTGATGCAGTGTGTGCTTGTGTACGCTTATGTTTTAGATTTTTTCATTTTTTACATTTAAATAAATTAAACAATGATGAATACAATACAGTGTCATTAGTATTTTAAAAATGTAAAGGGCTGTTATAAACAGCCACTGTATAGGCATTATTGATGATATTAAGAGTAATTGACAGAAAGATCTATCCATAAAAGGCAGAGAGTAAAGTATAAAACAGTATTTAGAGAATAAAGGTTTAATATAAAATGGTATATAAAGTATCTGTGAGAGAGTTAGACTAAAAGAATATTAAGTAAAATATTTGGTTTGGCTTTGAATATAATTTTTCTTTTCTTAGCCTACAATTTTCCTGGAGAAAGAAAGAGAGAGAGAGGGAACTAACTACATGATTAAAAACCTATACTTAAGAAAATGATATAAGTACTTTACTTTCAAAAAACACCTATTAGGAACGGAAAATTAATTCAGCAAGTGTGGGTTTGTTTCCTGCATGCAATACTGCAATCTGATTTCGTCACTGGACACCCCAGAGTTAGTATCTGACTCTACTAGTTTGAAGACTATTACTCCTAAAGACTGCTGTCTTTTTAAATTTAATTTTAATTTTTTATATTAATTACAATTTATTCAGTTTGTATCCTAGCTGTAGCCCCCTTCCTCATTCCCTCCCAGTCATACCCTCCCTCCCTCAATTCCTCCTATGCCCCTCTCCAAGTGCAGTGATAGGAGAGGTCCTCCTCCCCTCCCAGCTGACCCTAACTTATCAGGTCTCATCAGAACTGGCTGCATTGTCTTCCTCTGTGGCCTGGTAAGGCTGCTCCCCGATCAGGGGGAGATGATCAAAGAGCCAGCTATTGAATTCATGTCAGAGACAGTCCCTGTTCCCCTTACTGGGGAACCTACTTGGAGACTGAGCTGCCCTGGGCTCCATCTGAGCAGGGGTTCTAGGTCATCTCCATGCATGGTCTTCAGATGGAGTAGACTACTTTCTTTTCTGGTGTGCACTACAAGCTCTGAGGACTCCAGGCCACCACACTTCAGTCTTTGCTGTCTACAGGCCCAGGATTTTCTACAACTCCCATTTAGTTTAATAATTTACTGAAATGACTCATAGAACTCAGAAAACGCTGTAGCTGTGATTACAGATAAAGAAGATAAATTAAGCCAACCCAGATGAAGAGCAGAAGTATTAGGTCTAGGACAAAGAGCATCTGTCCTGTGTCCCTGTGAAATCAGGGTTTGTCACCCACCCAACATCTTCACCAGGCTCCAGTGAGAAAAGTGTCCAGACTAGTCTTGGCTTTTATTTCTGTGGTGTAAGTAATCAAATGATTGACCGATCATGTTTTTGTCTCCCAGGAGCCAAAAGGCAAAGTCATTTTATGTAGCACAGTAGTTTTTCGAAAAGATAAGTATTGAGAGTGAGGTAACATATTTCCAGCATGAATGGATATGAAAAGATTTTAGTAAATGTTAAAAATCAAAATTACAAAAATGATTACTATAGTAACTAGATGATAAAGATCTGGAGAAACTATTTTTTATTATTAAAAAAACCCTTGAGAAACTATTTTTTATTATAAAAAAAACCTTCTTGGAGTCAATGAGTATCAGTTTCTGTAATTTATGTGCTAATCGGTAAATTACTTACCAATTCACGTCTAAGTTGAAACTTGTGAAAAATAGGTTAATAGAATCAAATGAGCTATGATGACTCTATTGTTAATCACATAGAGTGTTCTCAATAAAGGTTATTGATTTTTAAAATCTGAACAGAGACTCGAGGACATAGTTATAATGGGAAATTAATATTTATACAATAATAATGGTATAAATTTAAGTATGTAAAATGTTTTGAAGATTTTTATAAATTTCTTACTTTAACAACATTTACATTTAGTTTTGTCTAAATGGCAGATATCCCAGTTTCTCATTATCATTCACACCTGCAGTCTTACCTGTTTGCCACTGTCCCCTCTCAAGACACTGCTCATCATGTGTGGCATCTGTTACCTGTTGTGCACATAAAGCCACAGGAAGAAACTGAGTGCTAGAATTCACACATGGACTTCCTGGAGGCTGTAACGCCCTTTAAAATGTTCCTGCCTTTCACATCCCAGGGCTTCCTTTATTTTCGTGATGCTTTGGGTTTGTAAATTAAAAATATTGTTTATAAATGTCACAGAGCAGCTTCTAGATTTCACTTATGGAAAAGTCTTTGAATGTGGACAGAAATCACCTGGAGGTCTGGAAGAAACCTGTGTCTAGTTCCGAAGTTTGAGAGGAAATGCTACTTTGCGTTTCTATAATCTTCCAGATGACACCAAGATTGTTGGAAACCACAGTGTGACAAGTTAGGATTATACCTAAAGTTAGACGTGATTTCTACATTAAAAAAATGTATTTCTAAAAATATGTTACTGAGAAAATAGTTTTTAAACTTTAAACTATTTCATTGTTTTACCAAACCTTTCACTGTTTTTTTTCTTACAGTCAACCATATTGCAATTATTGCTTTGTTATTTTTTATTATTTTTGCAGAATATGCATAATCTATTCAAGTATTTTTATGAAAACAGTGGTACAGTTGTTTGAAGTCTTCAGTAACTTCTCACCAGCAGAGGTAATTCATGAGTAGAAAGACTAGTGTAAATCAGTGTTTCCAGTTTACCCAGTCATCACTGAAATGCTCCGTTCATTCCTACCATATTCTTTTGTTCAAACTCACCCAGATCCAGGCAAGCAACAAAGAACATGGACTTTAATGAGGAAATCTACATACAAACCCTTTATTCCTCGCTCCAGAACCCAAGCTTGCCATTTTATCTTAACTTAGTAATCTTGGCTAATATACACCTAGTTAGGAAATTTATCTGAAGTTTTGAATAGCTCTAGTTAAGCTTAATAGCATCCTTGGTATTTATTTGATATTTGCATCATAGGTAAATATTGTGGTAGAATAAAGCACAGGTATAGAATAAGGTGATTAATGTTACATTTCTGATCATTTAAATGGAAATTTTTCTGGGGAGGATGCTTGCATTTTTTTTTAAGATTCATATTGTAGGAAAGTGATTTGACTAATTGTAAAAAAGTGATTGACTAATCAATGTTCCAATCCTTCTTTTATAGGAATTAAGTCAGATGCTCTCAGAAACTCCACCTGTTTGGAAGGGATCATCAAAGCTCTTTCGAAATCTTAAAGAAAGAGGTAAGCTAACCTTAATACCTATGCATATTAATATTGATATGAATATAAAACTGAATGTGTGTATAAATATTCATTTAACATAAAATTTATTATATTATAAAATAAATATACTTAATAAATATATATTGGTTAAGAATCTTAGTATCTGCTTTGATACACTGCTAGGTAGAATCTTTCAGAGTCCCTCTGTGGTAGGCTCTTGTCCTTTTACTTGTTTTCTCTTACATCCAATGTCCATCCCAATTGTCAGTTTCTAAGTGAGAATTGATCATCTTACCCCAGGTCCTCTTTCATGTTTATCTTCTTTAGGTGTATAGATTTCAGTATGTTTATCCTATCTTATAGGTCTATATAAGTGAGTATATACCATGTGTGTCTTTCTGTTTTTGGGATACCTCACTCAGGATGATCTTTTCTAAGTCCCACCATTTACCTGCAAATTTCATGATTTCCTTGTTTTTAATTGCTGAGTAGTATTCCATTGTGTAAAAATACCACAATTTCTGTATCCATTCCTCAACTGAGGGACACTACCTGGCAGTGTGTCAAAGCAGATACTAAGACTCATAATCAAACCTTCTGCAGACTGCAGGGAATCATAAGAAAGAAGGGGGAGTTAATATGACCTAGAGAGGACAGGAGCTCCAGAAGGATCAAATATATCTGGGCACAGGGGTCTTTTATGAGACTGTTTCTCCAACCAAGACCATGTATGGATATAACCTAGAACCTCTGCTCGGATGTAGCCCGTGGTAGCTCAGTATCCAAGTGGGGACCCTAGTAAGGGAACAGGGACTATTTCTGACATAAACTCATGGCAGGCTCTTTGACCTCCCCCCACGCCAAGGGAGGAGCAGCCATGCTAGGCCATACAGGAGGACATGGCAGCCAATCCTGAAGATACCTGATAAACCAGTATCAGATGAAAGGGGAGGAGGTCCTCCCCTATCAGTGGATTTGGAAAGGGGCAGGGATCTGATGAGAGAGGGAGAGTGAGTTTGGGAGGGAATGGGGTACAGCTGGCATACAAAGTTAATAAACTGTAACTAATAGTAAAAAAAATAAATATAAATAAATAAATAAATAAATAAATAAATAAATATTTAGTAATATGCATAATAGTGGGCTGGGGAGATGGCTGAGAGGTTAAGAGCACTGCTCTTCTTAGAGGTCCTGAGTTCAATTTCCAGCAACCACATGGTGGCTCATAGCCATCTATAATGAGATCTGGTGCCCTCTTCTGGCATGCAGGTGTACATGTAGTCAGAACATCGTACACATGATAGATAGATAGATAGATAGATAGATAGATAGATAGATAGATAGATAGATAGATAGATA
>NW_026596147.1:1236774-1306595 GCF_907164565.1 Psammomys obesus
ATAGATAGATAGATAGATAGATAGATAGATAGATAGATAGATAGATATTTAAAAAATAAAATATATAATACCACCAAATGCAAATGTTTCTGAGTAAGTAATATTATTTTGGTATAGTGTGATTAAGGACTATGTTATCACTAGATACACAATATATGTATTTTTTTCATAGCCTCTTTGGCTTCATTATTTTCAACAATCCTGAAAAGCATTTTATATTTGTTTGTAGAAAGTACTTTTCAAAAACATTAGCTATTCAAATGTTAGTTTTCTTCATTTCATTTAGCTTCTAGGAGATTACAGCTATTTCTTCAGTTAATGACTATACAAAACTATGGAGTATGTTTTTAGCAGCCAAATTTGAAATACAACATTCACTGTAAAAGCTTCCTGCTCCAACATTTCCTATTAATAATATCTGTGTTACTACAGTGGTTGGTTAATATGGATATTGGTTTGCAATCAACTTCTGTGGCATATCTAAGTATTATAGTGCATGCCTATAATCCCAGTGCTGGGGAGGTGAATGCAGGAAGATCAGGCATATATGGCTGGCCTTGGCTACAGAGTAGGTTCAATGCTAGCCTGTGTTACATGTATAGAAACCATTGGCCAGTTGTAATTATTGAGCACATCAAATGTTGCTGTTCTAACTGAGGAATGAAATTTTATTAGGATTACTCAAGATTTAAATAACTGTACCTGCTATTGATTACCTACAGCATACTTTGTATCATAGTCTTGATATTGTCAAGATCATTAAACCATGGTCTTGTAAGACACTAGAAACAGCTTGCTAGGTCTTAGAGGAATACTGGACTATAAAGGTTAGGTGGTGGGAAATGTTTAAAGCTAACTCTTCAAGCTACTAAATATTCATTTTTAAATGGATTTTATCTTTTTGCTATTACTTAGCAAAAAATATTAAGCAGCATCTTATAAAAAAGCAATATGTAACACTTAGAAAAACATTTAATAGATCAAGAAATAGTAATTTAACAATATCATGCTTTTAAAGAAATTCTTAAAATTTTTAATTGAATTTTCAAAACCTAGTTGTCAACTTTTCTCCCTTCCTTTCCGCTAGTCAAGACAAGAGCTCTAAGTAGCTCAGGGCTGTCCTTGTACTCACAGTCCTCCTACCTGCGTCTCCTGACCACTCTAACTTAGTTGGCATTTACTTTTCCTTTACCTCTAAAGACTGTACCATTGCTGTATAGTAGCATTTGACTTCAGTATTTTTGTCCTGGGTAGCCTTAGGTAAATAAAAGAGTTGATCTTCTAATTGTCTTCTGGTTTTGTATGTTTATAGTTAGGAAACATTATGAACCTATAGTTTATCTTCAGAAGTATTTTTTTCTTTCCTTGACCATATTCATTAAATTATATCACTTTGTTCTCCCTTCCTTTCTGCATTTTAATCTAATTCAGTAGTCAGGTAGTCTTACAGACAAATGCTTGCTATGACCTTCTGCAGTAAAGTATTCCTCCTGTTAAATAATCTGTACATGAGGGAAATTGTGAATTATCAGTAATTATATGACATTTTAAAAGTTCTTCATGTCAACTATAATGCTTTGTTATCTGCTAAGTGAATTAGAACACTAAGAGGACTCTTAAATATTCTATCTTTATAGCCACTGACCATTTCAGACTCTTTTTCCCATAACATTCATGGCAGTCATCCAGAACTATTTGTCTATGGGTCACAGTATTCTCATATAAACAAAAGAGAATGCTTTCAGAGCCTTGTGGGTAGTTCCTTCATGTCTGTGACAGAATACCTGACAGGGACTCCCAGTCTCTTTGTTCTATAACAAAGGTTTAGTGGAAGCACTATTCCTAATTTTCTGAGAAAGTGCCAGATTGATTTCCAAAGTGGTTGTACAGGTTTACATTCCCACCAGAAATAGAGCAGGGTTCCCCTTTCTCCACATACTCTCCAGCATGTGTTGTCACTTGAGTTTTTGATCTTAGCCATTCTGATGGGTGTAAGGTGAAATCTCAGGGTCGTTTTGATTTGCATTTCCCTGATGACTAAGAACATTGAACATTTCTTTAAGTGTTTCTCTGCCATTTGATATTCCTCTATTGAGAATTCTCTGTTTAGCTCTGTACCCCAGTTTTTAATTGGGTTATTTGATTTGTTGTGTTTAACTTTTTGAGTTCTTTATATATTCCAGGTATTAGCCCTCTCTCAGAAATAGGATTAGTGAAGATCTTTTCCCAGTTTGTAGGCTGTTGTTTTGTTTTGATGACAGTGTCCTTTGCTTTACAAAAGCTTTTAAGTTTCATGAGGTCCCATTTACTGACTGTTGATCTTAGAGCCTGTGCTGTTGGTGTTCTGTTCAGGAAGTTGTCTCCTGTGCCAATGAATTCAAGCTTCTTCCCCACTTTTTCTTCTAACAGATTTAGTGTGTGTGGTTTTATATTGAGGTCCTTGATCCACTTGGACTTTAGTTTTGTGCAGGGTGATAAATAAGAGTCTGTTTGCATTTTTTATCTTTTTAACTTTTATTAATTACACTTTATTCACTTTATATACCCCCATAAACCCCTTCCTCCTCCCCTCCTAATCCCAGCTTCCCTCCCCTTGTTCACGCATGCCCCTCCCCAAGTCCACTGATAGGAGAGGTCCCCCTCTCCTTCCTTCTGATCCTAGTCTCTCAGATCTCATCAGGAGTGGCTGCATTGTCATCTTCTGTGGCCTGGTAAGGCTGTTCCTCCCTCAGGGGAAGGTGATCAAAGAGCAGGCCAATCCGTTCATGTCAGAGGCAGTCCCTCTTCCCATTACTATGTAACCCACTTGGACACTAAACTGCCATGGGCTACATCTGTGCAGGGGTTCTAGGTTATCTCCATGCATGGTACTTGGTTGGAGTATGAGTCTCTGGAAAGACCCCTGTGTTCGAATTCTCTAATTCTGTTGCTCTCCTGGTGGAATTCCTGTCCTCTCCAGATCTTACTATTTCCCACTTCTTTCATAAGAGTCCATGCACTCTACCCAACAGTTGGCCATAAGTCTCAACATCTGCTTTGATAGTCTGCAGAGCAGAGCCCCCCAGAGGCCCCCTGTGGCCGGCTCCTAACTTGTTTCCTGTTTTCTCCCTCTTCTGATGTCCATCCTCTTTGCCTTTCAGGATGGAGATTGAGCATTTTAGTCAGAGTCCTCCCTCTTGATTAGTTTCTTTAGATGTACAGATTTTAGTGGGTTTATCCTATATTATATGTCTATATGAGTGAGTATATACCATGTGTGTCTTTCTGCTTCTGGGACAGCTCACTCAGGATGATCTTTTCCAGTTCCCACCATTTACTGCAAATTTCATGATTTCCTTATTTTCCATTGCTGAGTAATATTCCATTGTAGATGTACCACAATTTCTGCATACATTCTTCAGTTGAGGGGCATCTGGGTTGTTTCCAGCTTCTGGCTATTACAAGTAAGGCTGCTACAAACATGGGTGAGCAAAGGTCCTTATTGTGTACTTGAGCCTCTTTTGGATATATGCCTAGGAGTGGTATAGCTGGATCTTGAGGAAGCGCTATTCCTAGTTGTCTGAGAAAGCAGCAGATTGATTTCCAGAGTGATTGTACAAGTTTACATTCCCACCAGCAGTGGAGGAGGGTTCCCCTTTCTCCACAACCTCTCCAATACGTGTTGTCATTTGAGTTTTTGATCTTGGCCATTCTGATGGGTGTAAGGTGAAATCTCAGGGTCATTTTGATTTCCATTTGTTGAAGATGCTGTCTTTTTTCCGTTGTATGGTTTTAGCTTCTTTGTCAAAAGCAAGTATCCATAGGTCTGTGGGTTGATTTCTGGAATAGCGCTACCTCAAGATCCAGCTATACCACTCCTAGGCATACATCCAAAATATTCTCAAGGATACAAGGACATTTGATCAACCATATTTGTAGCAGCTTTATTCGTAGTAACTAGAATATGGAAACAACCCAGATGTCCCTCAGCTGAGGAATGGATACAATAATTATGGTACATTTATACAATGGAATACTACTCAGCTATTTAAAAAAAAAAGGAAATCGAGAAATTTACAGGCAAATGGTGAGAACTAGAAAAGATCATCCTGAGTGAGATATCCCAGAAGCATATGTGGATATTAGATATAAAATATAGAATAAACATACTAAAATCTTTCCACGTAAAGAAGCTAAGCAAGAATGAGGACCCTGGGTAAGATGATCAATCCTCATTCAGAAAGGCAAACAGGATAGACATAGGAAGAGGGAGAAAACAGGGAATAGGAGAGGAGCCACCACAGAGAGTTACCACAGAGAGTCTACCTGGCAGGGTATTGAAGCAGATGCTGAGACTGATAGTCAAACTTTGGTCACAGTTCAGGGAACCTAGTAAAAGAAAGGGAAGATGAAAGACCAGGAGGGGACAAGAGTTCTACAAGGAGAACAACAGAATCAAAAATACTGGGCCCACAGTTCTTGATATTCCAACTAATGACCATGCATGAAGATAACCTAGAACCCTTCCACAGAAGTAGCCCAGGGCAGCTCAGTATCCAAGTGGTTTTCCTAGTAAGGGGAACAGGGAAGGTCTCTGACATGAAGTCAGTGGCTGGCTCTTTAATCACCTACCTCAGAGAGGGGAGCAGCCTTACCAGGCCACAGAGGTAGACAATGTAGCCAGTCCTGATGAGATCTGATAAGCTAGAGTCAGAGGGAATGGTAGGAGGACCTCCCCTATCAGTGGACTTGGAGAGGGGCATGGGAGGAGAAGCAGGAGGCAGGGTAGGGTTGGGAGGGGATGAGGGAGGGAGCTACAGCTAGGATACAAAGTAAGTAAAGAGAAAAAGGAGAGAGAGCAAAAGAGGAAGGAAGGAAGGAAGGAAGGAAGGAAGGAAGGAAGGAAGGAAGGAAGGAAGGAAGGAAGGCGATAGTGGAACCTCAAAGAACATCAGATAAAATAGTGATTTAAAGTCGGCAATCTATTTACATTTTTTTCATACCTTTTGCCAAACATTGAGATTGACTAGGTAAATATTGTAGATATTTTTCAGTCTTTTTTTTTAATTTTCCGTCATTTAAGCTGTTGATTCTAGCTTTATGTATAGTGAAAAGTAGCCTTAAAGTGAAAAGTGCAGTAAATAATGTGCATTTATTTATTTTTTTTTACTTTATACAATTTTTTGGTGAAATCTGTCATTATAGGTTACAGAGAATTCATGATGCAGAAAACATAAAATGAGGCCCACTGAATTAAAAAAAAATCTTAGAGTCAGTTAAGGATAAAAACTGTTACAAAAGTAGTGAATGATCATTTGACAATAAAAATGGTAAGTGTAAGGTTTTAAATTTGAATGTTACACATCAAATTTCTAAACAAGTAAATGTAAGATCAAGTGCTCCTAAAACATGACTAAGTTCTTCATAACATTTCTGACCTTCTTATGGTAGTTTCATATAGTAACAAAGTTTCAAAGTTAAACTACAAATAAACATTAACATTTTCCTTTTGTGCCAGTATGTTTATAATGATTGGAAAGTGTGTAGGAATTTTTATAAATGCATGTGGAGCAATTTAAATAAAATGAATTTTGCTTCTTTTGTAATGATTTTATAATATTATACTCTTGTTTAAACTATTTAGCATGTGCCTTCAAACTGTAAATTATTCAATTTTTATTGTACACAGTATTTTACTTTAATAAATGTGAAATGTTAATATTTTTAAAGCATAATTGATACTGTTTTTTTCTAGGTGTGATTTCTTATACAGAATATCTTTTTCTTCTATGTATTTTAACAAGTAAGTATACAAATTAAATTTATTTCTAGATATATTTTTCCTCATGAGCTTAAAAATAAATCTTTCTTAGCATAGTATTGAAAATTACCTTATGTGTATGTTGGCTCTTTTACAAATTAATGCCTAAATATCACAGGAAATGTCACACTGTCAGTCAGAAATGTATCTATTTTCCTTGTGACAGTAATAAATGTTTATAAACTATAAATATATTACTTTGGGGGATTCAAGTACATGAGACCCTAAAAGTCAGGATTTATAGTATTTTGTAAAGTTTCTGTTATATGCATTTAAGCCAGGTTTTCTGCAAGTCTAGTGTGAATGAGTATTCTTGAGTCTCCTAACTATGGCAAGTCTGTCCAAATACCCATTATCCGTCCACTGCAGTGCTTTGCTCTCTCTTGCATACACAATAGTGATTATGAAATATCTGGAAGATTTACCAAAGCTTTTGATTTTCTTTTCATCCAGTAGATGAAATTGTGAGCTGTACTCACAGTGCTCCAGCCACCTAGCCTTTCCATTTCCTGAACTCCCTCCCCATGGAGGAAATGCTGGACTCAAAGTTCAGTGCTGTCTGCTCTTTCAACCCTGAGCACTTCTTCCAAGAGCTTCCTGGGAAGAGTATCATTCAGGCTTCCTTTCACAACACAAGGGTCCTCACTTGGCTCCACTCCTCAAATGGCCCTCTTGCCCTTCTCTTTTAATCCCTTCTTCATGCTTTATTTTCTTCATAGAACTTAGATTATTCGAAATTATTAGTTTACATGGTCAGTCTTTCCATACTGCTGTGAAAAGTCTATAATGGCTAAATGTTACCCCTTTGGGCCATCTATATCACAGACAATGTCTTATTCATAGTACCCTTTCAGAAACTATTTGGTGAATGAATTAAAAAAAAGGAAAAATACTACTGTAGGAAGTTTCAGATGAGGAAATCTGTGGAGATATATACAAACAAGAACACTAGTAAAACTCACTTTTAAATCCTATTTCAGTGCTTAGAAAATTTACACTACATGCTATTCTTAGCGTTCTTATGAGTGATAGAACAGCAGAATGGGGAGATGTGAACATGTAAATATGTATATATGACAAAATTTATCTTTTATTTTCTCTTAAATTATTTATTCTCATGAGAATAACATTTTAGCGTTAAAGAGCAAGTGCTCTGCTTTTGATAAGTAGGGCCACCTAGATTGATCCAACTTGAAAACTAGTTGGTGAAGCCAGTCTAAGTCTGTGATGATGTTTATTTTACACATTTTTTTTTATACTTTTCAAAATGTTTTACAGACATAAAAACTTGCTTGTCAATTATGGTGTCGGTATTTATGAATGATAATAAAAGTAAATACAAGTTTCTCAAATACCTACAAATATAAGCTCACATAAAGAAGTGGCTTCCATTTGTTATTCCCATGGATGGTTATGATGGATTAAGAAAGTTAGGCTCCAGATGTTTCATCTCCCTTTCTTTCATAAGATTCCCTGAACTCTGACCAAAGTTTGGCTATCAGTCCCAGCATCTGCTTCGATAGATGCTACCTTCTGGATAGAGTCTTTCAGAGGCCCTCTGTGGTGGCTCCTGTCTTATTCCCTGTTTTCTCTCTCTTCCGATGTCTGTCCTGTTTGCCTTTCTAAATGAGGATTGATCACCTTACTCAGGTTCTTCCTTCTTGCTTAGCTTCTTTAGGTATACAGATTTTAGTATGTTTATCTTATATTGTATGTCTAATATCTACTTATAAGTTCTACAACGAGAACAACAGAACCAAAAATACTAGGCCCCGGAGTCTTTTCTGAGACTGATACTCCAACCAAGGACCACGGATGGAGATAACCTAGAACCCCTGCACAGAGGTAGCCTATGGCAGTTCAGTGTCCAAGTGGCCTCCATAGTAATGGGGACAGGGGCTGTCTCTGACATGAACTCAGTGGCTGGCTCTTTGATCACTTCCCCCTGAGTGGGAAGCAGCCTTACCAGGCTACAGAGGAAGACAGTGCAGCCAGTTCTGATGAGACCTGATAGGCTAGGGTCAGATTGAAGGGGAGGAGGACCTCAGTAGACTAGAGGAGGGGCATGGGAGGAAAAAAGGGAGGTAGGGTGGGCTTGGGAGGGGATGAGGCACGGAGCTATAGCTGAGATATAAAGTGAATAAGTTGTAATAAATAAAAAGAAAGAAAAATAAAATAAAATAAAATGAAGAAAGTATGGCTATCTGCCTCTTTGCAAAGTTCAGGATTTCTAACAAACTGGCAAGTTTACTTGGGAGGAGTGACATTCAGTTTTTTGCTAGTCATTTCAAAGGGAAAGGTCAAGTCTTTTCCTTGTGGAAGGATGCTTCAAGGTTTTCTCCATTCATGTTTTCTTGTTTATATTATAGAAATAAAAAAAAAAAGCAAAGAATGGATTTTTGGAAAAGGCTCAAAAATTTTCATAGAATATGAATCTTTCTCAAAAGATAATTATTTCTTGGATTTTTGAGTGCCTGGGATTACACATTGAAACATTTTATAAAAGCTTCTGGTTTTGAAGCTTCCTGAAGTTTAGCCCCAAATCTGTACCCTCTCATGATCACATTTATTCCCAAGTGATTTCAGCTTATTTTGGAATTGGTTTGTAGTGTATTTTTATTCTTTTCTGCCATTTGAAGTAGTTGAATGTAGTTGAATTTTTTTAAAAAAATTCAAATGCAGTGACCTCATGTTTCATTTGTAACAAATAAGCAGATTTTGGATATTTATTTTTAGAGGGATAGTTTGTCAAGTTTTTTTTTTTTTTTTTATGCAATGTAATAAGTCACAGTCAGGTACTTGGAAAGCTTATTACCAGTTCTGTTATTGAGTCTGAAATATATGAAGCAGAAATATGTATTCTTCAGTATAACTTTGACTATATGTAACTTATAGTAACATATTGCTTTTCACTTATTAGCTATCTTTGTACAGTGTATGTATCTGTTAAATGCATGGATTTTGTACTTTTAAGTACTTTTTCTCCATTTTACAAAAACTTGTTCTGCTTTTTTTGTTTTTGTTTGTTTTTTCTCGCAGAGCCTCATGCAGGTTTTAGAATAGCTTTCAACATGTTTGACACTGATGGAAATGAGATGGTGGATAAAAAAGAATTTTTGGTGGTATGTACATTATATACTGCATTTTTCTGACAAATGTGCTTACTTGTTATGCTTTGTGTTATTAGTACTATTAATGAAGAGTGATGTTTTACCTGAATTTAATAAGCAACTATATACTTCACATAATGCTTATATTGTGGAAATAAAAGTTATATTGCATGTTTAAATATTAGTATAGTTGTAATTTTTGACTTTATCAGATGCTTTACTCAGTGGATACAAGGCAGTCCTGAGATTATGTCTTTCTAGCTAATATTCACTTTCTGTCATAGCTGTTGGCCACAAGAGGTTTTCTTTTTATCAGTTTGGTCTAATGTTCCTTTTCCCTTTTCTCTTGTATTCACGTTTACCTTATATTTCAGGTGTGTAGATCCACTTTCCAGCTCCCTTCCTTGTCTTTGACCAAAAGAGTTGCTCTTCCTCTTCTGTTGTATACTCTGACAGTGCCTTTAGTTGCTGTCTCGTTTTCCCATCCCCTCTTCCAATTTTTCCTTGTTGTTGTGTAGCCTATATGAGTTTCTGTAGCTAAGGGCTTTCTCTGTTTTTGTTCTTTAATAAAAAATTTTGTCAGTTTATTTCTTAGAGTAGCAAAATCTGCTATTAATATCAGTTCCACCTTTTCTTCTCACCTGTTTAAAAGTAAGAGAAAAGGTGGCACATGAGGAGCTATTTTATTCTATTTCAGAACGGACCTATTTGTCTGAATAATGTTGACTAACCACTCTGTGTCAACCCTGACTTTTGGAGATGTCACTTCTCAAAAGCTCTTTATGCCTGTGTCTTTTTAATGCTGTCCACTTTGAGGTGGAGTCAGAGGCATCTGCAGCACTCTGCCTTGTTTCATGAAGACTCGGCAAGAGCTGCCCTTGCCCCTAAAGCTGTAATCTGTTTGGTTCAGTTGTACTGCTGCCTCAGGCACAATGTTTGTCTGTCTGTTTGCAGAGACTTCTGAAAGCTGAAGTAACTTGACTTTCAACTTAGTGTATACAGTGAATTAGAGGTGTTAGGTAGTGGCTCAGTAAGCAAATGTCCAAACATGAGGCACTCCTGAGTTCAGATTCCCAGCACCACATAAATAGCCAGCCCACCCCATAATCTCAGTGTCGAGGAAGCAGAGGCAGGAGGATCCCTGGGGACTTTGAGTCAGGTATTCTAGCTAATATGTCAGCTCCAGGTTCAGTGAGAATTCTTGTCTTTAAAGGGGGGAGGGAGGAATGACTGAGGATGACACCCAGTGTTGGCCTCTGCCTTCTGTACACGTGCACGTGCGCACACACTCATACACTACATTTAAAATAGGAAACTGAGGAAAATTAAAAAGAGTAAAGATTGTTGTCCAAATTCCATAGACAAGGAACTACCCAGAAAACTGGCAAAATCTGTGGTACAAGAGTCTGCAAACACCATAATCAACAGAGTATGAGGTAAGGAGGACGTCCAGTTAACATGACTCGGTAGCTGGTGTTGGTTTCTAGAGTCTGACAGTGGGCAGTTTATTTTGGATGGGTTATTTTAGGTGTATTTAAGCACAGCACAATTTGGAAAAAGTTTCCGGGTGACAATTAGTTCAATCCCATGTGCAAAATAAAGCTTAAGGCATGACCACATCTTCCATAAAGGTGGGTTCTGTAGATTGACTACATGTGACATCTTAAGGCTCTGGGAAAGGATCTGCTGTGGTCTTGGTTATATAGATAGCACAAAGGTCACCAGGCTATTAGCCACCTTTGCTCCTGTTTGTAAGAATCTGGGGGAGCCAGCTGTGGCCTCAAGATACAGATAGCACAGAGGTCACATGTTTTTAACCATATCTGTTCCCAGCTTTCTGGGCTTAAAACAGGTTATACATGTCTTCCTTCGAAGAGAGACAATCCTGTATGTTTAACATTCCTAGCTTCCTTAGTGATTATCTGTGAGCACAAGGACCTCCTGTCTTCCACAGTGAAAGAAAAAGTTAGGCTTCCATTTTAAAATCATAGAATTTTAAAGACTAAATAATACTGTTTACAGCACTAGCTAACATTTATTCAGAAATAATAGGCAAAGGGCTAGGCAATTAGTTTTGAAATTTATTCTTCTGTCTGAGGGATGAACCAGCATCTACTCTCAGTCGCGTACAGTTGCTGCAGGAAATTCACAGGTGCTGTTGTCCTTTTTAACATAAACCAATTTGAGCCAGTAGAGCTGAGTGACCTGTCTACTGCAATAACATTAATATGAGAGTTTACAGCACAATAGTCGTCATCTCTCTCTGGGTGTGCCTCAGACTCAATGTCATTGTATTACAGAGATCAAGTAAAACTGTAATAGTAAATACATTTTACATAACTGTGAATTGCCAGTACCAAAGAATATATTTTTCTTGCGAAAAATACTGCAGTCAACAGGCTGGAGAAATGGTTCAGTGGTTAAGAGCACTCTCTGCTCTTCCAAAGAACCCAGTTTCAACTCCCAGCCCCCACATGGTAGCTCACAATTGTCTGTAACTCCAGTTCCAGGTGGTGTGACACCCTCACACCAATGCACATAAAGTAAAATTAAATAAACTTTAAAAAGAAAAATACTACAATCATAAAATATACGTAGAATAGGTTAAATGTTGGTGAAACTATTTTGTTTATTTTTAGGATATACTTAACATAGAGTAATATGTATGTACCTTAAAATTCTGATTGAATTTGATTCCTGATTTATTTCCTTATAGCTTCAGGAGATATTCAGGAAAAAAAATGAAAAAAGAGAAACTAAAGGAGATGAAGAAAAACGTGCATTGCTGGTAAGAAATACTTTATAGTAGTTTCACTATAAAGTTTTCCAGGTGAGAATTATTTTGTACATATTGAAACAGTGTAACACTTAGAATTTGGATTTTTTTATTTACTGAAAACTTTCTGAAGATTTAATGTAGAAAATTATCTTATATATCAAATATTGATATATAAGTATCTTATATATCAATATTTATATTAAATATTGATATTATATTTCTGTATCCACAGTCATATTCATTAAATCATTTTCATCCATACTGTTGTTATCTGTGAGATTTGAAGGGTATATATCATATAATAGATAAATAACATCATTATGCATGTAAAAATTTAAAGGTGAATATGCAAAGATTTAATTATGTGAATGAATTATTGATAATGTAACATAATGATTGATAAATATAAGGAAATAATGTAAGCTCTTTGCATCTCTTAGTAGTAGTATAGATTCTTCTTCTGGGTTACATATTAGTGCCTTGTTCTGAAGTTAGAATTAACAGTATTTCATCCTTGCAGTCTTCACTTTATATATCCCAAGACAACAGGGCAGTTCATATAATAAAAATAACAGATTGGCCCTAAGCCCTCACTACTATGCACAAGGCTAGGTGCTTTTTATGCATTTTATCAATTAATCTATCCAACAACCCTCCTGTTGTCTATAACCAAGGGTAAGAAAACTAATCATTAGAAAGTTTAAATATCATATCCAAAGTTATAATACTGTTCAATGCAAAGTTACAGTTCAAACCTGTGATGGCCTACTCTGAATTCCATACTTGTATCCATCTTAATTTATTCATTTTCTACTTAAATACCAAAAACGTGGTATATTTTACTGACATATACAAATACCTAATTAAAAGTATGATTCTAGTTATAAGCATTTATTAAAATGCATAGATCAGGTAACAAAGGGAAAGAAAAAAAGGGAAAACTACTCCACTACACAGTGGGGAAAGCTACAGTATCAACACAAATGACAAGTAAAGGAATTTTAAGACGCATTTAAAGCAAGTATTTCATAATAGTTATATAAATAATTTCACTTGCATTAACCAGGCAAAGCCCAGGTAAATTATGAAATCTATATTATGTCAGCTTATCCTAGGGAATATGTCTTATATGTTTGTGATGCATTCCCTAGCAAATATATTGGAAAAGAAAAGTAGTTCAGAGAACAAGTAAAAATAGCACATATGTTGTTTACAACTTTATATATGTAAAGGATTTCACTACACTAACTGATCTCTCAGGCACCTCAGAAGTGTTGATCTTAATCCAAATAGCAATGTGAAAAGCTCATTATGTAATGTGGCTATCAGATGTTCCATTCAGTGCACTCTCACTGACAGCCCCCTTTAACAGCACAGTGCTCTACCGTGCTGTCACCGTATTTGACAGTGAGAGTCCTTGGCTTCAGTATGCTAGTCATAGTTTAAATAATATAAATCTGAATTGATTTTACACTGTTTTTTCTATGGACGATTAAGTAAAATGCAAATGGCATTGGTAAGGTGAGAGAAATCTTAGTACATGTATACATATTGTAAACATTAGGTTGAACTTAAGGAAACTAAAATGTATCTTACAGTAACAAATAAAACAAAGCTCCAAAAGAAAGTAAAGCAGGCTCATAAGCCAGGTTTGGAGGGTTTGAATATTACCTCTATGATGCATTACCTCTGCGATCTTCAGTAAGATTCTTAACCTTTCCATCCAGTTTTTGGTTTTTTTTTTTGTTTGTTTTGTTTTGTTTTGTTTTGTTTTTTTAGTTTTACAATTGAAATGATAGAATAATGAGATCACCACCTGTAATTGTAAGAGAATCAAATAAGCTAAATGGTTAGGTACTTACCTGTATAATCTATAATTATAAAAATGTAATAAACATTTTAAAATGTTAGCTTATAAACTTGATAACCTCCTGGTTTCTTTAACTGAAAATTAGCATATCCAAATCAAAATTTTAAAATACTTCCATGTCATTAAAACTCTGAAATGAGCACTATGTTCTAAGGTCTTTGCTAAGATCGTAATAGATGGTATTCTCATGTAGTCCTCATCTCTGTTCTGCCAGGTAAGTACTAATACTGCTTTAGAGGTGAGCAGAAGCTACCACAGTGAGAGTGAGCCATACCATTGTCACCACCATGCTGCTGAATCCAGCATTCCCATGCTTAAAATGTCCATGCTTAAGAGTAGTGCTTTTCATATACAATGAAAATGGTTGAAATAGACACAAATTTAGTTAATGTTTACTTATATTAGACTTTAAAAACTTTGCTACTCATCTTTAACATTTATCTCACGTGTATGTGCTTTATAGAGAATGTAGCATAATGATTTGCCCTTCCTAATTGATTATTTTGTCGTCTTTTTCTTTTTTTCTTTTGCTATACTTGGGTTCATTCTGAAATGTGACACTTCATTTGGCCCTTTGTGCTCTATGTCAGCGTCTTCAACTTTATGGATACCATTCTCCTACTAATAGTGTATGTACAATACTTTAAATGTTCTTTATGTATATATCCCTCACCTGTTATATTAGATAATGTTACTTCTTTATATAAAGCTTATCTATCTGTTATTTTAAATGTTTTGGAATTTGGTGAATACAGTAAGATGCAGTCAAGCCAAAATTTCTATTCTAGATTTATGAGACAAAAATTTAGAAAGCAATTATATATCTTTATCAGTTGTTTATCTGTAAATTAAAATAAATGTGAGTAAACAACTACCACCAGAATTCTGGTAGAGTAATTGGAATTTTACATTTTTCAGCAGTATGGGAAGCATTATACAAACATAATAAAACAGATAGGCTGTCTTCCTGAAGAACAGAGGTATTTTAAGAACTAACTCTAGACTTTGGTCAATGCCAATAAAATCATGTTAATGAAGACTCTTTAGTTTGCAGTTTTCATTTTTACTGAAGCTGTGTTTCCTGCTTACCTTCTCCAGTCTGTTAAAAACTGTGTAAGATTCTACTTGTTACATCACTACACAAAGGGAACTATGAGTTCCATTCTTTAGTCATGAAAATTTCTGCAAGTGCTCTTCCCAAGTGTGACTTTTCTCTTCTCTTGAGAACAAGCTTATTGGTTAGCCCAGCACATAAGAACCCACTCAGAATAGACATGATCCTGTCTCATAAACATGCAGTCATTTAATTTCCCCAGTGATCCTTCATCCCTGTAAAGGATTCCTGAGACTTTAGAAATCACACCTGAGAAGTCTTTGAGCTCAGGGGCCGGTGTTTAAGGTGCCGTGCACGGTTCTGACAGTGGGTATATCGCCTTCTGTACTGTCTAATTAGTTACTCAGAACGAGAAGAAAACTTGTGTTGGACTTGAACACATACTGGAGGTGATTTCAGCATCAAATAAGCACAGGGCATCCTGCATACTCACAAGGAATGTCATAAAATAATTGGAGAGCAAACCAAGTTTATGGGGCCCACATACCTAACTTTAAATTTGTCTAAGAAATAGAAAACATTTTTTTTTTATAAAATGTACTGCCACTTCCCCATAAGAGAAATTTCTAATTAATTTTAAAGTGTTCCTGTGAAAATCATTTAAAATGTTGTAAGAACTTTATAAAAATAAAAATTTCAACATTAGAATACCATACACATTTTTAAACATGGTTAATTGTATTTATGATTTTATGGTTTATTTTCCACTGTCATTGTGTGAATAACTTTTTAACGTGGCAGTTTCAGTGTTTCCTTTAATTTTATAACTAGATACTATATAGTTTAAACTGCATGGGCTTCACAGTTGCAGGTGTTAAGAGATTATAAATAGCCAGATTTAAACTGTATATTTTCTTCATACTATCCTTGATGAAGAAAATACTTGACACTTCTTATTTTATTGGTTAGCACATTTTTCATTTCATTTTACTGAGGACAGCTTCTGTCTTTATGTAAAACACGTGTTAATATGATTTAACTTCATGTTCTTTTAACCTATATTCTCAAATAGATTATATAATTTAACTCTTAAGAATTTTTTTTATTTTTGTAACCTTTTTCCGATAACAGAAGCTTTCTTATCAGTTGGGAATGATTTACCTTCAGGAAAGGAGGTCGGGGGTCTGCACATGAAGACACATCCTCTCAGACCTCTCAGGTGGCCTATTCCAAGATAATACCTCCCATAGTCTGTTAAGCCTGTTTTCATTCTTCCTGCTTCAGTGAAAAAAATTGAGGCTATTCCCCTTGTACCTTAAGTAGCTTTTCTGCTCCAAATAACCCAGATTCTTTTTAAGTTTCGCATGTAATCGAGTCTCAGTTATTTTTCCACAGTGATGAAAAAATTTTTAAAAATTCAAAAGAACAGGCAACTCAAATAACTCAAAGGTCAAGAATGTTTGGCTTTAGCATCTCTTAAAATGATTTTTTAGATTATTATTTTAACTACTCTATTCTATACTAGCAGAAAATGTATCAAATTTTGATACCATTTCTCTGGTATTTCATCATATGTTGAAATGTGTTTTATGGGCTAAATGTTGATATTTGTAAATAATGTTTATTTTAAAAGAGTATGTCTTCTCCAGTATATGATGCAGTGGTTATATATATATATATATATATATATATATATATATATATATATCCATGCATATTATGTGTTTTCGGTCTTTTCTGCCATTACTGACAGTTTTGTCTGGTTGACTATCAACTGATATATTAAACTAAATGTTATAATTATGGATTTATGTCTACTCACAATGTTCTACATTTTTATTTTATCTATGTTTAATAATGTAGGTTTATTATGTCTTAGTCAGACTTCTGATAGGTAGTGTTTTAGATTTCTGGATGTATTTTGCCTTTTAAAACCTTTTATAAGTGTAGATCAGTATAGGCTACCTTTTTAATTAAAATTTTAGGTTTTTTATTATTTTTCTCTGTAAAGATAATAAAGCTTTTCCTAATGTTAAAAATGAATTTTAGCTCAGAAACTTAATGAAAATAAAATTAATAATTATAAAATAGCTTAGGTAATAAAATGTTGCTATTTCCCACAGTCTCTTTGATCCTTTCCCTAGTCATATTTCTTCTCTGTCCCATAGATGATTGCCACAAATGCAGCTTATAGGTAGATCTTTGCTTTGCTACCTAGGCATTCTGAAAAATACGCCTTAGTTTTACTCATGGAATCCTTATAGGTAGTCCTTGCTCAGTCTCTTTTATTGTTGTAAGCAGTGGCTTGGTCAGTTGTTCTATCAAGTGAAAATGGTAGTTCATGAAGAAAGTAGCTACTTCAGCTTGTTACAGACTCTCACACAGATGGTCTTTTGCTGAGCGGTTCCAGCACCTAAGTATGCAAGAGAAGTGCTCCATGGATTCTTCTTGTTTTGCCACACCAGATTTTGAAAATCTGTACTAAAAGTTTCAGCAAGTGCACTCTTTTTTTAATTTTTAATTTTTTATATTAATTACAGTTTATTTACTTTGCATCCCAGCCGTAACCCCCTCCTTCATTCCCTTCTAATCCCACCCTCATTTCCTCCAATGCCTTCTTCATGTCCACAGATAGGGGAGGTCCTCTTCCCCTTCCATCTAAACCTAGCTTATCAAGTCTCATCAGGACTGGCTGCATTGTCTTCCTCTGTGGCCTAGTAAGGCTGCTCCCCCTTCAGGGGGAAGTGATAAAAGAGCCAGCCACTGAGTTCATGTCAGAGACAGTCCCTGTTTCCCTTACTAGGGAACCCACTTGGAGACTGAGCTGCCATGGGCCACTTCTGTGCAGGGGTTCTAGGTTATCTCCATGCATGGTCCTTGGTTGGAGAATCAGTCTCAGAAAAGACCCCTGGGCCCAGGTTTTTTGGTTCTGTTGCTCTCCTTGTAGAGCTCCTGTCCCCGCCAGATCTTTCAATCTCCCCCTTCTTTCGTAAGATTTCCTGCACTCTGCCTAAAGTTTGGCTAATGAGTCTCAGCATCTGCTTTGATAACCTGCTGGGTAGAGTCTTTCAGAGGCTCTCTGTGGTAGGCTCCTGATCTGTTCCTTGTTTTCTCCCTCTTCTGATGCCTGTTCCATTTGTCTTTCTGAGTGAGGATTGATCATCTTACCCAGGGTCGTCCTTCTTACTTAGCTTTTTTAGGGGTACAGATTTTAGCATGTTTATCCTATTTTACATGTCTAATATCCACTTATAAGTAAGTATATAATATCAGCTGGCAGAGGAACACTTAAAGAAATGCTCAACATCCTTAGTCATCAGGGAAATGCAAATCAAAACAACCCCAAGATTTCATCTTACACCCATCAGAATGGCTAAGATAAAAAATTCAAGTGACAATACATGCTGGATAGGATGTGGAGAAAGGGGAACCCTCTTCCATTGCTGGTGGGAATATAAACTTGTACAACCACTTTGGAAATCAATCTGGTGCTTTCCCAGACAATTAGGAATAGTACTTCCTCAAGATCCAGCTATAGCACTCCTAGGCATATATCCAAAATATACGCAAGTACACAACAAGGACATTTGCTCAACCATGTTTGTAGCAGCTTTATTCGTAATAGCCAGAACCTGGAAACAACCCAGATGTCCCTCAACAGAGGAATAGATACAGAAATTGTTTTACATGTATACAATGGAATATTACTCAGCAATTAAAAACAAGGAAATCATGAACTTTGCAGGCAAATGGTGAGATCTAGAAAAGATCATCCTGAGTGAGGTATCCCAGAAACAGAAAGACACACAGGGTATATACTCATTCTTTTTCTCTGAAAGTCATTCTTTTTTTCCTTGTTTTACCTTGGCTTCTTTAGATTAATTGAAATTTATTTCTTCTTTAAGTTTAGAAGATAGTTAAGATATTTCTGTTTGTCTTCTGAGTTTTTGATGAATATATCTAAGCTAATAACGTCATAGGCAGTATCTTTATGCTCTTCATCAGTAACAAACCCTTAGGCTTAACTATCTTTGATGTATCTCTTAGCATAGGTGCTTGGAATTCTTGTATAGTGGCTACATTACTATTTTTTTAATATCTCAAATTAGATATTTTAAATACACACTATCAATATTTGTAATAATTTTTACTATGTAGCTTAGGCTTTGTCTTCTTGATTCCCCAGCTTCTGCCTGTCAAGTGCTGGAATTACAATCCTAGCCATCAATGTTTATTTACAGTTACCTGCATACTTACCATTCCTTACTCAATTTCTGTTTTGAAGCTAAGTAGATGGCTCAGTTGTTAAAGTATCCACTGTTTTGAGTTCTGATTCCCAAAGTCCATATAAAGGCCAAGTAGATGGAACATACTTGGCCCAGCAGTGGGAAGGGTGGGACAAGAACAGATGGATCTCTGGAGCTCATGGGCCAGCCAGTCTAGCAGAATTGATGAACTCCAGGTACAGTGTCTTAATCCAAAAAAATAAGGTAGAGAGTGACACTTAAAGATGAGTAATATTGACTTCTGGCCTATGCACATATAAAATTCACACACACATACTTTTATATGTACATACCAGTGCACATAATCAATTTTCTTTTACCCCTTTCTAAACCTTATAATCTAATACTCAGAAAATACATCCTCAAGATAGAGTCCCTTTGTAAATTAAAAAAAGGAAATGATGGTTTAGCAGTATAGTCCAATGGTAATTGCACCATTGAGCTTTATCATGTTTAAAGCCATGGGTTCAATCCCAACACAGCCAAAGAGAAAAACAAACAAAACCTCTCTTTGAAAATGGTCTTTGCTCTAAGGTAACATATACATCTTAGCAATGATGATAAAATTTATACACTTTTTTTTGTTTCTATAATAATTAAGGTCAGTTCGGAATGTACTTATTTATCTTTTGTAGGTTATCTGGGTCTTCTCCTAGTCCAGTTTCCCCCTTCCCTATTGAAAACAGATTTTTTTTTTCTCACATGATATATCCTGATTATGGCTTCTCTTCCCTCTGTACCTGCCAGTTCCTCTTCACATCGCCTCCCATCCTCATCCACTGCCTTTTTCTCTCTCATTAGAAAGCATGCAGGCTTCTAAGGGATAATAATAAAATATAACAAGATAAAACAAAAACTAACACATCAGAGTTGGAGAAGACAAACATTCAGAAGGATGTGTTAGTTTTCATAGAGACGTCTTTAGGGCTGAGTGTTCCAAGGTCTCTCACTCTCTGAATGTCTGGCTATGGGTCTCTGTATTTGATCTGCTGCAGGAAGAATCTTCTCTGATGATGATTGAGCAAGACAGTGATCTAATAGTATAACACAATGTCATTTTTAAAATAATTTATTTACTTTATTTGCATTGGTGTTTTGTCTACATGTCTATCTGTATGGAGGTGTCAGATCTTGGAGTTGCAGACAGTTCTGAGCTGCCGCATGTGTACTGGAAAATGAACCTGCCTTCTCTGGAAGAGTAGTCAGTGTTCTCAGGTGCTGAGCCATCTCTTCACCCCACAAAATGTCATGTTAAGTCTACTTTGCCTTTGTTTTTGTGTAGTCTTGCTGCAGTGTGCCTCTCTACCCTGCTTTTATATGTGGTTAGATTTGTTGAACTTCCGAAACAGGAAATAATTTTCTCCCTTTATTACTGAGAATTCACTGTCTTTTCCTGAATGGTATTTCCTATCTTTCCTGATTACTACTTTCTGGAGCTTTCATGGAAACTCATTTGTCTACTATGTCTGAGAGTTAGTATCTCTCTGACAGTTTGACAGATCTGGGGGAAACTAGTCCAGCACAACATTAAATTACAATTCCAACATTACTGGTTCATGGTGGGTTTTTTTTTTTTTTTTGGCTTGTTTGTTTTTAGCTTTTAAAAAAACACAATTCTTCCAGTAGCACGCAGTATAGTTTTATTCTGTTTGTATGTTTAAGCATGTACAGTACTGGCCGATTTAGTCATGGGTAACTTTGGGAAGTCATCGTTCTGCTTACCTCAGTGATAGATCACTGTCTCTAAGTTAATCTTTCTTCTAAACTTCCTTTAACTGTTCTTTCCTCCTTCCCCACTGCTGTTCCTCCTTCTCTGCACTCATTTCTTTCTTTCACAGATGTCAGTGATAAGATACTAGAAAATTATGTGAAGAGGACCTTGTTTTCACAGTAAGAACAAAACAAAAAACCTTAGAAACTCACAGATCTTCAAGGTTTAAGGAATTCCAATAATAAATAGCCTTTTGACACCCCCCCCCAAAAAAAATAGACTTAGATGGTGCAGGGCATCATTTTGTCTGTTTCATCCTTTTTTGAAATACTTCTGAACAGTCTGTGTGTTCTTCTCTCTTTTAATGAAAGTCCACAATTGCTCCACTGGTAAAGGGCTGAAAGCTGAGATCATACAGTGAGATGCCTTCAAGAACTCTTTCGTGCTGCTTTCCATTCATACACCAAAGCATGAGAGCTGTCTCTTTCATTACCGTCTTAGTGTCCGGTTACAGTCGTGCATCTCGTGTACATATATGTTCTGTTATTAAATTTGCTCTATCTTTCTTTTAAGTTCTTGTTTGAGCTTCTTACCTACTTGAAGCTTATTACAAAGCCCTGTTTGTATTTTCTCTGCTATTAAATCTTCCTACTAGCTTTGCATGTTAAAAGTTCATTCTTAATTACATGATTAAAGTTGCTGATTAAAAATGAAGTACTGGCTAGAGACCAGATGTATATAGACATGAGTGAGTATGCCTGGCTGGTCACTGATCTAGCAGCTATCTTTTTCTTGCAATAATAATTGATGTGAGACTGTTGGACCTTCCTTCAGAAGCTTTATATTTCAAAAGATGGTATAAGATAAGACAAAATAAATAGTCAACAGTGTTCCACTAATATTCTAGCATGATTTAGACTCTGCAGCTAAGTGAGGAGTGACAGAAAATCTTTTGGAGATGGGGTTTATATAGCAGTTACATTTTGAATCTCTTAATTTTAAAGTCTTAAATTATAGAGACATACATAAATTTTTAGTATTTTTAGCTGTTGGAAAGCTGAAGGACGCAATAATTCTGATATCCTGCACTTTTATTTCATGTGTTTGCTTCTTTTCTATACATGTAAAACTTGTTAGCATAGATTCACTAAGTTGTTTCTGTTATCTCTTATGATAGTGGCCAGTAAGCCGTATTTTCTAGTGTAGTAGTAGGTTTAATAAGCCTTTTTAAAGATAATTTTTTAACGCTCTAAGTTAAAGATAAAAATGCAAAAGTGTTCAAAGTATGTCAGTAGAAATGAGAGTAAGATGTTAATCTAATATCTATTGAGGGTTTTTTTCTAGTTTGTATAAAAGAAAATATATTGTGCTACTTTTGTACTTGGCAAATTTTCCCTCTGTAGTTTATAACTGCTTGTTTTCCACTCTGTTAGGAAAAGCAGTAATGACAGATCCTTTTCCTGGGGCCAGATTGATACTTATACAAATATTTATATATGTATGGCTGTCATACATTTACAGCTAAATAGTACTTTATTATTGGCAATTTATTAGCAGTGGACTGTTTTCTAATTGATTATAAAGCTAGTTGCAGTTATAAATTTTTCTTTGAAATAGCACATACTATAATTTTAAAATTCCTTCCAGATTTCTTGACTGTTTGCTTGAGACAGAGTTTCCCTATGTTGCCCAACCAGGCCTTTAACTTCTAGAATCAAAAAGTTCCCTACTCTGGGCTCTAAACTAGCTGTGTATTGCCACATGCACCACGCCTCGCTGATACCTGCCTTTTAAAAGGAAGATAGAAGAAAAAGAGAAAATTCCTGTTATCCTACCATGGTACATTTTCTTCTCTCAGTAATCAAAAAATGCATAGGCCTTATAACTTCAGTATTCACTGTCCCGACAGAAGCTGATTTTGATTAGAGTTTCAGGTCAGGCTTATAGTTCTTAACCTCAGAAGCCATCACACTAACTTGTACTGAGATGAAAATGAATGCTGTGCCCTTGTAAGCATTAAATGTGCCTTATCTTTCACAGTAAACATACCTTTAAATCCTACATTAGATTCACATCATCTGACATAAACAGTTATACTTTATTTTTGCAAGTGTAAATAAAAGTTTGTATTTACAAGGTATGGATAAGTCTGTTTTGATTTTGTTAGTTTAACAAGATGTTTGATAAAACAGCTAATTTTGAAATTAGGTATAGATTTAACAGGTAGCCACAAATTTACAAATATCTCCATATACCACTTCACACAAAGTGTAAATACATTTTTTTATGGCATACTTTTGTAGAAGTTACGTTTGTCTCAGCAGAAACACAGGCGAGATTGCAGAGTTTTATTCTTTTTGGCATAGCCACATTGTGAGTAGAAACAGGTCATATACCATTTCATCTCTGGATGCACCATGGCTCTGCTAGCTATGTAATATAATACTGTCATATGCAGCAGAAAAGTCGTAAAGGTAAGCTAATGGCCTCTCTTCCTTCTTAAAGTTGGTCAGTAGAGATGTAAAGCATGTAAGTTGTCATTCTTTGTGACTGTTCTTTAGATTTATGTTGTTGTTCTTAAAACTTCTGCAGGTACTTAAAACAGATGCTGAGGAACTTGTCTCCAGAAGCTACTGGGACACCCTGAGACGTAACACAAGCCAAGCGCTCTTTTCAGACCTCGCAGAGGTATACTGAAACCTCCTCACAGTCCTTGTGCTAGATCCCATTTCATTAATCTAATTGTCATTTGGTTTTAGATTCACAACATGAAGCCCCAAATGTACTATTTTTCTATTTCTTTTTATAGGGGGTGTATATTGATAGGTGCTATGTATCATATATATAATTACTGCATAGAAAGAATATTTTAATATGTTCATTGTAGTGACAGGGCTAGCCTGTTATTATTGTCTTTGTTGATTGAACTTGTTTATTTTAGAAAGCATAAAATCAACAAGTTAAAATAAGCTTCTGAATTTATATAAAAGGAAATAATAGTAAGTTTTAATCAAGAACCACTTCCTAGAAATATGAAATAGTAATACAGATTTGTAAATTTACTGAAATTATGTATCCTACAACATAACATTGTTACACGAAATTCTAAAATGTTTCACTTAGAAAAAACTGGCTGCTCTTATGTTAGATTTAAATAGTTAACTTTCTCAACTAATAATGAACAGGTTCCTCAGGGCAGGGGTACAGAACTGTGGGATGGGGTGGTATAAACATTCAGTCAAGGAATGGGGAAGGAGTTTACCTTTATATTACTTACGATTGCCAGTCCATGTTTAAATAAAAATCAGATTTTGTTTTATTGTTGTTTGAATTTGCTTCTGATGGACACTTAGTGCTGTGCTCAGGATGGGCCACATTTATGCCCTGTTCAGGTAGTGCTGCCATCAACAGGGATTTAGCTCTTTAATTTTAACTTGACATCTGATTTCTTGTCTAAACTTTAACTTCAAAAAATAAATCATTGTATGATTCAGTGTTAGCCTGACATGTGTGCATGCGAACCTGATTTCAACCCTCTAGCATCCATGAAAAGAGCTGGCAGGGAGGCAAGTTATTTATTCTTTTTTTTTTTTTTTAAGTTATTTATTCTTTAAGCCAACAGTGAGGATAGACAGGAGGACAGATCCCTGTTGCTTCTGGGCAATCTAGCAGGATTGGCAAAGCCCCGGTTCATTAAGAGACCCTGTCTTAAAAAATTAGAAAGACATTGATTCTGATATCATGTATGCACATGAGCATGTTTGTATACACACACACACACACACACACACACCCCGATATCTAAATTAAATTGCAATCATTGTGACTTGTTTTGTTTTTCTGTTTTTTATATAAAACTTAGTGTGGAGGCTTCCCTGAAGATAATATCTGTTACTGCTCTCCTACATTATAGAAATGAGAATTAACTATAAGTCACAACTTATAATTTCTCATGTCACTATGGATACTAGTATTTCAAGAGTCAAACTGGTTCAAAAGGAAAGCTTAGATATTTACTTACATATTTCTTCATTACATACAATATACAACTCTTAAAAGATTTTAGATAAATGAGATCTTAGCCTCTCATTTTCTCATTTTACAGCTGCTTAAAACTATTGGCACTTTAAATTATAGAGAAACCATGGTTTTAAAATTACTGTGAAATTATATAAAGGAAATTTGCATACATTACAGCTGGCACTAATTTCTGACAAAAATAATTCAGAGTGCAATATGACAGGTATATTGTACAGTTACTGAGAACAGTTTGTCAGTACAAATAAAATTCAATTATTTGTGCTCAAATTCTACTTATCCATTGGATTATTCAGAAACTTCATTATATTAAGTTTGAAGATATCCCTTTGCTGGAAATTAAGGTCATTTTCTCTTTGTAACCAACAGAAGTTTGTTGAAAGGCTGAGGACTGAACCATGCTAACATACTCCTTCTGAACTATACCCCACTCCCGCTTAACTACTTCCCAGTTAGTACAACTTTTAGCCAAAAAAAAGAAAAATAGTGAACTTAGGTACATGGAAATGGTCCATGAGGGTCTTTTTTCACTTTGTTATGAAAACACCTGAATTCAATTGTTTTTAACAATAAGTTCAAGAATCAGAGGGAAAGAGTTTTTTATTTTATTTTCATTTTCTTGTGATTTAGCTTATGTAAACTGTTAGGATTCCAAGGTTTAGCTGGTATAGCAGCTTTCAGTGGCTCCAGTGAATGCTCCTTTTCAGTGAGGGAGTGGCACCTCCATTTGCATTTTCTATTTGTTTTTTCCCTCTGATGACAAGCTGTTACTTATCCTTCTGTGGATCTGGATTATATGAATAAGTGCAACCTGACTAATAAGATTGGACATGGAAAGACTGTAAGTGAAGGTCCGCTCTGCTCACTGAACAGGAGAGTAGCCTGAGTGAGGTCATGAGAGAAGCCTATGCAAATAGTCATCATCTTAGGCTTTGATAGTCACATGGTGATGTCACAGCACTGAAGGCAATACTTGCATTATCCACGTGCCATCAGTTGTGATGTTCCTGGAACCTTTCATTTTAAAAATCTTTTGTTTCAAATTTATAGAGATTTAATTTCAATGACAAGTGTGTACCGTGTAACAATTCTTTTATATTTACTACATAATTTTTCCATTATCTTTGAAAAGTTTTTGTTGTCTAAGTCATATCTCAACTTTTTTGTTTTGTTTTGTTTTGGGGGGACAGGATATCTATGTGTAGCTTGGCTGACCTGGAACAGGCTAGCTTTGAACTCAAGAGATCTGCCTGCATATCTCAACTTCTTAAACTTGACAAACATAAGTAAAACAAGATCAGAATATATTGTATGAAAAAAATGTTTTTCAATTAAGGAAAAAGGGAAAATCTGTGACCTCCATTTCTGCAGCTTCCAGATAGGTACATTGTTACACTGTTTTTCATGCTAGTAGGCTAGTGCCTGCTCTTCAGCTCAACTTGAGTGTGCCTCCAAAATATCCACCCCATCCTATTTACATTTAAGCTCTTCAGGGCAAAATAAGTTGATTGAGTGAGACTATACAAAATCATAAATGTATGTATGATTAATACCAGTTGATTGATTTTTCCCTAGTGATATTTACACCTAAGGCTACCAATAGGAACATGTGTACACTTCATTTGTCTTCATATGTAGAATTCTCTTCCAAGTTGTTTTAGGCGGGATTATTCCGACTTTACAGATAAGTAAGCTAAAGGTCCAGAAGGTCATTGAAGGGCAAGACCTCTCTTTGCTTTTAAATCTTGTCCTTTTCCCATTAGAATAGTGGTCTACGTCCACCCAGTTAGTAGTGACGTGGTGTCCTTCCAGGGTTACTCTCCTCACATGAGATACCAAGGGAAGGGCTGGTGCCTCTCTCATTCATCAGCGTTCATAACATGCTCTGTAAGCAGACATTTCTAAAGATAGTATTGATGCTTGGCTACCTGCATTATTTTCTCCGGACTGCCACCTGATCTTCAGAGAGGGTGTGATTGGGTAGGGCTTCCTTCTGGGATTCTAACCACTGAAGGTTCTTTGGAGTTCTTGGTAAATTAAGATGAGTATTAGAGTTCTTCTGAGGTATTAAGAAACTGTATACTGGAGAACGGTAAGAAAATCCATACTCAATTACAATTATAAACAGAACATTTAGGTAATAACTGAATAATATCAATAATTTTAACTCATTCTCTACAAGATAGGAGTTTTGGCATTTTTGTTTGGTTGGATTTGAGTTTGGGTTTAGTTTTGTGAGATGGTGCTTTATATAGCACCAGCTGGCCTGAAACTCACTAGGTAGCTAAGGCTGACCTTGAATTCTTGATTCTCCCATCTCAGTCTCCTAAATGCTGGGATTAAGGCCATGTGCAGTTATACCTGGCTCACAAACTAGAGTTTTTAAGAAAGGCATTAATAATCCATATAACATAGATCACGTAAAAAAAAAAAACAAAAAAACAACAAAAAAAAAACAGTTTAGTGGTGTAAAAGAGGGACAGCTCAGAGGAGAAAGACAATCTTTTTTTTTTCATAATGATTTTTTTTATTTAATTTAATTTTTTTCTTATCAGTTACATTTTATTAACTCTGAATCCCAGCCTTGTCCCACTCCCTCATTACCTCCCAATTCCACCCCCCCTCCCTCCTCTCCACCGTGCTCCTTTCCAAGTACACTGATGGGGGGGGGGACCTCCTCCCCATTCATCTGATCCTGTTTTATCAGGTATCTTCAGGACTGGCTGCAAAGCCCTCCTGGGTGGCCTAACAGGACTGCTCCTCCCTTGGGGGGTGGGGAGGTCAAAGAGCCAGTCATGGAGTTCCTGTTAGAAATAGCCCTTGTTCCCCTCACTATGGGAAACCAACTGGTTACTGAGCAATCACAGGCTACATCCGAGCAGAGGTTCTAAGTTATATCCATACATGGTCCTTGGCTGAATGTCAGTCTCTGAAAAGACCCTGTGCCCAGATATATTTGATCCTTGTGGAGCTCCTATCCTTTCCTCATCAGACTAACTCCCCTTCTTTCATATGATTCCCTGCACTCTGCCGAAGGTTTGGGCATGAGTCTTTGTATCTGCTTTGAAAACACTGCTAGTTAGAATCTTTCAGATGCGCTCAGTAGACTCCTGTCATACATTCAATGCACATCCCATCTGTCTTTCTAAACGAGGATTGATCATCTTACCCCATGTCCGCTCTCTTGATTATCTTGTTTAGGTGTATAGATTTCATTATGTTTGTCATATCTTATAGGTCTATATAAGTGAGTACATACCGTGTTTGTCTTTCTCCTTCTGGGATATTTCACTCAGAATGATCTTTTCTAGATCCCACCATTAGCCTGCAAATTTCATGATTTCCTCCTTTTTGATTGCTGAGTAGTATTCCATTGTGTAAAAATACCACAATTTCTGTACCCATTCCTCCGTTGATGGACATCTGGGTTGTTTCCAGGTTCTGGCTATTACAAATAAAGCTGCTATAAACATGGTTGAGCAAGTATCCCTTTTGTGTACTTGAGCAAAGTTTGGGTATTTACCTAGCAGTGGTATAGCTGGGTCTTGAGGAAGCACTATTCCTAATTGTCTTAGAAAGCGCCAGATAGATTTCCAGAGTGGTTGTACCAGTTTACATTCCCACCAGCAGTGGAGGAGGGTTCCCCTTTCTCCACAACCTCTCCAGCATGTGTTGTCCTTTGAGTTTTTCATCTTGGCCATTCTGATGGGTGTAAGGTGAAATCTCAGGGTCGTTTTGATTTGCATTCCCTGATGGCTAATGAGGTTGAGCATTTCTTTAAGTGTTTCTCTGCCATTGGATATTCCTCTGTCGAGAATTCTCTGTTTACCTCTGTTCCCCAATTTTTAATTGGATTACTTGGTTTGCTGCTTTTCAGCTTCTTTAGTTCTTTGTATATACTGGATATTAGTCCTCTGTCAGATAAAGGGGTAGTGAAAATTCTTTCCCAATCTTTAAGCAGTCGTTTTATTTTGATGACGGTGTCCTTTGCTTTACAGAAGCTTTTCAGTTTCATGAGGTCCCATTTATTGATTGTTGCTCTTAGAGCCTGTGCTGTTGGTGTTCTGTTCAGGAAGTTGTCTCCTGTGCCAATGAGTTCTAGGCTGTTCCCCACGTTTTCTTCTAAGAGATTTAGAGTATCTGGTTTTATGTTGAGGTCTTTGATCCACTTGGACTTTAGTTTTGTGCAGGGTGATAAATATGGATCTATTTTCTTTTTCTGCATGTAGACATCCATTTGGACCAGCACCATTTGTTGAAGATACTGTCTTTTTTCCATTGAATGGATTTGGCTTCTTTGTCAAAAATCGAATAGTCATAGGTGTGTGGGTTTATTTCTGGGTCTTCTATGCGGTTCCATTGATCCTCCTTTCTGTTTTTATGCCAATACCATGCAGTTTTTATTACTGTTGCTTGGTAGTACAACTTGAGATCGGGGATGGAGGTACCTCCAAATGATTTGTTGTTGTACAGGATTGTTTTGGAGATTCTGGGGTTTTTTGTTTCTCCATATGAAGCTGAGCATCTTTTTTTCAAGGTCTGTAAAGAATTGAGTTGGTATTTTGATGGGAATTGCATTGAATCTGTAGATTGCTTTTGGCAGGATGGCCATTTTCACAATGTTAATCCTACCAATCCATGAGCACGGGAGATCTTTCCATCTTCTGAGATCTTCTTCAATTTCCTTCTTCAGAGACTTGAAGTTTTTCTCAAACAGGTCTTTCACTTGCTTGGTTAGTGTCACCCCAAGGTACTTTATGTTATTAGTGGCCATTGTGAAGGGTGTTGTTTCCCTAATTTCTTTCTCGGCCCTTTTGTCTTTGGTATACAGGAAGGCTTCTGATTTTTTTGAGTTGATTTTGTATCCTGCCACTTTGCTGAAGGTGATTATCAGCTGGAGGAGTTCTCTGGTTGAATTTTTTTGGGTCGCACATGTATACTATCATATCATCTGCAAATAGTGACACTTTGACCTCTTCCTTTCCGAATTGTATCCCCTTGATCCCCTTTAGTTGTCTTATTGCTCTGGCTAGGACTTCAAGAACTATGTTGAAGAGGTATGGAGAGAGTGGGCAGCCTTGTCTTGTCCCCAATTTCAGTGGGATTGATTTAAGTTTCTCTCCATTGAGTTTGATATTGGCTATAGGCTTGCTGTATATTGCCTTTACTATCTTTAGATATGTGCCTTGTATCCCTGATCTCTCCAAGACTTTAAACATGAATGGGTGTTGGACTTTGTCAAATGCTTTTTCAGCATCTAAGATGATCATGTGGTTTTTCTCCTTCAGTTTGTTTATGTGGTGGATTACATTGATGGATTTCCATATGTTGAACCACCTTTGCATGCTTGAGTTAAAGCCTACTTGGTCGTGGTGGATGATATCTTTGATGTGTTCTTGGATTCAGTTTGCACGTATTTTATTGAGTATTTTTTGCGTCAATGTTCATAAGAGAGATAGGTCTGAAGTTTTCTTTTTTAGTTGGGTCTTTGTGTGGTTTAGGTATCAGGGTGACTGTGGCTTCATAGAATGAGTTTGGTAATGTACCTTCTGTTTTTATTTTGTGGAATAGTTTGAGGAGAATTGGTGTTAGCAGTTCTTTGAAGGTCTGGTAGAATTCCACGCTGAAACCATCTGGCCCAGGGCTTTTTTTGGAGGGAAGACTGTGAATGACTGCTTCAATTTCCTTGGGGGATATAGGGCTGTTCAGTCTTTCTACCTGATCTTGACTTAATGTTGGAAGATGGAATCTATCAAGAAAATTGTCCATTTCATTTAGGTTTTCAAATTTTGCGGCATATAGGCTTTTGTAGTATGACCTAATGATTGTTTGAATTTCTTCAGTGTCTGTAGTTATGTCACCCTTTTCATCTCTGATTTTGTTGATTTGGATAGATTCTCTCTGCTTTTTAGTTAGTTTGGCTAAGGGTTTGTCTATCTTGTTGATTTTCTCAAAGAACCAGCTTTTTGTTTCATTGATTCTTTGAATAGTTTGATTTGTTTCTAATTGATTGATTTCACCCCGGAGTTTGATTATTTCCAGCCGTCTGCTCCTCTTGGGTGTATCTGCTTCTTTTATTTCTAGGGTTTTCAGTTGGGCCATTAAGTTGTTTGTATGTGCTGTTACGAATTTCTTCTTGCAGGCACTTAGTGCTATAAATTTTCCCCTGAGCACTGCTTTCAATGTGTCCCATAAATTTGGGTATGTTGTGCCTTCATTTTCATTGAATTCTAGGAAGTCTTTAATTTCTTTCTTTATTTCTTCTTTAACCCAGCTGTCATTGAGTAACAAGTTGTTCAGTTTCCATGTGCGTTTCGGCTTTTTTTTATTTCTGTTGTTGTTGAGGTCCAACTTTAGTCCATGGTGGTCAAATAGAATACAAGGGATTATTTCAATCTTTTTGTATCTGTTGAGGCTTGCTTTATGACCAACTATATGGTCTATTTTGGAGAAGGTTCCATGCAGTGCTGAAAAGAAGGTATACTCTTTTGAGTTTGGATGAAAAGATCTGTAGATGTCTGTGAGGTCCATTTGATTTAGGGACTCTGTAATTGTTTTTATTTCCCCATTTTTTTTTTCTGTCTAGTTGATCTGTCCCTTGGTGAGAGTGGAGTGTTGAAGTCTCCCACTATTAAGGTATGAGGATCAATGTGTAATTTAAGCTTTAATATTGTTTCATTTACGAATGTAGGTGCTCTTGTATTTGGGGCATAGATATTCAAAATTGTGATGTCCTCTTGGTGGATTTTTCCTTTGATAAGAATATAGTGGCCCTCCTTATCTTTTTTGATTAACTTGGGGTGAAAGTTTTATTAGATATTAGGATGGCTACTTCAGCTTGTTTTCTGGAACCATTTGCTTGAAAAACATTTTTCCAGCTCTTTACTCTGAGGTAGTGTTTATCTTTGTTGCATAGGTGTGTTTCTTGGTTGCCACAGAATGTTGGATCCTGTTTCCACAACCATTCTGTTAGTCTGTGTCTTTTTATTGGGGAGTTGAGGCCGTTGATGTTGATAGATACTAGTGACCAACAATTGTTACTTACTTTTGATGTGGGGTTGGTGGTGTCACTGAGTTTCATTGCTTGTATTCTTTTGATTTTTTTGTTGTGTAGTTATCTATTTCCTCTGTTTCCTTCGATGTAGTGGTTTTCTTTGGTTTGGAGTTTCCCTTCTAGTAACTTCTGTAGAGCTGGGTTACTATGTAGATATTGTTTAAATTTGGTTTTGTCATGGAATATTTTGAATTCACCATCTATGTTGATTGAAAGTTTTGCTGGGTATAGTAGTCTGGGTTGGAATCTGTGGTCCCTTAAGGACTGTATGATTTCTGTCCAGGCCCTTCTGGCTTTCATAGTTTCTGTTGAGAAATCTGGTGTGATTCTGATAGGTCTACTACCTTCATATGTTACTTGGCCTTTTTCTTTTGCTGCTTTTAGAATTTTTTCTTTGTTCTGTAGGTTCAGTGTTTTGACTATGATGTGACGTGAAGAATTTCTTTTCTGGTCTAGTCTACTTGGTGTTCTGTAGGTCTCTTGTATGTTTATGGTCATCTCCTTCTTTAAGTTGGGAAAGTTTTCTTCTATAATTTTCTTGAAAATATTTTCTGGACCTTTGAGCCTGATGTATTCTTTTTCTCCTACTCCTATTATTCTTAGATTTTTGTCTTTTCATGGTGTCCTTGATTTCTTGGATGTTTTGTGTTTGGAACTTTTCTGATTTTATTTTTTCTTTGAGAGGCGTGTCAAAGTGTATCTTGGCTTCTGAGATTCTTTCTTCCATCTTTTGTATTCTGTTGGTGATGCTTACCTTTGTAGTTCCCGATCTTTTCTCTATGTTCTCCAGCTCCGGGTTTTTCTCTATTTGTGTTTTCTTTATTAATTCTAATTCTGTTTTCATGTCTTGCACCATTTCCTTCATCTGTTTGAATGTGGAGTCCTGCTTTTCAATGACAGCTTCTATTTTTTTGTCTGTTTCTTCTCTATGTATCACTAATTGTGCCTCTACTTCTTTGGCTATAATTGCCTGTATTTCTATGAGAGCTTTGTTTATTTCTTCTTTATTTGCCTTTATTTGTGTGGACATTTCTTTGAGAGCTTTGTGCATTTCTTCTTTGTTTGCCTCAATTTTTGTGGTCATTTCTCTGAGAGCTCGATTTGTTTCCTCTTGGTTCGTCTCAATTTCTTTTGCTATTTCTCTGAGGGCTTTGTTCATTTCATCTTTATGGGCCTCTATTAGCTGGAGAAACATAGTTTTGAGGTCGTTTTCTTGTATATCTAGTGAATTGAAGTGTCCATTGTTTTGTGGGGTTGCTGGTGAGGTCATTATGTTCTGATTTTTGTTGGGAGTGTTCTTACGTCTGCCTCTATCCATCTGGTTATTTATAACCCTCACTGTTTGTTCCTCGAGTTTGTAGTTTGGGCTATGATCGTCTCTTTCTGTTTTCTGGACTGTTTTTTCAGGAAGATGAGAGAGGTTCACTGGTTTGGGAGTATGCGTTGTGGTTTCAGTTTTGCCTAAGTAAGGAATGTGACGCTGGCGCTATTCGCATGCACTTTTAGCAGGCGCAGTGTGCATGCACAGATTCTTAGACTATTGCAGTGGCCTGCAGGCCACTATTATGCAGTTCTGTCTGAGATCCAGGGATTGTTTGCCTGGATTACACTGGTGAACCCACAAGGCAGAGACTTCAACGTTGGGGTCACTATCCCAAGAATCCCTATGATGCCCACACTAGGGGTGTGGGTGGCAGGAATCTTGTCTGGTTGCTTCTCTGGAGAGGCCCTGGGTCTGGGGCAAACTCTCCCTAGAAGGCTCACTCACTCTCTTGCAGGACCAGTTGGAGTGCACAGGGGTTCCCCTTGCTCACTACTCTCTGATTTGGTTTTGCTGTGGGAAATGCGCGGATAGGCTAACAATCAGCTCTGTGACACTGTGGCCGCAGGACTCGGTGTCCACCTTTCCTGTGTGCTGCCTCTCTGTTCTTTCCCTCTGCCAGGAGGGGTCATGTTGACTGGTCCCAGGGGTAGCGCAGGAAAGAGTTAGGTTGAGTGTTCTCAATCCCAGATCCCAGGCCCAGATCTCTCTGCCAGAAGCAGCCTGGCGGAAGAAGAACTTATGTTTGCTGATCCTGAGAAAGTATCAGGTAGGGTTGAGTGTCCTCAGATCCACAGCTTGGGTTTCTCTCCCAGGGGCCGCTGGGTGTGCTGGAGAGGGGGTGCTGTGTCCTTGGCAGGCTGCCTCTCTGTCCTTCCCCTCTGACCTTCCCCTCCGCTAGGGCAAGCTTATGGTGGTGCTCTCAGGGGAGTGCCAGAAGGGGGTGGGACTTCTCAGTCTGATCCTGAGCCAGGGTTTCTCTGCCAGGGGTCGGGGGGGTCTGTGGGGGGCGCCCGTGATAGGACTTGGTGCTAGACCTTATTGTGCTGGACCCAGGAGAATCCCAGGACATGTTGAATGACCACAGTCCCAGATCCCGAGCTGTAGTTTGTTTGCTAGGAGCGGCCAGCAGCACTGGAGTTCCGGCACTGTGAAGCCGCTGTGCGCCTCTTTATCCTTCTGCTCAGCTGTGGCAGGGTTATGGCGGCGTTTAAGGGAGTGCCCGAAAAGATTGGGTTTTCTCATTCCTGATCTCGGCTTGGGGTACAGACAATGTGGTCTGTGGCAGATTCTGGTGCACGCCGCCAGCCTCCTCTGAAGAGGGAGTAGGGATTTTGAGCTGGGCATGCAGCTGCTCTCCGCACGGCGGGAGCTCAGTTGTGATGGCGGCAGGTACCCGCGGTCAGTGAGACCTTCCAGGGAAAGACTGGGTGACCCATGATCAGTCTTGCAACTTTCCTTCCCCGTGGGGTTTTCTTGCGACTGGGACTCTCAGTCTCTGGCACCCTTGTGCCCACCAATCAGCCTGGGAAAGTGATCGGGACATGCAGGCATGCAGCTTCAGTCCAGAGACCCAAAACCTGCTCTTCCGGGTTCTGGCTGGGCAGCAGAGAGTGGACCCGACCGATTCCCACGCCATGGGAGCCTCCCCTCACCTGGGAAACAGGATTGCTGTAGTTTTAGGGCCCAGAGTTCAGTCTCCTGGTCGCCGCATGGAGAGTGTTGTCCCGCTTCTCAGACATAGTGTTCTCCCTGCGCCACCATCTTGGCCCCCCTCCGAGAAAGACAATCTTAATTTCTACCACATACTAATTATTAGAAGAAAATAATAATAAAAAAGATAATTTTCCATTATCTTTGAAAAGTGTGTCCAAAGAGAAAGGAAATGAAGATTCAACTAATATTGAAAGCTAAAACAACTGCCTTTGTGAACGACAGGGAAGAGGGTTTGGAGAAATCAAGTTAATATCAAAATGTATCTTGTATACAATAAGTGAAATGCAGCTACCATTAGACTCATCTTTTCTAGAGAAACATCCTGTTTCATAATTTCTAATAAGTATTATCTCAGCTATACACCTCAGTAGACGCACTCAACCATTTGTATTAGTATTGAAAACAGTGGCACTGCTTTTCTTCATATATTTCCTATGAGTTGTAATTATTTGAATTTTCTGAGTTGTATACTTGAGTTTATAAAGTACGTATGAATTGATGACAAAGTAAAGAAGGAAAGGAAAAAGAGGGCCCAGACGAATGAAGCACTGAAGTGGGAAGTTGCATAAAACAGTTCGATTTTGTGAGGACTACAGTCAAACACATTAGGAACATGTTTGTTGAAACATAGTGTATTTATTACTTTGAGTAAAGAAGGGAAATCCTGTGGAATTAAATTCTTGACCATTCAGAAAGTTACATGTTTTTCTTTGAAAAAAAAGAAGTATCAGTGATAAATTACTACTGTAGTTCCTCTTTCTAAACACAGTATCACATATTTTAAAATCAAGTGTTAAATAATAAATGTGGCTAAAGAAAGCTGTTTTATAAAATATTGAGCTCCTTCTCTGTCATCTCCATATAGTCAGTATCTTTGGAGAATGAATTTTTCAGGTTTTCTAGAAAAAAAAACTATTTACTTAAATAAAAGTGACATAACTAAATGATGTCTAAATAAACATTTTTAGATAATATGAAGTATAACCTGTGAACATAATAATTTCATGTAGAATACTTTTAAAATACAGCTATGACTAACATGAGAATGAAGATCAGTATTGCTCATTCTTAAAATCTGAATATTTAGTTGAAGTTACATTCATGATTATAGCCTTTTGTTTCCACTCTGATGTTTATACTTTTATATTCTTGGTTTTTTTTAGATGTTTTTATTTTATATATAAAAGTGTTTTGCCTGCGTTGTGTGTGTGTGTGTGTGTGTGTGTGTGTGTGTGTGTGTGGCTTGTGGAGATGAGAAGGGGCCATTAGACATTTTGGAATGGAGTTATGGATAGTTGTGACTTACCGTGGGTACAGGGAAACAAACCTGTGTTCTCTGGAAGAGCAAGTGCTGAACCATCTCTCCAGCCTTCTTGATTTATATTTTGATAATTATTGGATGGATATTGAATTTACTGTCTTGTTTTGTTTTTATTGTTTTTACTGCTAATTTCAAATTATGTTTTTAAGCGTGCTGATGACATCACAAGCTTAGTAGCAGATACTACACTTCTGGTACACTTTTTTGGAAAGAAAGGAAAAGCTGAACTCAACTTTGAAGATTTTTATAGGTGAGCTAAATTTCTGTTGAAAGTTATTAGCATGCTAAATTAGGTCATCTTGGGAAATCATCTAGTACAGTGATACTGTGCTACCTTTTTTTAAACAATTTATTCACTTTATATCTTGGTTGTAACACCCCCCCCCATCTCGTCTCGTTCCCATCCTTCATCCTTCTCACCCCCTCCCACCCTTTTCTCACTTCCCTAGTCCACTGATAGAGGAAGTCCTTCTCCCCTACTATCTGACCCTAGCCTATCAGGTCTCATCAGGACTGCCTCTATCCTCTTCCTCTGTGGGCTGGCTAGGTTGCCCCACCATAGGGAAGTGATCAAGAGCAAGTAACCAAATTCATGTCAGAGACTGCCCCTGCTCCCCTTACACTAGGGAACCCACAAAAAGACTGAGCTGCCTATGGTCTACATCTGAGCAGGTGTTCTGGGTCCTCTCCATGCATGGTCCTTGATGAAAAATATTCTGTGTCGTGTCCACTTCTGTTGTTGTCTGTGATTATATTAATGATACACAATTACTAAAAGATAAAAAAAAATGAGTATGTAATGATTATTATATCTTATGTATTTAGTAGAGAATTCTTCAGTCTCAATAAGCCACAGTAAAAATGGCCAGTATCATCTCTGCCCTACAATATGCTGTTAACCATTTTGCAGATGGGCTGGCTCAAGTCCCAAGAGGGAGGCTATTTTTGGGTACCACAGTCATTAATCAGTAATTTCTTATCTCTGAATATGAAGCTTTAAGCCATTATATAGTTAAATTATTTCCATATAACCTTTCCTAGGACAGTAAATGTTTGATCATTTACCTTACTTTTTGTTTTTATTATTTTATCACAGATTTATGGATAACCTACAAACAGAAGTTCTAGAAATAGAATTTCTTTCCTACTCTAATGGTATGAACACTATCAGTGAAGAAGATTTTGCCCATATTCTTCTACGGTATACTAATGTGGAAAATACATCAGTATTTTTGGAAAATGTGCGCTACAGTATACCTGAAGAAAAGGTGCTTAGTCCCTTATGCTTATTTTGTTATATCCATTATCTTGAAATGTATTATCTAGTAAATGCCATTTATATTGCCTTATTAAATAACATTATTAACCTAGCTTATCTGTGAATTAAAATTTATGTTTTGATGTATTCTATTGGTTTCCTCCATATCCCAAGTACTCTGTTAATTCTGAATTCAAGTAGAGATCAGTTTTTTTTAAGAAATCCTGAAAAGTCCTTATGACTAGTAGTATTTTTCAAGAGAATTCTTATGAGTTATTCTGGTGTTTTGACTAGTACCAAAACATGTAAGGCAGTTGTTCATTTCTGTAGCACCTTTCATACTCTAATAAAAGGTCATTTGAAGAGTGCCATTGATAAGTGAGTGATCTTATCTGCATTTGAAGTGAGGCTTTTCAGCAAGTTCAGGTGGCATGAATGATTTAGAACCCAGGACAGCTCCTTGTCTGTTTGCTTGGTAGCAAATGTGGTGTCAGCCCTTTTGAGCAGTTGCATTATCTAGTGGTATTTGAATGCTTCATTGCAACCAAATAGAAACTGCTGTCACAAGTATCCCTTTAAGCCTAGGATGTTTGGGATCTGTTGCCTTCTATTTGTGTTTATGGAAGGATCAGGTTAACTGTTCAAGAAAGCTTGCAAATAACTTGAGTTTGTTTAAAGTGGATACACTGTGACAGTGTTAACAATTCTTTGACTCCCCTAAGAAGTGGGGGGGGGGGGCTTTGTTTAGCTATTACTTTACATTAATTTTTAATCAAATGGCTCATCTGTTTTACCCACTAAGCTGAATTTTCCTAGCTAGTAGAGAATTCCCTAGAAATAAAAATTGTAACTTACACTTCTCAAGCTATCAACTCTCAGACAGCCTTGCAGACATTGACATTTCTTTTGGAAAATGAGAAACTGAGAATTTTAGACACTTGTCCTCTCAAATGGGAGACTCTCTAAGGCAGTGATTCTTCTACTATATGCTACTTAAATCTTCTCCTCTCCTCCGCCACTCATTCTCTTCTCCCCAGTAAAAGAAAAGAAAGAAAAGCTGATATTTGAATGACATTTACAGTTTCAAAACTAATTTCATTTTTACTCACAGATACTAAATATCTATAGGAACAAATGATAAAGTGACAAAATAGGCAAATCCTTCTTCAATAGAAATATACATTACTAGAAAGACAAAAAAAGTAAACAAAAGGAGATACACTTTCAGATAAAGATAAATGCTATGAAAAGGACCAGGAATATGAAGACTGAAATAGAAGGCTGGCTGTTAGGGAATGTTCTTCAGAAGAAGTAGCTTTGAGCAAAGCCTGTATATGATGAGCTATGCAAAAATCTGGATGACAAGTGTTTTAGAAAAGAGAGCAGCAAATGGCAAGGGCCTGGGATGGAACAAGTCTAGTTTATTTGAGAAAATGCTAAAGGATATTTCATAAATAACTGTGAAAGTAGTAGGTGATGAGAAGGGAGAGTTAGAGATTTGTCAGGTATGATAGCACTTGATGGAACAAAGAGAGATCTCCTTAGATTTAATTCTAATAGTGATACTAAGAGGGATGGAAAGCTATTACCATGCTTAAATTTTAAAGTTGTAGATCTGGAAAACTACCTTCCTAGTTAATTCCCTAGCTGTCCAGCACTTCCTTATCTATGTTCCTCCTTCACTTACCTTTACAATCAAAACCAGGATCTAGGAAGCTGGAACTGTTGCCTCTGCTCTTTTTTTTTTTTTCCTGTGTATTTCTCAATTATTTAAATATTGGTAATTATATCAAACTTGAGATATGTTATTTTTATTTCCCATAATGTTCCTGTTAACTGAAGAAAGACCAGGGGTAGAATTGCAGCCTATGAAAATGGCATCTCTGAACAGGCTGCTTTGACACAGGTCCTCATACTCAGTGACTTCCTGTGGTGGTCTGCTCAGTGCCATTTTCTGCAGTCACTGTATTTCCCCCTGGTGTCTTGGTTGCGTTTTCATGACTGAACAAGTTCAATTAGATGACAGTTGACACTGTGTCAACATTTTGATTTTTGTATTGTCATCATAGACATATTGTTGACCTGATGCTGAATCATGCATAAGAATAATTATGCACAGCAAATATGTTATATGGGTTTTTTTTATAGGTTTAAGAAATGGTATTTAGAGGATTATCGTAACTGAACTTTCTGAGCCGTTTTCATTGAAGCACTTTTGGAAACTTGATGTTTGCAGGGCAGTGTTTTAAAGCAGTTTACTGCTTTCGGAGGAGCAATGCTATCCAATAGAAATAAGTCTGTGGGAGTCCTAAGTTTATTTGGAGATATTTTTCCAAATACACCTGGAGCTCTTGCTTATGAAATATATTGCAGATCCTAACGTTTTCTTCTATTAAGCGTGTTATGCTTATTCTAATACATCTATCAATACTAATTGTTGCACCTTTATTTTCCCAAAATAGGGCATCACATTTGATGAATTCAGGTCATTTTTCCAGTTTCTAAACAACTTAGAAGACTTTGCAATAGCTCTCAATATGTATAACTTTGCAAGCCGTTCTATAGGACAAGGTAAGAAATCATCCTTCAAAATGTCAATGTTAAAACATCCCTACCTTGTTCCCAGAGATCTTGGAAAGAGGCTAGTGAAATATGTTTCATTGTACATCAGCTTACCTGAAAGGCTGGTTTTATGATTTCTGTGAGAAATCAGTTCTGAAACTTAAAAGGGTGCGGAGTCTAGGGAAATAGGATGATTTCTTACTGGATTATTTTTGGCCTCTAATTTCATATTATGAAGAACTAATAATGTCTATTCTAAAAGGTCTAAGAGAAAACCTAATGGTTCCTTAGTAACATCAGGAAATACATGTCTACTTGTAGAAACTGCTTCTGGCCATTGGCCAGTTCTGTTAATGTCTTGAAGGCAAGAATCTAGTATGTTAGGTATCAAATTATTGTCTTGTTTTTTTTTTGTTTTGTTTTGTTTTGTTTTTTTTTTTCAAATTCTAGAGGAAAGCCAAACTATACTCCCTAAATGATGATAATGACTTCTCTCAGAAGCATAGAAAGAATAGGAACATTGAACCAGTAAGGGCTTGGATTCAACTCCCAGCTTCAAAAAACAGTCAACATCACATGTTACATTTGTTGTATGAGAGAAATCTGAAATCTTCTTTATATTTCTTTCTCTAAAATGTATGTACAGACATTGGAAGGCATGTCTTCACAAATGAAATACATATTTTAATATATAATACATATCACATTTAATATGTAATATATAACTGGAATAATATATCCTTCTTAAAAGAAATTAGTATCAGTTGATTTGGTTCAGACCAGAAAGTTGCTTTCTGATTTTATGGAATTAGAAAACAAGAAAAAATTTATTGTGTCACTTTTTAAATGTTTGGAATAATATCCATGTGTTCCTTCAGTGCTGTTATCAGTAGCTCAATTAAAGGGTATTGCAGTAGGCACCTAAGCAGCATTCCTTCTATTAGCTATTTCTGAAGCACACAGAAGACTTTGGAAATTTAAGTTTCCATTGTCTGTTGGAGAGTATACAGGTTCCTATGCCCACTGTCTGTGCAGCACTCCCCCAGGTTCTGACCTCTGGACTCTACCTTAGCAAGACTGTTCTTTGTTATCATCTGTCATTTCTCTCATTCCCACTGGTGAAACTCCAGTACATAATCATAGCCATTTGAAATCATCACCTGCCCTTACCCCTCCTCCCTCACACTGTAGACAGAGTTAATCACTATTTCCAAATTATCAGAGAACATTTTGTGCAATCCTGAATAATGGTTCTCTCTGAAAATCTTGTCTCCTATCGGAACTGTTTCTTGGGAATTCATTTATTTTAATAACCTCTTAAGTGTCTCTTCCTGACAGTAGCTGCTCACTCAGCATTCCTTGGTTGAAAATATATTATTACCCAATCAGCCACCACTTTATCTTTTCATTAAAACCACAGTGTCTGCTTAATTAAAGTTGTGTGCTATATGCTATCATATCCTATGCTTAGAAAAAACTTTTACATCCTTTGTAGTCGTTAGGCTCATATACTAAAAACATATACTGCTGTTCTTTTGTGACATTTATCTAGATGAATTTAAACGTGCAGTATATGTAGCCACTGGACTGAAACTTTCACCACATTTGGTGAACACTGTCTTCAAGATTTTTGATGTCGACAAAGATGACCAATTAAGTTATAAAGAATTTATTGGGATTATGAAAGACAGACTCCATAGAGGATTCCGGGTAAGCTTACAGATTTCAAGCCTATCGATAATCCTTTTAAATCTTAAGTTCAGAAAGAATTTAGTGAAACTTTAAGGTTATAAACATGAAGTGTGGTTGTAGGCCTTACCAGCTTTCAGAAACGATGCGAGGTGCTAAGAGGTAATTTTATAAATACACATATATAATAAAATTGACTTTTACTATGTTTTATATTCAGTTAGGAGAATATATTTATTGCTTTTTTGGGGGGAAGGGTATTGCCATTTTGTTTTTTGTTGTTTTCAATGTAGTCTTCCCATTGGCTTTCAGACTTGGTAGTAAACAAGGAACCATCGCTATTCCTTGTTGCACATCAGATGTTTCCTTTAGGTAACTGAGGCTCTTCAGTCAGTGCATACTCATTACTACGTATAAAATGAACTGAAAATAATTCTTGCTTCCTGAATGGCTTTTCCTGTTGGCATACCAAAAAATGAACAAGAGTTTATCTGCCCTTCTTTAAAAATCATTTTTTTTATTCCAGCCATTTATTTTTCCTCAAAAATGTTATAGTAAAAAAGTTAAATTTAGTATTATGTGGCTTAATAAGTATTTATACATCCAACATACTTAATGGATGTACTTGAAACAGGAGAGGAAAAAAATCCCTTTGAAATTTAACAGCTGTTATAGGAAGTCTTCTTTCTGTGTTAGGAATAAACATTTTGAGTAGGAAAATCCATATATAGAAAAAATAAAGATTATTATCTTTGGCATTGTAATTCAAAGATTTGTTTAGTGACTTTCAGCCCAAGCTGTCTTGGCAAAGATGGTGTTGTACTTAAGTGCCACCTAGTGGTAGCTTGTTAACATTTAAGATGACACTATAGACACTTGGAAGGATGTACATAGAAATCCATTTATTTTTTCTCAAAAATGCTATAGTAAAAAAAGTTAAAATTTAGCATGAACTAAACAGTAAGCATTAGGCTCAGTTTTTCCTCTTGAGTACCATGACTCTCACTTCTGTTCACTATTCCATGTGTGGCTGTGCTTCCATACCATAGTATTTTACTTGTATTTGCACACATTTTTTTAAAACTCACTGTATATTTATAGAATGCAGTATCTTGTTACATGAATACATTGGGAGTAATAATCTAATTGGTGTACTCTTGCACTTCTTTGTAGTGTCAGGAGCCATTTAAATTTATTTTTAAGCAGTTTTGAGATACATGTGGTTATTAGCTGAGGCCACCATTCTGTGAAGTTAATCTTGAAAAGGCATTCCTCCTGTGTGACTGGAACTGGTTCACTTTTTCTTGTGTCTGCCAATCCTCCCAGTCTCCAGGAACCAGTATCATGTTCTGTCTTCATAAGTTTTGGCTTATAGATTCGGCATTTAAATTAAATAATGTTGGATTACCTGTTACATTTGTACATTTGTAATCCTTTATTCCACAGGGTTATAAAACAGTCCAGAAGTATCCAACCTTCAAATCTTGCCTGAAAAAGGAACTTCACAGCAGATAAGTATGTTAACTTGGGTTTATCCTAATATCCCAGTAATTATAAAGAGTAGCCATTATTTTTTGTATCATCTAGACAATAGCTGGGAAGAATTATCTGCCACTGGGGTTAATGCCCAGTGGCAGAACACACACTCAATCCTATGTGCCACAAGAGAAGAAAATAACTGAAAGAGATATATTATCACCAACTACTTGTTGGAGACAGTGAGTATGTCATGGTTTAAAAATTGTTTGCTAAGGCTCTGAGGCCTTAGCTCAGTTGGAAGAGTGCTCAGCTAGCACACAGGAGGCCCTGGGTTCTGTCCCCAGAACCACATGAAGCACAAGTATAGTGGCACATGACCCTTTTCTCAACAGTGGCGGTAGAAGCAGGAGAATCAGAAATTCAGCAACAGCCAGCCCCAAACTAGGCTGGTACACATGTGACACTGTCCACAGAAAGATGGAAGGAATTTTGTATGTTAAGTTTGCAGTTCTGTACCTGTGCGGGCACAATCTAACAAACCTAAGCTGTACATGGGATCTTTCGAGATTTTGAGTTACTTTTTTGAGGGGAGCATGCTTCAAAATCGGTGCCACAAAAATAGCAGCTGTGCTGTTAAAGAGTGAGTTTAGGTACATGACACTACATGAAGCATTCTTCTTATTTTAATTCTCACATGTAGATCTGTTTCTCTCCCTTTTTTGCGTTGCTGACAATGAAAGCCAGAGCCACGTGCATGTGAGGGAGCTGCTTTACCGCAGGTTTACACCCATAGCTCTTGATTTTTAAGATTTTGAACTCGTAGTTCTCCTGCTTCTACCTTGAGTATGTAGGGATTGTTAGCCTTGACAAGTATGTCCCTTAGCAGGTTTATGATTCATTTAACAACAGAGAGAAAGCAAAAATTAGAACGTGCCTTCTCAGGTAACTTGCTAGTGAATGACAAACCAGGATTGAGCCACCTTTGATCTTATGGTAAAACTATTTTTACCTATAATGTTATCACTCTCTGTTGCAGTAATTAAGGATGAGTCAGGAAGTCTATCCTGTTTTTGTTTGAAATATCTCAAAATTGTTAAGGTCCAGAAAGAAGATTGTTTTTAAATCGATAATAATTATGTAATTTTGATCAGTTGTGTTAGGTTTTCATAACGGAAGTTTTGTTGCTTATTTTGAGATAAGTATCTGTTCTTATGTATATTTCTTACTATTTCTCTTAAGCTTGAAGCACTTTATGTGTTTCCCAAAGTGATTTTTAAAAAGAAAAACCAACTGCTTTGTAATATATTTCCTGTGGCTATAATAAAATACTTTAGCAAAAGCTATTTAAGGGGGATAGAGTTTATTCTGGCTCACAGTCTAAAGGAACTCAGTCCATTCAGGCAGGAAGGCAGCAGAAGCACAAAGCACTGGTCACATCTCATCCATAGTCAGGAAGCAGAGAATAGTGAATCCTCCCACCTCGGACTAAGCAGTCGGTGTTAATTTCCCAGAAGACTGTACAAAGGCCTCTCCTGGTGACTGTGGGTTCCATCAAGTTGGTAACACCAACCAAGCATCACACTCTGTCAGCTTTGGGAAATGTAGAAGAAATGACCACGTTGCTACTTTCTTCATGGAATGTATATTTTCCTCATGCTTTCAGCAAGCTACTATTAGTTTTTGTCTTCCTAAAAAGAAACTGCAGTGCTCAGTACTTTGTAAGTAGCTTTGAAGCCTAGTATTACATGGAATCTACTTTGGTAAGTGGTGATCCAAAACACTGAGAAAAGAGCAACTTTAATTATCGCTTACTGGGGAACCAGCTTAGAGATTGAGCTGCCATGGGCTACATCTGTGCAGGGGTACTAGGTTATCTCCATGCATGCTCCTTGGTTGGAGTATCACTCTTTTTTTAAAATTTTATTTAATTTTATTTTTAATTACACTTTATTTACTTTGTATTCCACCTCCAGTTCCTCCCTTCTCCCCTCCCAATCCTTCCCTTCCTTCCCCTTCTCCACACATGCCCCTCCCCAAATCCACTGGTATGGGAGGGTTTCTTTTTCTTCCTTTTGATCCTAGTCTCTTAGGTCTCATCAGGAGTGGCTGCATTGTCTTCCTCTGTGGCCTGGTAAGGCTGCTTCCCCCTCAGGGGGAGGTGATCAAAGAGCAGACCAATCAGTTCGTGTCAGAAGCAGTCCCTGTTCCCATTACTATGGGAACCTGCTTGGACACTGAACTGCGATGGGCTACATCTGTGCAGGGGTTCTAGGTTATCTCCCTGCATGGTACTTGGTTGGAGTATGAGTCTCAGGAAAGACCCCTGTGCTCAAATCTTTTGGTTCTGTTGTTCTCCTTGTGGACCTCCTGTCCTCTCCAGATCTTACTGTTTCCCACTTCTTTCATAAGATTCCATGCACTCTGCCCAAAGTTTGGCCATAAGTCTCAACATCTGCTTTGATAGTCTGCAGGGAAGAGCCTTTCAGAGGCCCTCTGTGGGAGGCTCCTAACTTGTTTCCTGTTTTCTTCTTCTTCTGATGTCCATCCTCTTTACCTTTCAGGATGGGGATTGAGCATTTTAGCCAGAGTTCTCCCTCTAGATTAGTTTCTTTAGGTGTACAGATTTTAGTATGTTTATCCTATATTATATATCTATATGAGTGAATATATACCATGTGTGTCTTTCTGCTTCTGGAATAGCTCACTCAGGATGATCCTTTCCAGTTCCCATCATTTACCTGCAAATTTCATGATTTCCTTGTTTTTAATTGCTGAGTAATATTCCATTGTGTAGATGTACCATAATTTCTGTATCCATTCTTCAGTTGAGGGGCATCTGGGTTGTTTCCAGCTTCTGGCTATTACAAATAAAGCTGCTACAAACATGGTTGAACAAACGTCCTTATTGTGTACTTGAGCCTCTTTTGGATATATGCCTAGGAGTGGTATAGCTGGATCTTGAGGAAGCATTATTCCTAGTTGTCTGAGAAAGCGCCAGATTGATTTCCAAAGTGGTTGTACAAGTTTACATTGAGGCTTCTTAACAAAATATGAACTTGGGCCAATGAAGTGTCTCAGTGTCTCAGTGAATAAATATGCTTGTCACAAAGCCTGTTCGACCTGAACCTCATGATAGAATTTGGAAATGGGCTCCCACATACACACCATGCTACATTCTCATGGTGCCTCCAGGCACAAATTAAATAAACAAATAAATACAGTCTTCATAAAGCTACGAACTTTTTTCTTTTCCAATTTTTTAAATCTTTTTAATATTAGTTACAGTTTGTTAACTTTGTATCCCTTCTATATCCCACTCCCTCTTTCCCTCCCAAACCCACATTCCTTCCCTCATCTCCTCCCCACCCCTTTCCAAGTCCACTGACAAGGGAGGAGGTCAAAGAGCCCTCCATTGAGTTTGTGTCAGAAACAGTGTCTGTTCCCCTTATTAGGGTACCCACTTAGATACTGAGCTACCAAGGGCTACATCTGAGCAGAGGTTCTAGGTTACATTCATACATGGTCCTTGTTTGGAGAAACAGTCTCATAAAACACCGCTGTGCCCAGAAATATTTGGTCCTTGTGGAGCTCCTATCCTCTCCCAAGTCATATTAACTCCCTCTTCTTTCATGTGATTCCCTGCACTCTGCCGAAGATTTGGTTATGAGTCTTAATATACTAGCAGTTGATACACTGCTAGGTAGAGTCAGAGGCCCTGTACTGTAGGTTTCTGTCCTGTTACTTGTTTGCTCCTACATCCAATGTCCATCCCATTTGTCTTTCTAAGTGAGGATTGATCATCGTACCCTGGGCCCTCTTTCTTGTTTATCTTCTTTAGATGTATAGATTTCAGTATGTTTATCCTATCTTACAGGTCTATATAAGTGAGTGTATACCATGTGTGTCTTTCTGCTTTTGGGATACCTCACTGAGGATGATCGTTTCTAGGTCCCACCATTTCCCTGCAAATTTCATGATTTCCTCCATGGCTTTTTAAATACTTGACTCATATTTCATATAGACTGCTTTAAAATTTTGATTAATGGTATTACCTTGTTACATAAGTAATTGCATTGGCATTGATTGTTTGTTTTAACTAGATTCTCCTAAAACGGTGATTGAAGGATCGTGATCCGTGTGACAAGGCAAGAAGCAAGTTTCTGAGAGTGGATTCAAGTGTGAGGTCAGCACATGCAGAAAATGAAGAGAAAGGTGAAATTTATATTTCTTTTTCCTTGAACTGAGTTTGTCAGTATAAATCGGAGGAAAACTGCATCTTGTAATTACAAACCTTAGCCCACCAAGAGAAAACTTACTGTGGACGCTAAATACAATCAGCAGAGCTTTCGTCTTGATTGTCGGTCGGAACTTTTTCATTCCCTTCACAAGTACATGGGTAGTCCCAATGACTATCTGAGAATATATTTATATTGTTTATTTATTTATTAGAAATGTTCTTTATTTCAAAGTAATTTATGAATGATAGAATATAGATGACCTAAAGATGGAAACACATTTTCTGGTTTTGACTGTGAACTTATTTTCAGACAATGAATACTCCTTCCATTTGTCTTAGGGCCTTAGAATTATTAGTAAGTCCCTGTTATTTAACTTGTATTTAATTATACTGCAGTAATTTCAGAAAACAAGTGAAAATTTACTAAGTAATATGATGGTTTACATTGTACTTTCAACTTTTAAAAGTACTTATGTAATATACATTGTTGGATTTGTGTACATTTTTGTTTGTTTTTGCTGTTCTTTGTGTGTGTGTTAGACCTTTTCTTTTATTTTTTTTTTTATTTATTTTTTTTTTTGGTAACAAAGCCAAGAGGATTTCAGGTATTTTGTTTAAAAAAAATTTAGTTTAGTTTTGTTTTGTTTTGTTTTGTTTTTGTTTTTCTTTTAGCAAACACAGCAATCTTATGCTGATGTTAAAAGCAAGGGCAGTGGCAGTAGTGATCACCAACATGGGGAATCGTGGTGCTACTCCTACTTGCAAGTGGATTGTATGGAAATAATATTAGTAACATATTAGATACGGATAATAATAATAATATGTCTATTGCATCAAAACTAATAAAAATGGCTTAGACATTTGATGTATATTCAATAGGTAGAAGATAATGTTTTGTTTCTTGCAAAAGGACCACATGGAGGATTTACCCAAACAGCCAGTAGTGATGAATCATTTACATATAATCCATTATATCGAAACAATATGTCTTAAAAGTGGAAAATAAAACTTTCTATTGGAGAAAAACAAAAAAAGAAAACGACTTGAGAGACTAGACAGAAGGTCATAGCTCAAGGCCTGCCTGGGCTATAAAGTAAGCTCAAGACACCTCAGCAATGTAGAAGAACCCTGCCAAAAATAAAACTGCTGGGGAAATAGTTAGCTTAACAGCAGAGTGCTTGCCTATCATGTGTGAGGCCATAGGTTTCATTCTCAACACTGAAAGAAAAAAAAGAAAGAAAATGAGAAAAGAAGGAAAGAAAGAGAAAGAAAGAAAATCCTAGATTTTTACATTGAAAGAGAATTTTAGAATACTTAATAGAATTTTGGCTATCTGGTAAAATTGATTTTTACAAGGGTACAATATAATAATACAATGAGTTTTAATTAATATATTTAAATATTGCATGTTAAAAGATTAATATATTCATTTATCTTCTTTTGTAAGACATATTTAGTATAGCATACACTCCAACCATTATTTTGCTTTTGCATATGAAAATAGGAAACACTGTTTTTGTAAGTTATTGAATGCGAATTTGATCTGCATCAGCTTATTTATAAAAGGAATGTTATTTTGGTGTTATTTGTATTGATTATGTGTTTTTTAGACTTCTCCATATCTTTCTGTGATATTATTTATTGCACCAATAGAGAAATATAAATCTGCAAATGTAGTAGAGTCCTACTACTACATATATAATTTCACTTGCTTTGAAACTTTAGTCATTTGATGACTAAATAGAGATGCCTACTTACTCATTTATCATGTCTCAGACCTAGATTGGTTGCAGTAATACGTGGTATATAAAATAATTGAAAAATACAAATTAATCTTTGGCTATAAGTTATACTATCATACATACATATGGATTAAAAATTAAATAACTTATTTAATGATCTTTTATAAGCTTGTCATCGACCTAGGACATAACACCATAATATATGCAGTCACTATTCTTTATTGTTTTATTTTAAATGGGTTTGTTTATTAGGTGGCAAGATAATATAAAAATGAAGATGAATAAAATATTAATATTCTGATCAATTAATATGGTATGAGAATAGTATCACTCAAACTTTTTGTCTAAATACCTCACTGGGGTGTGGCTTAAATCAATTCAAATATTTTTGAATATTTTGCAAATAATGTATTAAATACGCATATGTTAGCTTCAGATTTTCCTTCTACAAATTACAATTTTCATAAACATTAAACTCTACATAAAATTTTAGTGTTGTACTTCTTGAAGAAGGCCTACATGATAAATGGTAGTTGGTACTTCTCAGAATAGTTTATAATAATTGTTTTAGCTTAATTTGTTACTATAGATCTTAATTGTAAAGCTACATGTCTTACATTGTTATATTATCTTAAAATAAATGTACCTCCTTTGAACCAAGAAACACTGCAGTTTGCTAGTATGCATATCAGTGAACTAATTTTCTTTCTGAATATATCACTTTCTAACTTGGGAAATCTTTATGGGTTACCATTAATTTTAAATCCACTTCCATAGCAATACACAGCATCAAATTTTAACTCATGAATACCTCTGTAGACAAGTAAATTGCAGAATCATGGAGCCTTCCCAGAACATTTCAGAGAACTCCTTGTCTTAAAGAACTATGGCTGTTATCTAGAATATTTGCATGTGACTTAATAGAGTGTCTGTTTTGTCTCACTGAACTAATCACTTAAATGGCTTAAAATGAAGCCAGAACTACAGTAGCCCATGTCACGAGTGTTGTTACTTTATAGATGTCATCTTGCTAAAAGAACACCTAGAAGTTATATTTTAAAAGTGTATTAGTTATCTTTCTGCGCTATTTAGGTTTGGTTTTAGTTTCTTTAGATGGTCTTTACTTTGTAGCCAAGGATGGACTCATTCCTTAGCTCAAGCAGTGCTCCAACCCCAGTCTCCTAAGTTCTTGGCATTTGTCTGTGTATCACCACACCGTATCCCCTTCTGCCATCAGTAAATAAACACTTTTTTAAAGTGCAGTGTTTGTATTCCTAAAGGATGCGAAAATGTTAATTGTGTAATATTCGGTAAGTAAAATAAAAATCGTAAGTGATTAAAAAAGCATATTTTCTTTTTTCTTTTATGGGCAGCATTTTTTACTTAGTAGCTCATGAAATAATGGCCTACCATTGTCACATGTTATATTCTGTGGAAATCATCTTTGTAATTGTCTTTTAATAAATATTTTAGCATCTTAAATATAAGGTCATATTGGGCTGGAGAGATGGTTCAGAGGTTAAGAACACTGCTTGTTCTTCCAGAGGTCTTGAGTTCAATTCCCAGCAACCACATGGTGGCTCACAACCATCTATAATGAAATCTTGTGCCCTCTTTTGGCATTCAGGTGTACATGCAGGCAGAACATTGTATGCTAAATAAATAAATCTTTTTTAAAAATAAGGACATATTTATAACTATATGCATATAAGTATGCAATGCTTATAGAACAGTAAAAGGGTATAACTGTGAAATTCATCTTTCAAGGATAATTTTGTCCACTTAGTAAAAGACAAGAGGGACACATGCTAACAAAAAGTAAGTAGGGGGAAGAAAAACCAAACACGTGGAATAGGAATCTGAATGGGGGAGGGGGTTAAATATTGAGACTGAGTAACAAAAATATATATATATATTTTTAAATACATGCACATAAAATGAAAATGTTATGTGTTTTCATGTGAGTTCCAGATGACAAAGATGGTTTTAAAGAATATGTGGTATGGTTTGCTGCCCTTCCCAGTGTTGGTGAAGCTGTCTGAATGACACAACATTAGTACCTCAGCCTTTACCTCTGGATCACACTATCCCAATGTATATACTTACAGTGTATAGTTTTATATGTCCACAAGTCTAGCAAAATGGTGTATAATGGAAAAAGTAAGTTTCTTTATGGTGTTGATATGACATGATCTGCAAACATTTATATTAGGACACAGTAGAGTTTAAAGTGTGTACTCTGCTATCGTGGTACAAAATATCTTTTCATTATATAGTACTGTATTGTAGTTGTATTCATTTCATCAGCAGTTCTGAACCCGTGAGTTGCTTGCTAACCCTTTGGGTGATGAACAGCCCTTTCACAGGGGTCTCCTAAGACCATTGGAAAATATATATATTTATATAATGATTTGTAACAGTAGGAAAAGTACAGTTAGAAAGTAGCAATGAAAATAATTTTATGGTTGGGGGTCACCACAACATGAGGCACTGTATTAAAAGGTCGCAGCACTAGGAAGGTTGAGAATCACAGCATTATATGTGTATATTTTAAAAGCCAAAGAGTAATCAAGCCTCATTTTTTGTCTAAATAACTTTCTCCATTTAATTATTAAACTTCAATAACTTTCTCCACTTCAGTTTGCTAAAATGATCATGTAACCCACTTACCTGTCACTAATTCCTTCTGGATTCATCTCTAAAACTGTGTATTGCTAGTGAATTTGAACACATCTGGCTAAATATAAGCCCTTTATTATTCTGAAAATCCCAGCTGATGTTCTGCATCTCACTGAGCCATCTAAAGTAACCCCGCTCACTTGTAACAGCCCTCATCCTAGGGCCTCCATCCCCAAGACACCCTCTATTCTTCTCTTTTTCTGGAGTGAAAATGCCCTGTCGTCCCTGAGGAAAGTTGCATAGTAAGTGATTTTTTTTTTTTTTCTTTTTAGCTATGTGCCTTGAAAACACCTTTATTCTACCTTCAGGGTTGGGGAATAGTCTGTCCAGAGATAGCAATCTAGAAGGGCACATCTCATCTCTTCCTCCAGATTGTAAAAGCATTATCCCATTGTGTTCCAGCTTTCAGTGTTATTCTCAAAAAGTCTGATGTCATTTAGATGCCTCACCTGTTTTTCTGTCCTCTTGAAGGCTGCGGTCTTTTGCTATTTTCTGTATCATAAGCTTTCTCCTTGCTGTACCTTCATATAGGTTTTTTTTATCCCTTGTTGGTGTTGGGCACAGTAGTATTTTTTCTGCAGTCTCACAGTATCCAGTTTTGAAAATAATTTTTTGAAATAAGTATTTTGAGTATGTCCTCTCCTTTTGCTTTCTCTGCCTGTTTTTTTTTCTGAAATATGTTATTCAGATACCCGGACTTCTGTACTCAACCTGTAACCTTATCTTCCCTATTCTTTATTCATCTCTTTGTCTCTTATGGTACCTTGTTATGTTTATTCATTCTCTTTAGATTTTTTTTATTCTACTCTTAAAGTGTTCTGAATTTTTATGTCGATTTTTGTTTCATATATTCCATTACTTATTTTTAATTGTCTAATTTCAATTTCTTTGATGTTTTCTCCTACTTCTTTTATTGCCTATTCTGTGTGTGTTTTGTATTAGGCTTCTCATATTACAGGGTTTTGTTCAATATCTAATAGTTCTTTGCTGTATGCTTATATTTTACAGCACATTGGAATCTGTGTGTGGATAGGATGAGCTTTTAATGGATGGAGTTCCCTTTCTGCAATTCTGGCCAGCCTGTTTAGCTATGAAGCCCCTTTATCATATGCATTGACAGGTCCTTTCTCTGGCTGGCAAGAATTCTGCCAGGTAGTTCAAAGCTTCAATTCCTTCAATTCTGTTTTGTTCAGATCTGAATTTTGTTCAGAGCTGAATATGAGAGAGAGCGAGAGCAAGTGATTCCTCTTTCTCTGAGTACTTCAATCTGTGCATAAAATCTTTTGGAAGCTTTGAAGGGTTTTTCACTGGTGTATGTTAGGGAGGAGAAAGCAGGAAAAGGCAGGAAAGACCCTGGAATCTTAAATGGCTCCTAAACAGTGTTTCAGCCCTCCATGCTATTCACAGTGCTAACTTTGACAATACCACAATCCTTAATTTCAAGCTTTGAGGAACTCAACTGTGGGAATCCACTTCTTTCAAAGTTCTCTCCTATTACAGGCATTTGCATTATTTTGATCTATGTTAGTGTCCATTTCTGAAACCTTAAAAAATGTTTTTTCCTGTATTACCATTTCCAATTTTTCTTTTCCATGAAGAAGAAAACTTTTTTTTAAAAAAATTGGTTTTTATTCTGTTATTTCAGTATCACTTCCAGGATTGGCAGAAATGTGTCTTCAGAACAACATATATAATATTTAAACTCTGTTCAAAATATATCTGGAAATATACATAAGAAACTTAAAAATAGTCTTCAGAGTTTAGGATCTCAACTTGATAAATATTTTTGTAATGAATGAGTTTATTTTTCAATTTCAAGCAAAATTAAATTATTCAAACATTACTAAGTGAACATTTACTTTAGGAAGTGAAAATAAACCCTCATAAAATACTCTTTATTTTTTAATCACACACCAAATAAGAGGTAGCTCCACTCGTTTATTTGTTCAGAGATTGTAAAGAGTGCCATGAAATGTCCCTTTGAAGTAATGGTTTTCATGAGGATAAAAACAGTCATTTATACCTTTTAAAAATATTGATATTTTAATCACGTTTATTTGTAAGACAATAAGATTAATGGCAACTGTACTTCAGCATGGCATTTCTGTAGCAGTATTTCCAAGGTAGCAGCTTGAAGTGGGCAGGTAGAGGTAGTTTTAAGGTAAACAGATTATCATGAAAGCAGGTTTTAGACTAGGTAAAATGAGAGTTTAGGACAGAGTGGAGACAATGAAGACCACTCTGTGCTGCATGTTGCTCTAGGTGTACTGTGCAAGGTAAAAGGTCAAGTTGAAACCTAAAAGTAAGTACTGTGAAATCTATACTTTTTTCATGTCATCACTCTCTACTGCTGAGAAGTTCTCAAGAAGGTGGGTATCTTATATACAGTTTGTGCTGTAATATTTAATTACAGTGAGTGTACAGAAGATTAGCTGTCTCAAAGATCCTTTTGAAATCAGATTGCACATCAAAACTTCATTGTGCCCGCTAAGCAAGTAAATTTAAGAAAGAGGAGAAGGTGATGTTAAGACTTATTGCAAAACGAACAAATAAAAGAGTAGGATTTACTAGTTGTTCAGCCTATTAAGGCAAAGCCGAATGTCAGCCCTTATTTGTCACATGTGTGTTTCTAAAATCTACAACAGCTTGGGCCATACAAAGTATTCCTTTGCTTATAATTGGGCTAAGAAATAAATTAGGAAACAAACAAATGCTAAATAGGTTATGCCAACAATTCAGTTTGTTCTGTTTCTGATACTCCCTTGGCTGAACAGAAGATTAACACATTTTTGCTTCCAGGTGCATGCAATTTCAGAAGCTAAGCTAATTCCTACCTGCAATAGTTAGACCCAAATAAATGCATCATATGTTCTACTGGTTGTAATCTCCAAGGGTATTTTTTCCCCTTAAAGGAAAAAAAAAAAAAAAAAAAAAGGCAAAAAGTAAAATTTTAAAAATCTGAGAGTTGAGCTCCAGGTTGTCATAGGTGGGAATCCAGTAGCTAAGATCCTGTCTGGATTTGCTATAAGGAAGCCAGCACAAGAACATACAGAAGAGGGACCTCAGCCATAAGAAAAGAGCTCAGTGGCAGGTTGGCAATTGAAACTTGAACAGTAGTGAGCCTGCGAGCTGGGGGTATGGGGGAGCAGATTGCTCTAAACCCACAGTTTTATAGTATGAATGTGATGTGCTTGAAGTAGCAATGAGACTTCTTCCTTGAGTTAGAAATCTTCAGGGTTTTCAGAGATATGTATGCATAAGCACATGTATGTGCCTGCTACACACACACATACCTGCCTGCCTGAAGCAGGGAAAAAATGCTTTACGAGATTTAAAACAGGATTTTATGTTGATTTTACGTATATGGGTATTTCACCTGTGTACCCAGTACATGCAGTTCCAGGCATTAAATCCTCTGGAGCTGGCATTACAAAAGGTTCTCAGCTGCCATGTAGGTGCAGAGAACCAAACCTGGATCCTTTAGGAAGGCAATAAGAACTCTTAACTGCTAAAGCATCTCTCCAGCCACAAGCGTAACCTTTTTCAAAAAGACTGACCAATCCAGAACAGGGAAGCAACTATGGATCATAATTAATAGCAGCATTGAATTTAGATTCTGAGAATATAGATGTTAGAACAGGGATCAAAATTCAAAGGAGATACATATGAAATAAACCATGGAATTGCAAAAAATATTAAAAATAAAACTAGGAAGTAAACAAGTACAGTTAGTAGGTAAAATTTTATAGAAAGTAAACAATAGCTATAACCTAAATCACATTTAATAGCTTTGGCCAACTACATTGCATGTTCAAGGCCAACCTGGTATATGCAAGATCTTATCTCAAATCAAATGAATAACTGAAAGAAAAAAGAAAGAAAGAAAAGGAAGGAAGGAAGGAAGGAAGGAAGGAAGGAAGGAAGGAAGGAAGGAAGGAAGAAAAAGGTCTCCTACTTTCAGGTATTTAGTTATACCAATGACAGGTTAATACTTTACATTAAATAGAAGTTCACTCATAATTAGACATCTACATGTAGAAAATGTAAATAGATGCATATTTATTACCCTGCACAAAACTTAAGTTCAAGTGGATCAAAGACCTCAACATAAAGCCAGACACTAAACCTGTTAGAAGAAAAAGTGGAGAAGAGCCCACTTTTGGCACAGGAGACAACTTCCTGTAACAGAACACCAACAGCTCAGACTCTAAGACCAAAAATTAATAAATGGGACCACATGGAACTGAAAAGCTTCTGTAAGGCAAAGGACACTATCTACAGAACAAAATGGCAGCCTACAGATTGGAAAAGGTCTTCACCAACCCTACATCTGACAAAAGGCTAATATCCAAAATATATAAAGAACTCAAGAAGTTAAACACCAGCAAACCAAGTAATCCAATTAAAAAATGGAGTACAGAGCTAAACAGAATTCTCAATGGAGGAATCACTAATGGCTGAGAAGCACTTACAGAAATGCTCATTAGTCATCAGGGAGATGCAATTCAGAACACTCTGAGATTCCATCTTATACCAGTCAGAATGACTAAGATCAAAAACACATGCTCGAGAATATATGGAGAAAGAGGAAGATTCCTCTATTGCTGGTGAGAGTACAAACTTGAACAACCATTTTGGAAATCACTGGTGCTTTCTCAGAAAACTGGGACTAGGACTACCTGAAGACATAGCCATTACACTACTGGGCATATACCCAAAAGATACTCTGCCATTCAAGAAGGACATTGGCTCAACTATGTTCATAGTAGCTTTGTTCAGAATAGCCAGACACCCAGATTTCCCTCAACTGAAGAATGGACAAAGAAAATGTGCATTTACACAATGGAATACTACTCAGCTATTAAAAACAAGGAAATCATGAAATTTGCAGGCAAGTGGAAGGAACTGGAAAAGACCATCTTGACTGAGGTAACCCAGACCCAAACTAATGTATGGTATCTACTCACTTATAAGCGGGTATTAGCCATATAGTACAAGATAACCATACTACAATTCAAAGAAGACCCAAAGAAGCTAAGTAACAAGGAGGACCCAAGGGAGGATGCCTTAAATTCACTCAGATGGGGAAATAGGCATGGGAAGTAGTTGAAGAGTCAGAAGAGGATAGGAGAAGAGTGTAGGGAAGGAAACAAGGGTGCAGAGCAGATATGGTGAGAGCGGAAGGGGGAGGACAGAAGACTTGCAGAGAGAAGAGAAACTGTAGGAGACAGCATTTCTGAGATAAGCTAGAGACCTACAACAGGGTAGGCTCCAGAGAGTATGTGAGGGTGACTCTAGCTGAGACCCCTAGTAACAGGGGTTATGGAGACTGAAGAGGACACCCTCTAACTAGACATGACTCCTGTGGGAGGGAGGTAGAACATCAATCCACCCACAAAATCTTCGCCCCAAAATTTATCCTGCCTACAAGATTTGCAGGGATAAAAATAGAGCAGAGATGGAGGGAATGTCTAACCAATTCCTGGCCCAACCTGAGATCAACCCCATGGGAGAAAACCGACCCCTGACACTAACAACACTCTGCTATGCTTGCAGATGGGAGCCTAGCATAGCTGTCTTCTGTGAGGCTCCACCCAGCAAAGGATCAAAACTGATGCTCAAACTCAGCCAAAGATTGGATGGAGCGCAGGGAACCTTGAGGAAGAGTGGGAGGAAGGATAGAAGGGCTGGGAGGGAACAGGAGCCCCACAAAAAGACCAACAGAGCCAACTAACCTGGGTCCAGGGGGTCCTGCAGAGACTGAAGCACCAACCAACAACCATGCATGGACTGGATCTAGGCCCCCTACACATACATACCTTATGGGCAACTTGGTCTTCTTGTGGGTTCCCTAGTAAGAGGAATGGTGGCTTTTTCTAACATGAACTCTGTTTCATGCTTTTCGATCACTTCCCTGGTGGGGCTGCCTTTTCAGGCCACTGTGGAAGAGGATGTGCTCAGTTCTGAGGAGACTTGAAGTGCTGGGATGAGTTAGTGAGGCCCTCTTTTCCTGAGGGGTAAGGGTGGAGTAGGAGAAGAGGAAAATGGTGACTATGATTGGCATGTGAAGGGAACAATTACATATAGCTAAAAGTAAAAAAAAAAAAAAAGAATAGTCGACTCAACATTTAACAAAATACTGGATTTTTTTAAGTGTTTTCTCCTTTTATTTTATTTTTCTGTATACAAGTGTCTTGTCTGCATATGTCTGCACATGCCTGACCAGAAGGTATCCGATCTCCTGGAACTGGAGTTAAGATGGTTGTGAGCCGCCATGTGGCTCCTCTGGAAGAACAGTTGGCACTATTTACTACTGAGTCATCCCTCCAGCCTTCTAAATACTGAATTTTTAATAAATACTGTTTACTGTCTAGTGATGATATGTTTTACTTATAAAGACATAGATAGTGTACATGAATGATGACAGAAAAGAACCACTAATAATAAGGAATTAAAATGGTTACACTGGCCTCAGACAGCAGACAACAAGGCAAGGAATGTCACCAGATCCATTTGTTGGAGTCATTAAGAGACAGAAGTCATACAACAGTTTAAACAGAGAAATGATTTAAACTTTTCTGTCATAAAAGAGTATGGAGATAACCTAGAACCCCTGCACCTAGAACCCCATGGCAGTTCAGTGTCCAAGTGGGTTACATAGTAATGGGAAGAGGGACTGCCTCTGACATAATCTGATTGGCCTGTTCTTTGATCACCTCCCCCTAAGGGGGGAGCAGCCTTACCAGTCCACAGAAGATGACAATGCAGCCACTTCTGATGAGAACTGATAGTCTAAGATCAGAAAGAAGGAGAGGAAGACCTCCCCTATCAGTGGACTTGGGGAGGGGCTTGCATGCAGAAAGGGAAGGAAGGGTAAAATCGGGAGGGAAGGAGGGAGGGGCTTATGGGGGGATACAAAATGAATAAAGTGTAATTAATAATAATAATAAAATGCCTTATTAAAAAAAGAGTACTAGAACAATAGTAAGTTAACTAGTAAAAAGTGGAAGAGAATTTTAGAAAAGGAATACCCTACCAAGGACAATTTTATTAGTTACTTCTCTCATTACTGACAAAAGCAATTGTTCTGGCTTGCTGTTTGAAAGCACAGTCCCTCAAGGCCCTGAGGGCATGATGTTGAGGGTGGCTGTGGCAGCTGTGGCAGGAACATGACTCAGCTGGTCACATTTCATCATCCAGGAAGCAGTAAGATATGAATGCTGCCTCTCTCCAACTTTATTTTTTAATTTGACCTTCCCATTTAATTTTTTTCCTTTTTCTCTAATTTTATATAGTCGGGCACTCCAGTCCATGGAATGGTGACATGCACACTCAGTTAAACCTCTCTGGAAACACCTTCAGTGACAGTGAGAGAATTCCAAATCTTGTCCACATAGTAGTGAAAATAACATCACAGCAAACATCACTGTTAGCATTGAGCCAGGGCTTCTGTGGTAGCACTCCCACTATTACAGTTGAGATCCAGGTTGCTTGAGTCATGGCTTTGGTTCCCTGAACCAGGAAGAAGTCATATAGGTGTTTCCTAAGCTGGAGCATAATTGGGATTTGCTGAGAGTCTCCAGGATCCCAGGGAGACTACCTGCATTTTAAGGAGCCTGGCTGTGGTCTCAGAACTCATGAAGAACCACAGCAGTTGCTGATAGCTGTGACCTGGAGAACACTGTCTTCTACAGGAACCTAGAATATCTGCAGAATGGCTTTGTCACAGTAAATCTAAAGAGAAGGTGCGGGGAATGATGGCCTTGGTTAGTATGGTCCTTGGTTAGCATGGCCTTGATGGTATAGTCTTGTAATCTAAGATACACTACCCCAGTGAAGGAAGCATTAGGGAATGTTGCAACCTGCAGAAAACTTGACCACACAAAGAATATGCAGTAGTACAGAAAGGGCACTCAGCAAGACCCAGGAAAACCAGAACCGAAAGAGAAAATCTCTAGAATCTTCTACCTGCAATGTTTAACACCAGGCTACATATCAACAGAAATATTTGCAAAGCCCAGCCTTGTGATTACAGAGTAGGAGGAAATAAATCAATGAACACCAATCACACTTCCTCCCTTGAACTGCCCATCTTCAGTATTTACCCTGCACGGTGAATGTGTCACGGTCCACACAACAGTAGACAGCCCTTTATTTCCCCCAACAGAATACTCAATGCCTTCTCTAAATGAAATACACACCCCAATAAGATACATAATAAGGTCTATACTAATTGTCCCGCAAAATCCATATTTCCAGTAATTGGTCTTTTGCACAAAAACGCAATTCAAAGTTAACCTCTAGCAACTTGCATGTAATTAAGGGAAAGGAAAACATTAGTAGATTCACCTAAGTATGAAAAACTAGAAAATACACAAAACCACCATATTCTTCTTTAATTGTTATGTGTGGTGAATCACTATTCTTTTGCCCCCACCAGCAGCCAGAGCCTCTGCTGAGGATTCTTTACCTGACTGATCAACTCAAATCTTCATTCCTAGATGGTCCAAGTCCTCTGATAGTCTCCCTCATTTGGGCTCCTGTAGGACCTCCATTAACCCTTCCTACCCAATGCACAGTACTAATAACTCCAGAGAATCTCCTGGATGGTTTAGACCTCCAAACTAAAATGTACAGCAATGACCCATTTTCCTATTGGTAATAGCAAATTGTTCCAACTAGAAGAGAAACCTACATTTCTGCATGTTGGTTTAGGTACTTAAATTCACAATAGCCAAATGGGAATCTCTCTTTTTCTCCAATTGAGCAGAATCATTGTTGAGCCACCTAGAGGGACCAGGCACTATTCAGGAAGTAAGATATGTTGCTGGAAAGATTGAAACAGATGCTGAGAGTCACAGCCAAACATTAGCTGGAGCTCCAGAAGTCTTGTGGGAGTGTTAGAAGAATGATAGAAGGAACTGCAGGGTACAAGAACTCCACAAGAAAACCAACAGAGTAAACTAACCTAGGCCCATAGGGACTTAATAGACTAAAGCATCAACCAAAGAGTATAATGCCAGGTTCACAGGAACCTCAGAGACCACCAGGAGATGACTTGATGCAATTTCAAGAGAGCTTTATTACGAGAGTGATTGAACTTGGGACCCAAGTGTCTCTGGTGCAATAGTAGAGAAATGGGACCCTGAGCTCTGAGTGAACAGGATTTTTAAAGGGAAAGTCTGTGATCAGGGGGTTTCCATGGCAGCAAGCAGGGGGGCACAAGTCTTGGCGTTACAGAATTGGGTGAAGTTTAGCAGGGCAGGGTGACCTTTTCTAAGACACACAATCACAATGGCTAAGGCATATAATCACAATGGCTATTTTTCTAAACCACATCTGAAACATTGGGGAGAATTTTCCCACCCAGTTCTCAACCCATTCCCATTGATTATTGCCAGGGAGTTTGTCTCTATTTTCTATGAAGCATTTATTCTGTTATATTTCCTAGAGGCTGTTGCTAGGAGAGTTAACTTTGTTTTCTGCCAGGTGTACATTCTGTGATAGTTCCTGGTACCTGAATTCAGTACCAGTCAAGATCTTTATTTCAAAATGGAGTTATATTCAGGCTAACTGAAACTCTTCAAGAGCATGTATGGTCTGGACCTAGGTCTTCTACACATATGGGGAGCTTGGTCTTCATGTGGGTGGCCTAACAAGTGGAGCAGGGTTTATCTCTAACATATTACTCTGTTGCCTGCTTGACCTCAGTGGAAGAGGATGTGCTCAGTCCTGATGCTCACTGATGTGCTGGAAGGGGTTGATAATGGGGGGAACTCCCCTTCTCTGAGAAGGGAAGGGGAGAAAGGGGGAAAAGGGTGAAGGTGGAACTAGGAGGAGAGAAGGGTGGGAACTGTAGTTGGGTTTTAAAGTGAATGAATAGATTAGATAGATAGATAGATAGATAGATAGATAGATAGATAGATAGATAGATAGATAGATACACACCAGAGAGAGAGAGACTTTTGAATTTTGTAGGGATTCCAACATTTTTTGCTATTAACTTCAGCAAGAATCTCAGGCTGAAGACTGGGAAGAAGGGGAGGGGGCCTTCCATAGAGAAAGTCAAAGGAAGTGAGACCCAAAGCATAAGGCATGTTTCTAACTTTGTATAACACATATGGAAGGAGGGCCACCCAGTCACTGCCAGTTTCAAGGGTCAATTTGATCAGTGCCCCCTTTAAGTCCAATTCATTCTTTCTACCTGGCCTGAACTTTGGGGGTGATACACACAATCAAGCTTCCAACTTATATTCAATGTATATTAGTCCTTGGGTTACTTGAGAGGCATAGGCTGGTCTGTTGTCTGACCCTATGAGAGAGGGCAATCCATACCTGGGTATGATATGATGTCTTCCAGCATCCTCTTGGCCACCACATTGGCAGTCTCACTCTTGGTGGGAAAGCCTCTACCTATCCTACGAAGGTATCTATAAAGAACAGCATACTTATAATCATATATTCCGGGCTTTATTTCAGTATAATCTATTTCCCAATTAGACCTGAGGTTTTGGCCTCTTACCTTAGTCCTGGTGAGTACTTGATTTGAGACAGTGGCATTGACAGCCTGGCATATAGGACAATGAGAGGTGATTTTTATCAATCATATTGCCTAGGTGGAAAATCTTGTATTTGGCAACCCCTTAGTAATTCTTTGATTTTTCTTTGGCCCAGGTGAGTATTTTGGTGAATCCTATGGAAAAGCTGTTGAGCAAAGACTTTAGGGAGGATGATCTGATCATCAGCAGTGTGGAGCTATCCTACCCTTTGGTAGCCTCCTTGGCATTTGGCCATATATTTCCTGTTTTCCTTGTCATACTGAGGCAAGAGAGGGAGTTTGGTTGCCACATGTTTACCAAGGCTTGGGAGAGGCCCAATGCTGTTTCCCTGGCTGCTCCATCAGCCTCCCGATTTCCTTGAGTTCCTGGTGAATTTCCCTTCTGATGACCTAAACAGTGGATAATAGAAACTTTGAGAGGGAGCCATAGATCTTCTAAAAGAGCTAAGATATCTTCTTTGTTTTTGACAGTTTTTCCTTCTGCTATGAGGAGGCCCGTTTCTTTACAAATGGCCCCATGCACATGTGCTGTAGCAAAGGCATATCTGCTCTCTGTATAAATATTAACAATGTCCCCTTTAGCCAGTTGTAAGGCCTCAGTTAGAGAAATGAGTTCAGTTTTTCAGGCCAAGGTTCCTGGAGGCAACGCTTCTGCCCAGACTTTTCCATTAAGATCTACCATTGCTGCTCCCACATACCTGGTACTGACTTCTGTTGGTTAAGAGGACTTGAGCTGCATCTAGCCATGAGATATCAGTCAGATCCAGTTAGAGACTTTGGACATCTTGTAGCACATCCCAGGAGATAATAGGGGCACACTGGTATAACCATAATTGAATGGGTTACCCATCCCATTCCTAAGTCCACCTTTCTTGGGCTAGGCCAGAGAAAATGGGGTTCTATAATTTCCAATTATTTAAATCATTACCAGCAAAAGGCAAGTGAATACTGTCTTGTTACCATCGGGGGACCCATGGCTCACAAGGGGAGAGTAACAGTAGAGTCAGCTTCTGACACCATTTGATGAGCTGCTTGAGGCCTGGTGTAAGGTGGGCTCTTTAAAGGGGCCAGAGTGGGAGCCTGCCCTCCTCCATCAGCTATGGCTTCCCCAGGAGCAGGTGGAGAGACTGGGTGGAAATCATCTTCTTCTGGGGCCAAAGGATGGAGCAAAGGTGGGGGACACAGAAGAGCCTCCCTGAAGGGGTGAGGAGGTAAGGGAGGGATAGAGGGCTTGGGAGCTACCAAGATGGAGGGTGCACTACTAGATATTTCCAGGTGGTGGTGTATGGAAGTTGGTCCAGGTGTCCTGAATTGTCGTAAATGAGTCTTAACCCTATAAATAATGGGTAGATGAAACATTCCCACCTCTGGCCATTCTACTTTGAAGATGGGCCATTTGCTCCTGCAAAAGATGGTTAGTTTATCCAGGCAAACAACCAAACCTGTATCCTCCACAATTCAGTGAAAATCCTTGAAGTAGTCCAGCACTAAACTCAAGGGAGTAGATGTAGTGTGAACTATGATTAGATATTTTATTACAAAAAACAAACAAAAGACAGCAAGTTAGATGTATGTGAATACAAGCAGACACAACTGTAGGTTCCAAGGCAAAAATCAAATGCAGCTTCAGTTGGTCTCAGCCAATGTGCACTTGAGGCAAAGAGACCTGATGCTGGCTCAGAAACCAGATGAGAATCTTCTGGTTCTCCCCAAACTTTACAAGACTCTAAAAGGCTCTCTCTGGGAGCTTAGCATGTCCTCAGGCGTCCCTGGCCATTGGACTGTCTGCAAGTCTGCCAAGTATTTTTCGGCCTCTTGACTATGCTCAAGTGATTCTCCAGACATAGAGATACAAAGACACCAAACAAGACATAAGGCACACCCAAAAACTTACTGACTGGTCAGGGAGAAAAAGAATCCCCTCAACCACTCCACCAACTTGAGTAGGGGTTCCCAACAATCCCAGTTGAGCCCCCAAATGTAAGTGTCTGAGACTCAAATAGTATACAAAAGCAGGGAGTGGTTATTCTGCAGAATTCCAGCATGCAGCTTGCCAACTTTTTCAAAATGGCGACCTAGAAACAGAGCACGCAAGCTCAATTTAAATGCAACGAGGGGATTTTCCAGAGTGAGTTATCCTTTAATTTGATTGGTTGGTAGTGACTCAGGAGGTATAGGGGTACTTAGGATTGGATAATTACTTGGGAACTTTCCAGAATTCCTAGGGACTTTTGCTATGAGTTGCTGAATCATTGTACTTGGCTCAAGTTCATGTGTTAACCTTTAAGCTGATTGGCTGAGCTTTATCCAGGAATTTTTTTTTCTATGTTCTGAGAAATAAAAACTCAGGCCTAGTCAAGCAAAATTGAAAATGAAGCCTGTCATGGAGTCAGGTTAGCCAAACAGATTAGGGCCTTTGAGGGTGGGGGTTCTCTAAAGGACCTTGGAGTTATTAGATCTCTCAAGAAAAATACTTTATTGTGCTAAAGAAAATATCCTTTGTTCTCTGGAATTTGGAGGAAAAAGAATGAATCCTGAATAATCTCAAATGGATTTCACTACCCAGGGATATAGTTATATCATTTTCCCAAACTGACCTCCAAAGGAGGTGTGTGATCTCTATGGACACCTTATGATAATAATGTAACCACATTACATCATTCTAAGAAATGGTAATCATGTGGAATTTTTTTGTTTTGTTTTATTTTACTTCTTGGCACTGGAAATTTTAGTTCCCCATGTCTGCTCATCCTGAGAAAAGTGGAACCAAAGTTTTTATTGTTTGTGATAAATTAGATGAGGTAGTTGATATAAAGTACCTCAGATAATGTGTGAAAATAGGGTACATGCAACTATTATTACTGCTATTGTTAGTAATCAGTAGACTTGAATCTGATTTGAGTTTGTAAAATTGTATTCTTAAAAGGCTTACTTTTAAAGATTTGCTTATTTGTGTGGATACCTTGCCTGCATGTATGTCTTGGCACCACATTTGTGCCAGGTGCCCTCAGAAGCCAGAAGGTGGCACTGGATCCCTTAGAACTAAAGTCAGAGATTGTTGTAAGCTGCCAGGTAGGTGCTAAGAGCTGAACTCAGGTTCTCTGCAAGAGCAACCAGTGCTCTTAACTGCTGAACCCTAAAACTGTATTTCCAAGAACTTTGCAAAATATTTATGAGAGGTGATTTAAAAAGAAAATAGGCATTTAAGTGTATATGAACTACAAGAAACAACAGTTTCAAAGTTGCTTCTTACTGTTTTGTTTAAAGGGTTGTTTATTTACACTTTACCTCTGTGGATTACATACCAACTCTTTCAAACTGCTCCTGGGCAGTTTGTCCTCCTGCAGTGTGTTGTACAAAGCCCCAATCAAAAGACCCACACACATTGATTTTATTGTCTGTGGCCACCCTCCTGAAATTCTTAACAATTGTTTTTTGTTTCTATTGTTTTTAATTACATACACATATCTGCATTTGAGTATATGCGTGTGGTTGCAGGTGCCCATGGAAGCCAGGAGGCATCAGATCCCACCGAGCTGGAATTGTACATGGTCCTTTGGAAGAACAGCAAGTCCTGAGCTCCAAAATTTCTCATAATTTTATTGTGTGTTTTGTTTGTGAAGTCAGTGAAGAGAGAGGCTCAGGGACTCCTTACAGCCTCTGTTCACAGGATACCTTCCTTCCTAGTTCCTCTCTATCTGTATAGAATGATTCTTTTGCCACGCTATGCCTTGCCTGACCTAACCCCACGTTTCCCAGGCTATTTCTGCCACCCTACATGCTCCTGACAGGGCCCTGATAAAGATGTAGGTTGGAAAGAAATGCCACACAAAGTCTCAAAGTGGAGCCAGTCAGAGGTCACCTCGTTGCCCAGGCCATGGTGTATTAGCTGGTATTCATCCAAAGCCACTGGTGATGAATCTTCTACACCCCTGATGGAAGTATTTGGAGCTTTTGGGCGAAGCTTGCAGTTTCCTTGCAGGTTGTCTCTTTTCTGTGGGTTGGGTCAGCAGGCTGTGGGAAAAGGACATGGCTACCCTGACATTTCCTGGAGCGTGATACAGTAGTGCAGCAGCTGATGCCTTATCTGGGCTGGCAGCTTGTTCTTCAGTGACAGGTTCCTGAAAGGAAGAGCCTGGGAATCAGAAAAATAAAGGAGATGGGAAAGTTTGGGATCTGAAGGTCTTGCAAAAGCTATGCCTTTTTTGTTGGTTGGTTGGTTGGTTGGTTGGTTGGGTTTTGGTTTTTTATTTTTCAAGATGGGGTTTCACTATTAGCCTTTGCTCCTCTGTTTCCCTTCAGAAAAAAAGCAGCCCTCTCAGTGAAATCAACTGTACGCTGCACATAAAAAGATGCAATAAGACTGGGCATAAGCCAGGTGTGATGTCACATGCCTTTAATCCCTTCACTCAGGGAGGTAGAGGCATGCAGATCTCTGAGTTTGAGGCCAGCCTGTCTACAGAGTAAGTCTAGGTCAGCCAAGGCTACACGGAAAAAACCTGTCTCAAAAAAAAAATACACAAAAAGGCTAGGCACAAACCTTCATATTAAGGCTGCACTAGGCATCCCAGTAGGCAGAAAAGGATCCCAAGATCAGGCAAAAGACTCAGTGGCACCCTACTCACACTGTTAGGAGTCCCACAAAAACCCCAAGCTAAACAACCACATCCTAGTGGTTCCTTGACCTCTGTGAGTGTCTATATCTGCTGCCATCAGCTGTTGAGGGAAGCCTCTCTAATGAAAATTGGGCTAGGCACTGTTTTATGAATGTAGCAGATTATCACTAGAAATATCTCAGGGATATTCTCAGAAAGATGGCTCAGCAGGTTACTCCTGCTACCAAGCCTAGCACCTGAGTTAATGTTCCAGGACCTACTTGACAGAGGTGAGAATCACTGCTATAGGCAGTTATTAACTGCTACTGAGAGAGGGAGAATTGTTCTTTCACAGGGTTTAGCCCTGGGATAGGTTATCCATTCCCAGTGCTTTGCCTAACACATGTACATGTACATACAAGCAACACTTGTATGTAAATGGACTAAGAAGACTATGTGTGTATATCATACACACAGAAAGAGACACACACACAACAATACCATGTAACAATAATAATTAAAGAAATCATGAATTTGAGAGTAAGTAGAGGAAATTATGTTATATGCATTGTAGGGAATTCTGAATACAAAAATTTTTAATTAAAAAGTTTGGGTCATTATGTGAGTGTGTCTGAGTTTTAAGAAACAGAGAAAGGAGAGATTAATATTTTGTGCTACTTGAAGTTGAGTATTGACTTTTTTTGCAAGATCTTGAAGAAAAGTATACATGCAGAATGTAAATTCACAACAAGTAAACAATAGCAACTTGTGACATTTTTTGCATGAGGTACAGAGTTTGCAAAGATGAGGTTCCAAAAGAATATTTTTCAGCTGACAGTAGAATTGTGAGCTGTAGGCAAAGGACTGTACCAGATCAACTGGGATAGCGTACCGGAGGAAGTGATGAGTGACAGGTAGGGAAAAAAAGGAAACGGAAGAGAAAGATGCAGGGACTAACATCGAGGACAGCTCATCTGTATCCAATGCCAGGAAGCAGAAACAGAATGCTTCTGCTCACCTCACCACATCGTCATCTTCAAGAAGGCAGATGAAATGTCTGACAGTCATGGCAGTGCTTCCCATAACCAGCACTGTGTTGTTAGGCAAAGTACCGCCAGAGAGGAGTTTCATCCAAGATGATGATGTAGCTAATTAGCACTTCAAGAAAATTGAAGTTTCTGGGTACCAATTTCTCATTAAGATGATTCATGAAATTTTTCAATTAGGTTCCCAGCATATTTGAAAAAAAATGGATTTGTTTTTTACCTTTTAACTAGATGAATGAGTGAGTATGTCATTTGGACAGGCATAAGCTTGCATAATTATAAAGTCAAATGATCCTGGGAGAGAACTGAAGAAGTAGGGCAGAGCTAAAATCCAGCAGATATAACTGTTTCAAAGGAGGATAATTAGAACACACAAACTGGTCTACATTTTACCCACCCATCTAAAAGAGTATGGTGAGTAAGTCTGGGCTTTTAATGTCTCATTAACCACCTCAGTAGGGCTAGGATTCAATTCAGTGCTCACCTAGCAAGTAGAAGACCTAGGGTTTGATTTTCACCTCCAGAAAAGTAAAAGCCTAAAGTAAAGATTAGGAATCACCTTTGTAGCCCATAGCCTGAGACTCAAAACTCCAGTAACACAAAGAACTGTTCATCAGGGTAGTGACACAAGGTTCTCACATTTTGCAGCTTCAGCATTGTCACTTGTGAAGGTGACAGTAACAGTCATGTCCAAAGATGATGTGAGAATTGTACAGGAAAGTCTGTGTCATGAAACATCAATAGTAGTGCATGGTAAACACTTAATAAATGTTAGTTATTGTTCTGCAATAAAACTGTTCTTATAAAACCAGTTTATTTATAATCGGTGCCAACTTGACCTTGAAGATTGCAAAAAGGTAAACGAGTCATGAGTTATTACAGATATAAAGGAGTATTCATTATTCACATTGAATAGAATCAATGAAAAGAAAAAATAATAACTATTTCATTGGGTAAATATTGCTGTTACACTGTTCTGTAAGGGAAAATGATAAATTTTAATGGACATCGCCATTTTTATTTATTGAAGTTTACTGGCTGTTAGGCACTTGGGTTTATTGAATATTTTATGCTGTGCTTGTAAAAGTATGTAGTTCATGTGTGCAGGAAGATTTCTATTTCTGTCTACTAGCTTTCCTTGTTCCTAAAAACAGAAATGAAAAATGCCTATTACAAAGAAAAACAGAAAGAAAGAAACAAGAAGTGAGCTGTCCCTGTCAGCTCTTTTTGCTAGAGTTTGAGTGATTTCAAGTTATACATTTACACATTTTGCATTTTCCCACTCTTAGTTTAACAAAATAAATTAAGTCAAAAGCTAAAATTAATTCCTTTCAGAGCATAACATTAATTTATTGCTCAAAGCTAATTAAAAATAAATTTTGATCTATGAAAAATAGGCATATATATTACTTATAATTTAAAATTTGGATTCAGGCCTCCAATTAATAAATACTTCCACATATACTTTTTAAGTTTAAAATCTAAGAGCTTTTCTTTCAGAAGTGAAAATAAAGCTTTGTTCTTCATGAAAATCATTATTGAAGTCTGTGCATTACAAAATACCTGGAAGATAACAGAAAATTTGTTTTGAAAGACTAAATGAATCTAATATAAGAAGGCAGGAAGAAAAAGAGGGGGCGAGGGAGGGAGGGAAGAGGAAAATACCATTTTCGTTTGACCTTTAAACTTTTTGGCACATTTCACAAAGTACATCTGTATTCTAATATTAAAATTATAAATGCAGTTACCATTCTTGAGATTTTCATAGTAAAATCCATGACCTAACTCAGGTGTTCCCGTGTTAAGGAGGCAGTTTTTCTTCTGTGAGTAGCTAACATCTGTGTGTGTGTGTGTCTGTGTGTATGTACATAATAATATATATATATATATATATATATATATATATATATATATAT